>NC_081571.1:31665351-32001326 GCF_022355385.1 Mustela nigripes
CGATCGGGGTCCTGGGATCGAGTCCCGCATCGGGCTCTCTGCTCAGCGGGGAGCCTGCTTCCTTCTCTCTCTCTCTCTCTCTGCCTGCCTCTCAGTGTACTTGTGATTTCTCTCTGTCAAATAAATAAATAAAATCTTTAAAAAAAAAAAAAGAAGTAAAAGGCATTATATTGGTAAGGAAGAAGTAAAACTTTCACTATTTGCAGATGACATGATATTATATAGAGAAAACCCGAAAGACTCTACCAAAAACTACTAGAAGTGATGAATGAATTCAGTAAACTCACAGGATACAAAATCAATATACAAATATCCTTTGCATATCTGTACACTAAGAATAAAGAAGCAGAAGTAGAAATTAAGAAGGCCCCATTTACTGGGACGCCTGGGTGGCTCAGTTGGTTAAGCAGCTGCCTTCAGTTCAGGTCATGATTCCAGCATCCTGGGATTGAGTCCCACATTGGACTCCTTGCTTGGCTGAGAGCCTGCTTTCTCCCCTCTGCCTCTGCCTGCCACTCTGTCTGCCTGTACTAGCTCTAGCTCCTCTCTCTGACAAATAAATAAATAACATCTTAAAAAAAAATCCCATTTACAATTGCACCCCAAATTATAAAATGCCTAGGAATAAACATAACCAAGGAGGCAAAAACACTTGAACTCTGAAAACTATAAAACATTAATAAAAGAAATTGAAGATGACACAAACAAATGGAAAACCTGTTCCATGTTCATGGATTAGGAGAAAAAATATTGTTTAAATGGTCATACAACTCGGGCGCCTGGGTGGCTCAGTGGGTTAAGCCGCTGCCTTCGGCTCAGGTCATGATCTCGGGATCCTGGGATCGAGTCCCGCATCGGGCTCTCTGCTCAGCAGGGAGCCTGCTTCCTTTCCTCTCTCTCTCTGCCTGCCTCTCCGTCTACTTGTGATTTCTCTCTGTCAAATAAATAAATAAAATCTTTAAAAAAAAAAAAAAATAAATGGTCATACAACTCAAAGTAATCTACAGATTTAATGCAGTTCCTATCAAAATACAAACAGTATTTAGAACAAGCGATCCTAAAGTTTGTATGGAATCACAAAAGACTCTAAGTAGTTAAAGCAATCTTAAAAAAGAACAAAACTGGGATCACAATCCCAAATTTCAAGATACATTACAAAGTCATAGTAATCAAAGCATTATGGTACTGGCACAGAAATAGACACATAGATCAAAAGAATAAAATAGAGAACCCAGAAATAAACCCGCAATTATATGATCAATTAATCTTCAACAAAGGAGGCAATAGGCAGCGGGAGAAAGACAGTCTCTTCAACAAATGGTGTTGGGAAAACTGGAAGCTACATGCAAAAGAATGAAACTGGATCACTTTCTTACATATTTAAAAACAAACGCAAAATGGATTAAGGACCTAAATGTGAGATCTGAAACCATAAAAATCTTGGAAGAGATCACAGGGAGTAATTTCTCTGACATCAGCCATAACAACATTTTTCTAGATATGTCTCCTGAGACAAGGGAAACAAAAGCAAAAATAAACTATTGGGACCTCATCAAAATAAAAAGCTGCTGCAAAGCAAAGGACACAGTCAAGAAAACCAAAAAAACAAACTACTTAAATGGGATAAGATATTTGCAAATGACATATTCAATAAAGGGTTCGTATCCAAGATAAATAAACAGTTTATACAACTCCCCCAAACAACACCAAAACCCCCAAACAAACCAATTTAAAAATGAGCAGAAGACATGAACAGACATTTCTGCAAAGTAGACATACAGATGGCCAATAGACATCTGAAAAGATGCATGGCATCATTCATCATCGGAGAAATGGAAATCAAAACCACAGTGAGATATCACCTCACACCTGTGAACATGGCTAAAATCAAATACCCAAGGAACAGCAAGTGTTGGGAAGGATTTGGAGAAAAAGGAACACTTACACAGTGTTGGTAGGACTGCAGACTGGTGTGGTTATATATACAGTGGAATATTTATTACTTGGCCATAAAAGAGAAAGATGTTGGCCATGGGTGAAGCTAGAGAGGATAATGTAATAAGACAAGTAAGTCAGAGAAAGACAAATACCATATGATTTCACTTATATGTGGGGTTTAAGAAACAAAACAAATGAACAAAGGGAAAAGAAAGACTAATAACCAAAAACCTGACTCTTACCTATAGAGCATAAACTGATGATTACCAGAGAGGGGTGGGTGGAATAGGTGAAGGGAATTGAGGGTACACTTACCATGATGAGCACTGAGTGGTGTATAGAGGTGTTGAATCACTATATTGTACACCTGAAACTAATATAACATTGTATGTTAACTCTACTGGAATTAAAAAAAATCAGCTAGTCATACAAATGAGTTAAAGTTATAGAATACCTTTAAGGAGTTGAGTTTTCTAAAGAAAGTAGCTAATACTCCTTCATTTTGTTTTATCTTTATTTTGACCTTTATAATTATGGGGAATAGAGAAAAATGACTGAAGGTCTATATTACAAACAAAAACCATCTAAATTCATTTCAGAGTCTTAAAAATGAAAAGGGAATGATATTACTTAGATAAGATTAGAAAAAGTGGTTATCTTTTTTTGCATTAATAATGTATATAGCTAGTTAAGAAACAGTACTTCTTTTTCCAACTTCTTAGTAGATAAATAAGGGTGGGTGGAGAGCTTAAATTCATTCATCTGAACCTAAAGAACTTTCATTTTATACTATTATTGCACACTGATACATGCAACTAGATCAGAATGTTAAATCACTCACCTTAAAAATGGTAGCAGTCTAGTGATTGGTGTAATTTTTGTTATCTGTCCTGGACAGTCCATTTGGCCCATTTGTTATTTTAAGTTTCTCTATTTTCTCAAGCTAATATTCACAGAAAACCAAAATTTTATATGTCCTCAAATAATTTTGAATTTAGAGGTGAAAATTAAGGCAATATTCTTGAATTGGAAAAAAAAATACTGAACTAAGAATTAGAAATATCTGTTGTAATAGCAAACCAAGAATATACATATGTACACATAATAACTTTTCCTTGATACTCATTTTCTGACCTGCATTGTTATAGAAGTTAATGGATAGTTGAATGTGAATTAGATATCCATTTGAATTCAGGAAAAATTATTACTGAAAATGCAGTCAGCTAAAATTAGGAAAACCTTTTTTTTTCCTAAGCAAGCTATAAAAATAGCTAAAATGTCTTTCATTCCTTGGATAGTACTCATCATATGATGTTGATACTCTGAAAACATGTTTCTGTATTCATAAAATTACTCCTAGATTTTAGTTGACATCTTAAAGAAAATACTCTTCCTCTGAATCTGCTATCCTTTGAGAATGGTATACTTTTCTTACAGTGTAGTAACAAGTTCATTTGTCTTCTAGTACCATGTCTTGGCTCTCAGTCCTTCTTAGGTAAGACTGAGTGGGTCTAATAGACTTGAAAACATGGGTATAGATCTGGAGGTGTTTTGATATTAAAGATAATACTTGAGAGTTTGTAAAGTACAAGTATTAGTTGAATTGGTCACATGGATGGAAGAACCAAAGAGGAGCATATATGGTGAGAAATCCTGCCTGAAGATTGAACACTAGAAGAGCCAATGTTTAAGGATTGGACAGTGTGCCAAGAACCTTCAAATAAGGCAGAGGAAGAGCAGTCAGAGCATACAGATGGTTTGTAGTCTCAAACTGGATTAGATTATTTAAAAAGTGAGCATAGAAAATACAAAAGTTCCACTCCTGAAGTACCCTGATATGTACTGGTCAGGTAAATGAAGAAAAAGAAGAACCTGCCAGAAAGACTGAGAAGGAAGGAGCAATAGAATAGGAGGAAAACTTATTTATTTATTTAGTCAGTTAGTTTGGCAAATAGGGTATTACTGGTGAGCTTAGCAGGAACAGTGCTCATGGAGTGGTGGGAATGCCAGCCAAGAAAAATCAGTGGGCTGAATAGTAAATCAGAGATGAGGAAAGGAGACAGTGATGATCTACTACTTGTAAAATAAGTTTGGTGGTGAGAAGCTGGGTCACTCAAGGATTATGTAGAATCAAGAAATGACATTTTGTTTGTTTCTTGAAATGGGAAGACAAACATCTTCATAGGAAGGAAGGATGTAATCTGTGGAATACATGAATATCTATGGAAATATGGTCTAGGAGAGACAGGAAAGACGTTTCCAGAGCACCACTGTGCCTTGGTTTGGAAAGATCGAAGAACATATTTTTCTATCCAGCATCTGGAATGATGGAATTATCGTTAACTGAGATGGAGAAAGCAGACTTTCAGTGGCTTTTCATTCACTCATAATTAAAGCAGAAGTCCTTTCTACAGAGATGGTGGGAAAAGAAGTGAGGATTGATGGAAATATAGAAGATTTTTTTTTAAAGATTTTATTTATTTATTTGACAGAGATAGATCACAAGTAGGCAGAGAGGCAGGCAGAGAGAGAGAGAGAGAGAGAGAGGAGGAAGTCCCGATGTGGGACTTGATCCCAGGACCCTGAGATCATGACCTGAGCCGAAGGCAGCGGCTTAACCCACTGAGCCACCCAGGCACCCCGAAATATAGAAGATTTTTAAATTAAAAAAAAAAAAGAAAAGAAAATATAGATGATTTTGAGGATTAAAGGGAAAGGATTTAATTTGATTGTTCATATAACAAACGTTTATTGATCACTGACTGTGTCCCATGTATGATTCTAGGTTCTGGAGGTTTGGAGTAAACCAAATAGATACATTTTAATTTTGCTGGTGGAGTTTATATTCTAGCAAAGAATGGGAGGAGTATGTGCCTGAAGGCTCTGTGGTTGGTTGGAGGAGACCTGAAGATGACCTGCTGACACAGGAATGAATTGGTTCGGATGACTCCTAAGGGAGAGTAGTGTTAGTTTGTATTAGTTGCTGATTGGCTTTGGGAAGGAGCCTAGCAGAAACCAAGGGCTACATACTTGTTTGGTAGCCAGGAAATAAGGTATGGAGAATTTCTTTTTTAGTGCTCCACAGCCTAGAAAAAGGTATAAAGAAAATGAATACTTTGGAGGGACAGGATTGGGAATTGTGAGGGAGAGTATGGAGGCTTTGCAGATCAACATATAATTAATATTTCCTTTTATTAAATTATATTTCATAGTTCAAATAACATAATCTGAAAGAAAGTGTTTAAAAAAATACATGAGAATTGTTTGTTTAATTGACATTCCAGAATAGGAGCTACTCATTAATGTTAAATGGTAAAGTAAATGAACTTTGGTTTATTTGATATTCTACTTCTTGCTAACATGTAGTCTGTGAGAATTATATATGTATTTTATTCCTCAGTTACCTTTTTGATTAACAGTCCTTTAAATTTCCTATGCCAGCAGATGGTAATTCATCTTGCAACTTGAGTTCTTTTACTATCTTAGGGTATTCTAGCCTACTATTTTGATTCTACTGAAATATTTTAGCTTGAATTATTTATAAGGACATAACCAGTTATAGCACGTGGTTCAAGGCATTAGTGTTCCTTTTGGGAATACAAGTGCTCTGCAGTCAGTCTTTTATGAAGTTAGGCTGACATTATTATAGGTGGGGTTAAGAACATGCCTTTAGCTAACATATTTGTTTTCTTAGAATTTAACAGTTCTGGGTTCTAAATTCTAATGAATTTAATTACTTTAATTACTTGACTAAGGCCTTACTCCATTGAACCTCCCTTTAAATACAGTGTTAACTTTTTTTTGCATGAAATTAAATTGTCAATAATTGTTATTGTCTATAGCACAAAAGGAGCCCCTACCGAATTATGTGATACTCTGAGAATTTGCATGTATAAAAGGCATACTACATAAGACTTACATTTTTTAATGGTAGCACAAATAGACAATTTTTCTTAGGCTTGGGTAAAGGAATAAGTATTGTCCTAAGTACTTCTGACATCAAAAAGACTTGAATTGGGTTGTTTGACTTAGAACATTGAGCTTGAAGATAATTTCTTCCCCTAAATCTATTTTCTGGATTTGGGTCATTCTGCTGAGTAAGCAGTGATCTGTTCTTGCATTGAGGGTCAGTTCTTTCACTATAGTGCTAATGTTCTAAAACTAAGGTAGGATTTTGACGGGGGTGGGGACCATTTCTGCCTGTTAAATACTAAAAATGAGTTAATCTTTTCATATCTAACATGCTGTTATTCTAGGGCATAGGATTTAATTAATTTTCAATTACTATTCTCATTTTCCATAAATTTGTATTCTTTGTGTGCATTCTTTATATAACCAGCTGGAATGAGAACTATAACCAAGCATTAGAGCATTGATAATTGGTCCACATGGAGAAAGAATCAGTGGTCTTGGTGTTTTACATCCAGTTTGACAAATACTGAGAACATACACCAAAGCAGGCACTGTGCCAGATACTGTGGAAGACTGTTAGAATTTATTATAATCAGTTAGTCTAACCACACAAGCAAACAGCGGAATGGTGTCCAGGAAGTTCTGGCTTCATGAATTTCAGGCAACATTAACGTAAGTTGATTTAAGAAGTCAACCAAAATAAGTCTTATTTTACTTTAACATGTTGTCAAGAGTCTCATCGTCCTTTCCAGGAAACTGGAACCTTTGATTAACAAGAAGTGTAGGCTGCAGACTGTTACCAGCTCAGGAGTTCAGCGACTCCCTTTCCTGTCATTTAGTAAATTTTAGGAACTATTTGCATATCACCTGAGTAATTGGCTTAAGGAGAATGGCATTTGTAAAAACAGGAAGAAAGTTGTCATTACTTTTTTACCTCTACTTTTATACTATAGAGTGAGTTTCAGTTCTAAATGGTATCCAGAAAACTGGATATCCAGCACTAACACTAAAATAAAAAGTAAATCACACAATTTTCTTGTAATTTTGTAGCGCTTTGAACTCCAAGATTCAGAAAGCTCTGTGCTTCCTAAAGAGGTGGTGAGAGTGGAGAGGCTGACGGAGAGTCCTGCCCCCCAAGCTATGGTCACTGTCCAGATAGCAGACAAAGAGGTGACCATTCAGGTAATGGGTTGAGCTTGATACTTTCTAAGATGTGCTTTGTTCCGCCCATTTTTATGACCTAATTTGGTTTTTGATCTCCTTGTAAGCCTCTGGTTCTGTAGGGTCACATCTGTATATCTGTATCTTTATCTATCTGTGTCTCCACAGTCATGTATATTTGTAAATTGGAAAAGTTCAGGAAAAACATAGGGATAACCTTTCATCGAAAACCAAAGTTGACTTCTGGGAAAATCATGTCAAGTACTGAATAAAGCATTGTGTATTCCAAGCCCTTGGTAAGAAATAGTGTTTTCAAACATATTTGAGGAGCTAAGGAACACTCTTTTCAAATAAAATCGTTCTTAGCTACATGCACTATTTAAAAGAGGAGCTATTCTAGTTGTGCAGTGTTTAGAAGAAGGGAAGGATATTTGGTCACAGAACTCCATCTGCTTGCTCTGCCTCCCTTTCTTGTAACCCTTTGAGGGCCCTGAGAACCCCAAGAAGTGATGAGATACTGTCCCTAGAAAACAGAGCATGAAAAACATAGACTTAAATGTATTGTAAGTGAATGTAGGAAAGAAAAATGCTTGCCTTATGTGCCAGCGCACACTTTAATTATAAACTTTCAATGTGCTTTAATGGGATATTATTAATATTTATTAATGTTGCTGTATTTATTCATTCGTCAAATTGAACGTTGATTATGTCTACTATAAGCCAGGGTCTATATTAAGAATTATTAGTGCCCATTCTGTATTAGTCACTGTATTTGTCTCTTTGCATATATTATGCCACTAAATCCTCCAATAACCCTGGAGGCAAGTTTTATTAGGTCCATTTTATAGATTAGAAACTGAGATGTAAAGAGGGCAATCAGTTCACTCATGGTCACCAGGTAAGAAATGTCATAGATGAGATTTCTAAACATGATCACTTTCATTACACTCTTCTGTCTCCTTCAGATGAATGACCTTTCTAGGCTGATGGTCTCAATAGAGACAGATGAGTAAGGGCCGCATTGGAATGTCTGTGGAGATATAGAATGACCTGAGTCTTGAGGGATGACGTAGGAATTCTCTAGTGACTCAGGAGTGGAAAGGTGATAGGACACTTTAGGCAGGTTAAACAGTATGTCCAGAGGCATGAGATATGAGCAAGATTTCATTATTTACTTCCCTATGGTAATGGCTTTCTGACCTCATTGCCTTCAGGCTCTTCCAGTCCACCTTCTATGTCAACACCAGAATGATCTTTCCTAAACTCAAATCTGATCTTGTCGTTTTCAAACTTACAGTTCTGTAGGGTTCATGTTGTGTACAGTATGATCGAGTCCTCAGCAGAACAAGGAAATCTTCTCACTGTAGGGTCCCCAGGAGACTAATAAGGAGTAGTTGGGAAACAAAAGAAGTAGGTGTGAGGGATAGGAAGAGAGATTCTAAGAACAGGTGCTTCTGAGTGGTAAACTCAAAGTGGAAAAGGATTTGTAGACATGGATTTTAGAAATCAGATCATTGGTGACTTTGGAGAGTCCCAGTAGACTGACTCTAAAATTCAGTACTTAGCACTGGAATTTGGACAAAAACCTTCATTTTCAAGTAGTGATATTATTATTATAAGTTATAAATAGCCTAAAAATGACATGATTCTTATGAAAATATTTGACAGCACTGGGCTTTAATTTTAGAGAGATGATTGATTTGGAGGGCTGATGGTAATGATCACATCTGTGAATGAGAAAGTAGTTGTTGCTCTATTGAAATATCAAAACCAGTATAGAATTGAATTGAGCAGGGAATTATTAGGGGCTTCTAAATGGCAGTTATGTGCTTCCTTTTACTAATGCTTTGAGAAAAACATATGCATATTATATTTACTTCTCTTTAATTATAGGTGCCAGCTGGGACCAGGCCAGTAAATCAGCCTTGTACATCAGACCATTTTATACAAACTTTAAGCCATAAACAACTACTGGCTGAGATGATGCAGTCTCACATGGTTAAGGACATATGTTTAATTGGAGGAAAAGTAAGAATAGCAGTTTCACTGTAGATTTCTCTTTGCTGGCTTTTGGATATTTTGACTTATCCCTTGAATGATTGTATTTCCATTTGTAGGGTTGTGGAAAAACGGTCATTGCTAAGAACTTTGCAGATAACTTAGGATACAACATAGAACCCATCATGCTCTATCAGGTATGAGACTCATTGTTAGCACTTGGATTATGAACATACATATGTGGGCCATCAGTAGAACTTAATGAGTATTCTTCCTTGAGTTATGACCTGTTAATTTTGATGTATATAAATAACAACAATCAAATTGGGATACAATGATAATTATTTGGAAACTTTTGAAAGTGCATTTTAGGAGATCTCATGTGCACAACATATCGGGGTCTGCTTTTCAAGAGAGATGTAATTTATCTGCATGTGCACACAAACACAGAACACATTTAGTAGTAATTTGAAAATCTAAACAAAATGGCAGATAATTAGGTATTCATTGAATAGACTATTTTTTATTATGGAAAAATACATAAAATTTACCATTTTAATCATTTTTAAGTATATAGTTCACTGGAATTAGGTGTTATGTAACCATCACCACTATCTATTTTCAGAACTTATTATTTTCTTTCCTGTATCTCCCTCTCCCTTTCACCCATTTTGTCCTTCCCTCCACCCCCTCCCCTCCGGCAACCACCAGTTTGTTCTCTGTGTTTACAGGTCTGTTTCTGCTTTTTGTTTGTTTATTCATTTTGTTTTTTAGATTCCACATGTAAGTGAAATCATATGGTATTTGTCTTTCTTTGTCTGACTTATTTCCAGAACTCTTGTATTCCAAGTTCTATATTCATTAAACAATAACTTTCTACCCCACCCCCCATCCCCACCCCAGACTCTGGTAATGTCTGTATTACTTTCCAGTCCTTATGAGTTTGCCTATTCTAGTTACCTCTTTTTAAATAATATCAAACACTTTTTGTCATTTTGTCTCTATTTTACTTAGAATGATGTTTTCAAGGTTCATTCATGTTATAGGACATATCAGAATTTTATTTCTTTTCATGGCTTGATACTGTTCTATTGTATGGATGTACTACTTTTTGTTTATTCAGATGTTGATGAAAGCTCTGGTTGTTTCCACCTTTTGATTATTGTGAATAGTGCTATTGTAAACATTGGTGTATGAGTACCTATTTGAGTCCCTGCTTTTAGTTCTTTTAGGTATATACCTAGAAGCGGCATTGCTGAACCATATTGTAATTCTGTGTTTAACTTTTTGAGGAGCTGTTAAACTGTTTTCCATAGAAGCAGCACCGTTTTGTATTCCCACCAGCAGTGTGTGGAGTGGTAACTCCTTGTACTTTTGATTTGCATTTCCCTGATGACTAATAAGATTAGGTATCTTTTGATGTGTTTATTGGCTGTTGTATGTCTTATTTGGAGAAATGCCTATTCAAGTTCTTGCTTGTATTTCAATTGGGTTGTCTTTTTGTTGCTGAGTTGTAGGAGTTCTTTAAATATTCTGGATATGGGCACCTGGATGGCTCAGTGGGTTGGGCTGCTGCCTTCGGTTTAGGTCATAATCTCAGGGTCCTGGGATTGAGTCCCGCATCGGGCTCTCTGCTCAGCGGGGAGCCTGCTTCCCTCTCTCTCTTCCTGCCTCTCTGTCTACTTGTGATCTCTGTCTGTCAAATAAACAAATAAAATCTTTAAAATATAAATCTTTAAAATATATATATATATATGTATGTGTGTGTATATATATATATTTTTTCTGGATAATAACCGATTTTCAATCATGATTTGCAGATATTTTCTCCTATTCTGTAGATGTCTTTTCACTCTTAATACTATCCATTGATGCACAGAAGTTTTTAATTTTGAAAGTCTGATTTATCTTTTGATTATTGTTGCCTATGTTTTTGGTGTTATATACCATAAATCTTTGCCAAGTCCAACATCATGAATTTTCTGTTTTGTTCTAATGTTATAGTTTTAGGTCTTACGTTTAGGTCTTTGATCCCTTGGTCCATTTTGAATTAATTTTTGTATATAGTGAAAAGTAAGGGTCCAACTTCAAATCATTTGGATGTGAATATCCAATTTTTCCAGCACCATATGTTGAAAAGTCTTTTCCTCATGGGATAGTCTTGGCATCCTTGTCAAAAATCAATTGACCATATATGCCAGAGTTTATTTCTGGGCTTTCTCTTCTATTCCCTTTGTCTGTCTGTCCTTATGTCAGTTCCACCCTGTTTTGATTGCTATAGCTTTGTGGTAAGTTTTAAAGTCAGGAAGTATGCAACCCCAACTTTGTTTTCTTTTCCAGGGTTGTTTTGGATATTCAGGGTTCCTTGAGTTTCTATTTGAATCTTAGGATAAGTTTTTCTATTTATGAAGAAAAGTGCTATTGAGATTTTGAGAGAGATTGTGCTGAATCTATAGATCACTTTGGATAATATTGTCATCTTAATATTAAGTCTTTCAATCTGTGAACATGAATGTCTTCTCAGATATTTGTCTTCTTTAATTTCAGTAATGTTTTATAGTTTTCAGTCCATGAGTCTTTTATCTTCTTGGTTAAATTTATTCCTAAGTATTTTTGAATAGATTATTTTTGTGAATGTACATGTTGTATATAGTATGAAAAAAGCAAACTTACAGTTGGTAATTTTATAGAGTAGAATTTTCTCGCATGTATTTGTTTATAATGATACCTCCTAAGATATTTTTATCCTGCTAATTTATTGATTCTATATTTTAGTCTTTGGGTGGTTATGATATCTTTTTACTTCTAGTAGAGTCTCTGTTTCTATTCTTTGAACAATTTTTGAAGTAGATGTGATATTATTAACTTACATTTTAGGTTGTATTTTGCATTTTTTGTTTATTCTTTAATTAAGCTTTCTTATTGTTACTGACACAAATATACTGAACATTAAGATTATTTTTATTTTTGAGAAATGACATTTAAACCAGTTACTTATTGTGACTTTGGGTTATAGAAAATGTTGGCAGTTCATATTTCAGAGTGTTGAGAAGATTCCTTTCTGTGCTGCTTTAGGTTACTTTGTGCCTATTGGTTGAATTGGCCAGAATTTAAATAAAATCTATGAAGAAGCATATGATCCAAGTTTATGAAATCATGAAGAAAATAAAGGTGATGAGATTAAAATAGTAGCCTTGGTTTTTAGATATAAACATGTAGAGAAAAGAAAATAAACTTCTACACTGTACAGGAGATGGCAAGTCTTGGAACCCACTGAAAATATATTTTGAAATGAGTTTCTATAAATTGACTGTAGACCTACTGGCTTTTTAAAGAGAATTAAGGAAATTGGGAGAGGGAGTTTATCTTAAACTTTAATGTATGGAAGATGCCATGAAGAATACCCTGCTGTCATATAGAATCACTCCTCTTGATGTCTTTGCAGAGATCAGAAAGCAGATGGTTAGCTCAGTGTGCTAGTTCATATGTCTCTGCCCTTACATAGCTCATGTTAGAAGTGATCTGAAGATGGCATTTTATCACCTTACCAAATGCTTAACTATCACCTTTCTAATTTCCAATGCAAATACTTTTCTACCAAATAATGGGTGGGGCCCAAATCATTAATTATTTGTCACATTAGTTATATTTTACTCTCTATTTTATATTCCACTTAAAGTCAAGGATAAATACAAGCCTAATCTATTTCCCAGGTGCTACTGCATTCAACTCATATGGAGAAGACCTTTTGAGGATGATACTTCTTTTCTCTATAACTCCAACCTAATTTATTATTGCTATTCTAATTTGTTTTTTCTATCTTTCTAAAATTAGACACATTATATTTTCTCCACATTAAAAAAAAAAACTGCCATTCTACTGAAAGCTGAAAATAATTTAGCTTTATAAATTTTTCCAAATAATACTGTTTCTGTATTAGGTTTTTGTAGTCAGTTTATGGTGATTTGGTAGTGCTTAATTATCCTAAGATTATATGCTTGAACTGTGAAAACTATGGTCACCTTATTCTGCTATTCATTAAAAAGAAGAACCAAGCAAGAGAGTATATATGTATTCACCAATTCAAATCTCAGCTCTGCTGGAAAATTACCCAAAGTATCCTGCCAGCGAGAATGTTTTCTTTATATGTGAAAGAATTACTTTAAGAGACCAAGAACAGATTTCTTATATATTTTTGGAGAGTGACAGCAAGCTAATAAAAATACTATTTTAATGTTTTTTGAGGGGGTTGTTTGTTTTTTACTTTCTTGTTCAGTTTGTTGATTGATGCATAAACAAAGGTAGGAAAATTCTACCATTAAAGATTGGGGAAACTGGCACAGAGATAATTATGCAAATTAATTGCATATTCTGGAAACCCCTTTTCTAATTTTGCTTTTCTTCTAGAAATATCTAGAAGAAAAGTGGTTTCTGAAAGCATAGACTTCAGAAAAGGATAAAGAAATATAAAAATGTAGGTGAGATTTGATTCCCTCCCTCTCCATATAGATTCTTTCCTGAACTGGATCAAAGCATAAATTAGGCACTGTATGGTCATCTGCAGTTTTGTAAACTGTTAATCAGTTGGTTTTCATGATAGAAGCCAAGCTCCTGAGATCAAATATAAGACCCTTTTTTGTTCACATTTTCATATGTAGAGCTCATTGATCTCTATGGGAGAGAGGAATTAATTTAATAGAATTAAAGATGGGTTTGGATTTTATAATAACATAATCTATATTAATGAAAAACGTCTGAACGTTTGAGCCAACATAGAGAATTTAGTGGGAATAAGTAATCCAACATCTGTTTTCCTAGAAGATGTGAAGATTTCGCTGTTATTTGTACATGTATAAAGCTACACTTAATCTGTGGGTTTTGCTTTATTTTTAGACTTGGCTATTTTTAGAACTGGATTTCATATGAAGAAAAAGAAAAACAGAGCCTTAACACAAATTTGTGGCAGTACATAAAATAAGTTTTATAATAGGTTATAAAAATCTTAAATCACTTGGCTCAAGTGTTAGGTCAGATTCTTTTAACTGGTTATTCTTTTTTTAGTGTTGAAGCCAGTGATTTCATAGTACTGAAGAAATCCAAGTTATTATTCTTTTCCTTCACAACAGATAAAGGCGTGTTTCCAGATTTCTTTCCACACCATCATAAACAGCACCAGATCTGAGATATCTTTCTTTTGTTAAAGTACTAGTTGGATAAAAGCCAAGTCAACTCCGATAAAAATTTTAAGAACAAATAAGTTCATGGCACTTTTAATGAAAATAATCACTATCTAAAACATACTGAAATGTTAGAGTCATTTTTAATTTTTAGCTAAGTTTTTCTTCCTATAGCTAAACTCAAACCAAATCCTTTTTTCCATCTTCCATCTAATCTACGATCTCTACTTCTTCCTGTTTATCCAAATACAGTGGAAAGTCTCCTCCTTTCATTCTCTGTCCTTTGTTGTTACTGCTCTATGTCTTGGATTTATTTACTCACTTCTTGTCTTTGCCTTGACTTTGTACTTTTCTCTCATCAGGATTTTAAGATAGCTGTATTCACTTAAATGATTAATATTTAACCTTGAGGCTGACTTTCTACATGATTCCGTGTAGCTCCTCTTGTTTTCTTGATTCCATATTTTGCTACCATCTGTCATCCTTCCTGTCTTCTTTGTATTTTTTCTTTTCCCACCTACTAACCTTCATAAGGCCATCAGAGATTTTACTTACCTCAGCTCCTTCAAATTTCTTCTATTATAAAATTTATTTTTAAAGAACAATATATGTCATCATCACATAAGAACTTGAAAATGGTTGACTTGAGTAATCCTTTTCAACTCCCAGGATTACTAAGGCTCCTGTCTCATGTCTTCTTCAGATTCTTCTTTTTAATGATGTGGCTTTGACTCCTACCTCCTTTGAATAGAATGTGCTTTGAAATTTATTGCAGTCCATCAAGGTATAAAATTTAGTGCATGTAAACATTTAAAGATTAACAGAATAAAATTTCCCTTCTAATTTGAAGGGATGTTTTTATTCAATATGATTCCATATTTCTTGCCTGTAATGTCAGAGTTATGCTACATGGACCAATAACTAAATGTTGTTTGCATAATTTCATAGATAAGTTATTGTGCATTATGCTATTTATAATTACAAAATTATAAGTATTATACATCGTACGGAATAGTTACCTCAGTAAATTTCATCAGGGTACTAATAAGCAGGAGGCAGTTGCACACACAGGGAATTTTACAAGTCAAATTGTAAAGCCACAAACTACAGCTGTACTCCACAAGCTACTTCAGAAATATATTTTATTGGAAACAGAGTATAAATGACAGATATCATTTGTCATAAATGACAGGTGTCAGATATCACCATTTTTGGAAAAGGCAACTCAAGATTATGCTCAGCTAATTTCAAAGTGGCCATTGTGTTTATTGCCTGTGTTTATTTATTACATTTCTTCATTTTAGAAATGAATAATGAATACAACTCATATACATCAAAATTGTTTTTAGGCACAGGTATCATTTCTTTCCTTAACTCGTTTTTAAGATTTTCACATAGTGCTTATGCTTTATTTTTATGTAAAAATGCCACAAGCTTTATTATCCATGTTTTGCAGCTTCAAAGAAATGAAGTAATAACGTCTCTAATTATTTGAATGCACACTTCATACCTCAAACACACGGGAAAGCTAGTTGTTTCATGCAGAAGTTATATAAAGAAGCAGTTTTAGAGTGCTAGCTAATTACTTCAATAAAAAGCCAGTCTCTTGTCACTTTAACAAGAAAAAATATCCATCAAACATATAATTTAAACAATAGGTTGAATCAGAAGATGTGGTAATATAATGGGAGGGTTCTGTGAACATTTCTAAAAACAATCTGTGGCTGTTATTTAGAACTGAATATATACTCTCTTCTTCTGGAGATTTAATTCAGGATGTATTTAGAAAACAACTCATTTCTCTCTTCTAGTTAGCCTGAACAGCATGTTTATGCACATTCTGTTACTGTCTTCCTATTCCTTTTATGGGCAATTAAGGGCTTTTTTTTTAAAGGAGAGCCAAACAAAGGGGTGATATTACTCTATATCAGGGTTGATGACCTCTTTCTTTAATGGGCTGGATCATAAATATTTGGACTTTGTGGACCAAGTGGACCCTCTTGAAACAACTCAACTCTGCTCTTGCAGTAGTAAAGGAGCCACAGGCAATCCGTGACTAATGTATCTGTGTTCTACCTTATCACAGTTTTGGTGTTTTTGTTGTTTTTTTTTTAAATATTAAATTAGGGACACCTGGGTGACTCAGTCAGTTAAGCTGCTGCCTTTGGCTCAGGTCATGATCCCAGGGTCCTGGGATGGAGCCCCACATCGGGCTCTCTGCTCAGCAGGGAGCCTGCTTCCTCCTCTTTCTCTCTCTGCCTGCCTCTCTGCCTACTTGTGATCTCTGTCTATCAAATAGATAAATAAATAATCTTTTCTAAAAAATTGCCAAAATGTCAGAAAGGACCCCAATCAAGCACTTGTTCAGTCATTCTGCAGTGGAAGAGTTCTATAAATATAACTTAGGTCTTTAATAAGAGGAAAAAAGTAGGACACTGTCTAAAGCTGCCTCCCTGTCACACATGCCCAAAGGCGGAAGAGGTCCTACCACAAAGCAAACTAAACCTAATATAACTATATAGCATCTCCAAAATGTCAGGAGTGAACTGACTAAGGCAAAGTGTTTCACATCAGACTCCTTGCTCAGCAGGGAGCCTGCTTCTCTCTCCACCTCTGCTTGCTTGTGCGTGCTCTCTCTCATTCTCTCTCTCTCTGACGAATGAATAAAATCTTTTAAAAAAATATTAAATTAAATTTTTATTTATTTATTTGAGAGAGAGAGCAAACATGAGTGGGGGGAGAGGCAGAGGGAGAGAGATGAGCAGACTTCCCACTGAGGAGGGATACACGGCTTGATCATGGGACCCCGAGATCATGACCTGAAGGAAGGTGGATGGATGCTTAACAGACTGAGCTACCCAGGCACCCCTTTGGTGTTTTGTTTATAATTCAGGTTTTGGTTTTTGTTTTTTAATTGAGGTGCAATTCACGTATAGTAAAATCATACAGTAAAATTTGTGTATGTTGCAAATGACAGACACATTTGGTCATATAACCACTACCACAATTGAGATAATGGAACAATTACATAAGCTTAAAAAATTCCCTTGTGCCTCTTTGTAGCCACTCCTCCCTGACATGAGTAACCACTGTTTGGTGTTCTCTCTCTATTTTGCCTTTTCTAGAATGGCATATAAATGGATTTAAACACCCTTTTGAGTCTGGTTTCTTTCACTTACATAATGCATTTGAGATTCATCAGCACTGCTGCATGTTTCAGTAGTTTGTTCTCTTTAATTGCTGAGAACCCTATCACATTTTTCTAAAGATTTTACTTATTTATTTATTTGAGAGAGAGATAAAGATTGAAAGAATGAGTAGGGGGAGGGGTAGAGGGAGAAGCAGACTCTCCGCGGGGCAGGATGCCCATCGTGGGACCAGATCCCAGGACCTTGGGATCATGACCTGAGCTGAAGGTAGAAGCTTAACTGACTGAGCCACCCAGGTGCCCCCCTTATAACATTTTTATTGATGTTTGTGTCAGTACTTCTGTGTGTTCCTGCTACCGTAGCTTTACTTCTGGGGCTCAGCCCTTCTCACCTCTGTTATCAACTCTTAACTTTCTCGGCTTTCCACCCGTGTCAAGTCTGGGTTTTTCCCAATCTATCGTTCCAACACTGAAGTTTGTTCTTTCTAATTTTCCCCCTGCTTTAAGCCTTTGAATCACTTCTAATAATTTGGAAGCTAATATTCAAATTCTGTTGCTTGGCACACTGCTTTTTTTTTCCCCCGGCCCGTGCAAACCTTCCTTCGCTGGGTTTGAGGCTTCAGCCCGTGCAGCTAACATTCACCTTTTAACTCCAGCCATACAGAATGGTTTATGGTCTCCTGAGTGTGACTGGCTGTGTGAGGCAGCCATACTTTCTTGCTTTGTTCATGCTGTATGAACCTCCTTCTGTGGGCCAGTTTGCTTACTCTTCAGAGTTTAGCTCCACTGCTGCTATCTCTGCATTTTCTGGTAAGTCCCCAGTTTGATTTATATGTACTTCCTGTGTGTTTTACTGGATCTTAAATCTATGGTTCTGTACTATAATAATACTGTATTTCATGCAGGCCAGCATGCCATCAGTTGTAAGACATGCCATTATTTTGTGTTCTGCTAAGAAAGTCATGCAGCAAATAAAATTAGGACATGACTTTATCAATTAGCATTTTTATTTTATTCTTACTGAAAGAACTCTTTTAGACTTAATTTAGGTCATGTATCTCTGGTGCATGCAGAAAAAGGAAAATATAAATGCAGGAAATGCTGGAAACATTTTTAAAACTTCTTTACCTTCAGTCTGACTTTTCTAAAGCACTTTTTGGTTCAGCTATAAAGGTGGTATATGTGTTTAACATACTATTCTCTGCATCTTCCATGCTTTGTCAAGAACAGAGTGCTCTTCCATGATTTCCAGCATATTCTTCAAAGTTGCTGATAGCTGTTTGGATTTTGATATTGGTCTTAACTTTAACAGAAGGGATTGACCGAAATGTTTTAAGGCAATAGCTATGACTCATATTCTTTTCCCAAGTGGTCTTTAATTTGTTGACCAAAACATGAATGGATTATAGTTTCCCCTTTTCACCACAAGTAGATATACAAAACCAGGTTCAGACATGGGCAGAGAATAATTAGCTGACCAGCAGCTGTATTAAGATTCTGTCCATTGAAGGTGCATCCTGATTTAAAAAGTGTGTATCTTGAAATTGATGGAATTTAGCTATTTGTCTCTCCTATCATTTGCAAATTCCTTGGGGGTAGGACAATGTGCTGTTTGACAATATGTTCCTTTCGTGTGCATATAGTAGATGTCAAGATGAAAAAGTAAAACTTAAAAATTCTGTATCATCTGTGAATTTTGTAATAGAAAGTGTAAACTAACTAAGGGCAGATACCTTTTCAAAAGTGATCTTTCTCATTCTTCCTCATTGTATTTGCATATTATTCCCTCATATCTAACCAATGCCCTATATACAGATAATTGGTTTTATTCCCAATATTTTATAATTACACACGAAGTTGCAGTTAATAACCTTGTGTGTATGTGTTTTTTCGTTATTAGAAGTGTATCTTAAAGATTTTTATTTATTAATTTGAGAGGGAGAGAATGAGAGAGAAAGCATGAGAAGTGCTAGGGTCAGAGGGAGAAGCATACTTCCTGCTGAGCAGGGAGCCTGATCCCGGGACTTGATCCCGGGACTCCAGGATCATGACCTGAGCTGAAGGCAGTCGCTTAACCAACTGAGCCACCCAGGTATCCCTAGAAGTGTATCTTCAGGATTAATTCCTGCCACCCAGGTATCCCTAGAAGTGTATCTTCAGGATTAATTCCTATAAGTGGAATTGTGAGGTCAATAGATAAATGCATGGGTAGTTTTGTTAGGAATTGCTAAATCTGCCTCTATAAATATGATACCATTTTGCTTTCCCATCAACAATGCCGACAGACAGGGCTACCAAGCTTTTTAATAGTTGCAAGTTTGATACTTCAAAATGGTATTAAGGAGTAGTTTTAGTTTGTATTTCTTATATTAGGAGAGAATTGAAAATCATTTTTCTTTCTTTCTATTTTTGGACTTAATTTATTTATTTGTCAGAGAGAGAGTGAGAGAGAGAGAGAGAGAGTGAGAGCACACAAGCAGGGGGAGCAGCAGGCAGAGGGAGAAGCAGGCTCCCCACTGAGCAGGGAGCCTGATGTGGGACTCGATCCCCAAATCCTGGGATCATGACCTGAGCCGAAGGCAGGCACTTAACCGACTAAGCCACCCAATGTATCTCTGAAAATCATTTCTAATTTTAAGGGACATTATATCATGTCTTTTCTTACTAAATTACCTATTCTTTTTTTTTCTTTTGCCCATTTTTCTATTGAGTGGCCTTTTTTCCTTTCTGTTTTTGAATTATTAATGTGTTAGCCATTTTGCTTTTTGCCTGTGATATATGCTACATGTATTTTCTCTCAGTGTCACTTGCTCTTTGGCTTTATTTTTCTTTGCCTCATAATAGTTTTATTAATATTTTGTTCTATTGCATCTAGGTTTTGAGTCATGGGTAGAAAGTCTTTCCTTATACCCAGGTTATGACAGAATTCATCCTTGACTTTTTCAGCTTCTAGATTGGACTCTCTCCAGTCCTCACACATAATGCCTTCTGTTTTAGAGCCAGCAGCAGAGCACTGAGTCCTTCTCAGGCTGCCCTCTCTCCCTCTAACCCCAGCTGGGAAAGGTCCTGCAGCTTCACGGACTCATGTCATAAGATTGGACCCACATGCGTAATCAAGGATGATCTCCTCTCCTCAAGGCGCTTCATTTAGTCATATCTGCAAAGTTCCATTTGTCATGTGGACTAACATATTCACAGACTATCAGACATCTTTGTGTAGGGACATTATTCTGCCTACCACCCTGACCATTTTAGAAGATCGCATCACTGAAGGTATTGCCATTCATGGTATTTGAGTTACAAATATAGCACACCTACATCAGCCAATAGAGTTTTCATATCCATAGTGATTCTCTCTAGCTGTAAGCACCCAACTTCAACATTATATTTTTTGGTGTAGTTGTGACCGTTTATTGGTTGAAGTTATATAGTATTTTATAACAAGTTATTTTCCTTGTACTAAAGGTTAGGCATTGTCCTGTATTTTTATTTGAAATTATGTGTGGAGGTGCATTGTATTGCCTGTGGATTTTTTCAAGCTTATAAAGCAAATGTTTGAAGGTATTGTTTGTAAAATAGGGATATTAGGCCCAACAGAATTGAGAACCAGTGGGCTAGACCACGGCACCATGCTTGGCAAGAAGTAGATATTCGCGGAAATATGCAGCATCTTAGCAGCTTAGGAAACCTAAAAATATTTTAAGTGGAATGGCTTTTATTTTTATGTATGTCAGGGATAGGTGTGATTTTTCAGACATTGTTCTCATTCTCCCCATAAAAACATTTAAGAGCTTTTCTATTTATAGTGTTCTATAATGTAGAAAAAATGAGATAATTATTTAGATCAACCTGATTTCTGAGAACAAGTTCTTATAGAATAAAGCAGGAGACTCTATTTTGAGACAAATTCATTTCAGTTCTAGAATTATAATTTTCTATGTATTTCTGTGTTTTTCCAAAATAAAGTTTTGTGATGATATAATAATCTCTTTCTGTAGCCTCTTTGAAGTGATCAAAGTGATTTACCAAAAGTTAACCAAGTAGTTACTCTAAAATATTCCAGTAAAGTGGAATTTCCTGACTTTCAAAATTAAGGATGAGAAAGGTTAAGTGCTAGAGTTTATACCTCAAATTACCCAAAGCTTGTACAATAGTTTCTAGCTTATTCATTTTCAAGCCTTTTTTTTTTTTTTTTTTTTTTTTTTTGCCTTCTAGCTTGTACATCTTTAAAAACAATAAGCAGCAGACAATGAGGCTCACTCTGAGATAAGAGGGAGCTGGGTTGAGGCCCTACACTACCATCTGTTTTTATTTGGAATGCTTTCCCTCACATTAGCTTGATTTGCTTTGGCAAATCAAGTTGTCACATCAGTTTGTTTTTCAGTATTGGTCTGTTTTTCTACTTGCTAGCTTTTTAAAAACAACATAATGGAATGGAGGAATTTCAAAAAATCAATGGTTGTCTTCAGCTGATAGAACTCTATGTCAACCTTGTGTTATTTTTATAACCGAAACTTTGTAAAATGCATCTTAGGTTCTCATTTTGACAGAGACACAGTCAAAAGTTGTACAAAGTTATGTATTGAAAAGGCAAGATATTAGCTGGTTTAACTCAATAGTCCTTTCAACTTATATATTGTAAAAAATGCAAAGTACACATTAAAGTTTAACTGTGCAACTGTAGAGGTTCATTTAGAAGGAAGAGTCTTATGTTACACTAATTTGCCATTTAAAAGGCCATAGGTTTTATATTTGCTTTTTAAAAAAATATCAAAATTTGATATTCCATCTTTTATAATTTTTTTGAACTATGCACTGGACTCCTTATTTAATTGAAACTGTGTACTTCTTAAGTAGTAGACAAAATCTTTTGTGTTATCTTAACAAATTTAGTTATCATGAGGTATTTATTAGATTTGTAACAACACAGTAGGAGGCCTCTAGGAATGTGTATAAAAATAAACATTACAATAAAACCAAATCCATTAGTCCAGGGAAGAAAACAAGTGACCAAGGAATCCTACCAAATAAGGAACTCTAGCCTGAAAGGTATTTCATTTACCATCCTTGGTGATCCAAAAACATGGGATCTGTAAGCTTGAGGGCAGGATTTGCAAATTTGGGGATTCTCTGTGGAGTACCTCCGAATTTAAGGACACTGTGTAATGAAATCCAGCACTGTTGGTAAGAACACGTCGTTACACTTGATCATCTCTGTTAGTATTTTTGTTTTAAATGTACTTTGCAGTAATTTTGATTAGGGTCCTGGGGCAATTTTATTCCTTTTAATTTTTTTATTTGAGTATAGTTGACACAATGTTACATAGCTTCAGGTGTACAACATAGTGATTCAACTTTTCTACGTGTTATGCTATCTATGTTCAGCACAAGTATAATTGCCATTATAATAGTGTAAATACTATTACAACATCACTGACTATATTCCCTATGGTACTACTAATTTCTGGGTATTTATTTTGTATCCTGCAACTTTACTGAATTCATTTATCACTTCTAATAGTTTTCTGGTGAAGTCTTTTGGGTTTTCTATATATAGGATCATTTTATCTGCAGATAATGACAGTTTAACTTCTTTATCAATATGGATGCCTCTTACTTCTTTTTCTTGTCTGAGTGCTATCTGTGGCTTCAACTTCCAGTACTATGCTGAATGAAAATGGTGAGAGTGGGAATCTTTGTCTTGTTCCCAATCTTAGAGGAAAGCTCTCAGTTTTTCACCATTGAGCACAATGTTTGTGGTGAGTTTTTCATATATGGTCTTTATTACATTGAGGTATATTCCCTCTAAGCCTACTTTTTTGAGAGTTTTTTTTATCATGAACAAAGGTTGAATTTTGTCAAATGCTTTTTCTGCATCTATTGAGATGATCATAATTTTTATCCTTCATTTTTTTAATGTGGTGTATCATGTGGATTGATTTGTAAATATTAAACTATCCTTGTATCCTTGGAATAAATTCCACTTGATCACGATAAGTGATCCATTGAATGTATTGTTGGATATTGGCCTGTGGTTTTCCCTTTTGTGGTATCTTTGTCTGGTTTTGGTAATTTTCGCATCATAGAATGTATTTAGAAGCTTTCCTTCCTCTTCCATTTTTCAGAATAGTTTGAGAAGGATGGGTACTAACTCTTCTTCAAACGTTTGGTAAAATTCACCTATGAATACATCTAGTCCTAGATTATTACTTTTTGGTAGCTCTTTGATTACAAGTCCAATTTTGTTACTAGTAATTAGTTTGTTCAGATTTTCTACTTCTTCCTGATTCAGTTTTGCAAGATTGTGTTTCTAAGAATTTATTCATTTCTTCTGTGTTGTCCAATTTGTTGACATATAGTTTTTCATCGTATTCTACTATAATCCTTTCTGTGGTGTCAGTTATTACTTCTCTTTTTATTTGGGTTCTTTCTCTTTTTTTTCTTGATGAGTATGGCTAAGGGTTTCATCGATTGATTGATTGATTGATTGATTGATTTTTGGTCTCTGTGTCATTTGTTTCTGATCTGATCATTATTATCTTTTTCCTTCTACTCACCATGGGTTGGTTTGTTCTTCTTTTTCTAGTTCATTTAGGTGTGAAAAGTTATATTGTTTATTTGAACTTTTTCTTGTTCCTTGAGATAAGTCCATATTGCTACATATTTCCCTCTTAGGACTGTTTTTGCAATTTTGGACCATTGTATGTATGTCATTTTTTTTTTTTTAGCTCTTCTTTTATTTCTTCATTGATCCATTGGTTATTTAATATTTTCTAGCCTCCACATGTTTGTGTTTTTTTCAGTTTTTTTTCTTGTGATTGATTTCTAGTCTCCTACCATTGTAGTCAGAAAAGATGCATGGTATGATTTCATTATTCCTACATTTATTGAGACTTGTTTTGTGGCCTAACGTGTGATCTGTTCTGGAGAATGTCACATGTGCTCTTGAAAGGAATGTGTCATCTGTTGTTTTGGGTGGAACATTCTGTATGTATCTGTTAAGCTCATTTGGTCTAATGTGTCATTCAAAGACACTGTTTCCTTATTGACTTTCCTTACATCCATTGATGTAAGTTGGGTGTCAAGTCCCCTATTATTGTATTGCCATTAATTTCTCCCTCTGTATTCAGTAATATTTGTTTGATGTATTCAGGTCCTCCAGTGTTGGGTGCAGAGATATTTACAATTGTTATATCCTCTTGTTGGAGTGATCCCTTTATCATTTTGTAATGCCCTTCTTTATCTCTTGTTACAGTCTTTGTTTTAAAATCTGTTTTGTCTAAGTATTGCTACCCTGGCTTTATTTTTATTTTCTTTCATGTCCATTTGCATGGTAAATGTTTTATTTCATTTTGTATGTTTCTTCATGTCTGAGGTGAGTTTCCTATAGACAGTATATAGATAGGTCTTTTTTTTTTTAATCTGTTATGTCACACTGTGTCTTTTGATTGGAGCATTTAGGCCATTTATGTTTAAAGTAGTTATTGATAAGTGTGTACTTATTTCCATTTTGTTCATAGTTTTCTGGTCATTTTTGTAGTTCTCTGTTCCTTTCTTGCACTCTTTCTTTGTGATTGATGAATTTCTATAGTATTGTGTTTGGATTTCTTATTTACTTATTTATTTATTTTGGTATATATTATACTTTTGGGTTTATGGTTACCATGAGGTTCATTTATAACATCCTAAATATATAGCAGTCTATGTTAAGTAGATAGACACAAGCTCAAATACATTTAAAAAACCCCTTTTTTATTCCTTCCTCCATGTTTCATGTATTTGCTCCATGTTTCATGTATTTGCTGTTATACTTTATATCTTTTATTCATAATATTCATAATATTCTTATGAAAATTAATTATGGCCACTTATTTTATACCTTTAAGTCCGTAGAGCAATCTTTTAAGAGTCCTCAGGATTTTGTAGTTATCGAAGATCATGGCAAGAATGAGTTTGCTAGAGGTTAATGAGATTAGTGGTGATGTTATATATCTATATTCTTTTTATGTGGAGTATGTCAAAAAACAAAAGAAAGAAGGATATAATTTAGATTTGATTTTGAAATTCACAATTTTTGTATGTACAGTGTATTTTGCAAACATTTTATTCTTAGAAATAAAAAGTAAATACATCTCTCAGCTTTATTGTCTAGTTGCCTTTGGTGATTCTGAAATGCTTTGGTTTTCTATTTTTACCCTGTTAAAAAAATACAACTACTCAGGATCCAAACCACTTTCTGAATGTGTAGAACTTTATTGCTGATTTACAAGCCATCTTGTAGGAGAAATAGGACTTTCTGAGGTATTTGAAATGAAAGCCATTTAACAAAATCATAGAGACAGTCAAAAAGGACAGCAGGGCACCTGGGTGGCTCAATTGGTTAAGCATCTGCCTTCAACTCAGGTCATGATCCCAGGGTCCTGAGATTGAGTTCCGCATTGGGCTCCTGCTTAGGAGTCTACTTCTGCCTCTCTCCCTTACTTGTGTACATGCTCTCTCTCTCTCTCTCTCAAAAATAAATAAATAAAATCTTTTTTTTTTTTTTTTTTTTTTTTTTTTTAAGAAAAAGGACAGCAAAGGGAAAGGTATTCTTTGGCAGATTTCATTTAGTGCTTCTGCACCATGTTTATCTGTTCCACTGTTGTATCCTCAGCACCTGGAAGAGTTACTTGAATGCAATAAGCAGTCAGTATATGAAGGAGTGGATAAATAATTCTGAAATATATACATTATTTTTAAAGGACCAGCTAAAATCTGACCTTTGCCAACTTTTCTTTACCAATCCCTACCTGCTTTCATATTATCTTTACTTTAAATCCTGAAATAAGAATTCCTTGTTGTAGAGCATTGTCACTTGTCTTCTTTTAAAATCTTGGATTGTTAACTTAGACTTATTGTTAAATTTCAATTTCAATGTATTTGTATTTTTTTTTCTTCATTCGGGTTCTGATTTAGCTGTTATTTATCAAATACCCACTAGGTGCCAGACATCTCATTTAATTCTAAAGTTGTTTTCCTCACATGATCCATTTATCTTATTACAAGGAAGTGGCAGATTTGGATTGAAACACTGCTTTCCTCATACTGTACCTGCTACTCCCACATTGGCCCACCAGAAGGGGTTTTAGTGTGACTAAATAAGCCAAATGCCGTATCTGTTTCAGGTGTCTTTACTGAATTTTGAACTGGTTATTAGTACTTATGACATCCTTGATTTTTATATCTTGTTACTTGCTTCTTAAAAATTTGTTTAAGATTTTATTTGATACAGAGAGAGATCACAAGTAGACAGGGAGGCAGGCAGAGAGAGAGGGGGAAGCAGGCTCCCTGCTGAGCAGAGAGCCCAATGCAGGGCTTGATCCCAGGACTCTGAGGCCATGACCCAAGCCGAAGGCAGAGGCTTAACCCTCTGAGCCACCCAGGCGCCCCTTGTTACTTGCTTGTAAAAACTAATTTAATGTAAGGCAAATATCATTCCGAATATTTAAGCTAGAATTGATGGCAACTTTCCCATGTGTTCTAATAGAATCCTACCCTTGTGATAAAATGCAGCCAAGTTTGCTGTACCATCTGAATAAAATGTGGTTCTTCAGTTCATGTATTCCTGGGGTTCTGCTCAGTAACATCTGCTTTTTCCCTTTCTTTTGGAAAGTCTTTTCACCCTCTTTCATAGACTTCGTTGTTCATGAACATTTCTGCACAAGCTTTAATAAGTTGGCTTGTTAAAATAATATTATCCTTAGGTTTTGGTTTTTGTTGTGGGCAATAGAGTCCATCCTGGCTATCTAGTACTGAGAGGGACTTAGCACTGGGTATTAGGTAGCTATCAGAATTTCTGGGAGAGACAGGGAACGATGTTTAGATTTTACCCAGTTAGGAATGAGAGTGAGAGAGCTTCAGCCATGAAGCCATGGCTGCCCTAGAACAGGTTCCCTAGAGCTGGCTGCCACCTCCCTCTCATTGCTCATTGCCACTTTTTTTTTCAGTTCCCAGATGTGTGCATGTGCGAATGCTTGGTAGAACCTGGGTTATCCACAGAATTTTAGTTGCAAAGCATCTAAGAAATAATATTTCTTATTTTCTAGCCTCTGTAGTATAGGAAGGTTAGAGGGGTGTTTGGTTGTGTATCTTCACTGAATACATAGGACATTTTCTGTACATATACTGACCTTGACCTATGTTTTATTTTGCAACTTTATTAAGATGTTCTTTTGTTGGATCAGTTGTTAGTGAGACAATGGGTTTGACTTCTGGTTAGCTTTGGTAAGAAGAATTTTGTTCTTAGAATTCTTAGAATAAGTGCTCATAGAATAAGTGTGTAAGCAGAGGAGATCATCTTGACTAGATCCCACTGGTTATAATGAAGAGAGCTACAAGTGATCCAAAAGCAGCTTCTTCCCATCCATAGCAGAGTCAATTAAAACAATCATGGCAGGCTTATGTATACTTCGTGGTATACATAAAGGAAGCATTTATTATACATGTGATGAGTTAAAAGTAGGTCTTTAAGAGAGGAACTTGGGGGAGAAGCATGGAAAAGTTTATAGATAATTTTACAATATATAAAATGAGAGGCTTCTTTAAGATCAAACATAAATGACACTGAGGAATGTTGGCAGCATGCCTTGCATTCTGTTCACTGAGCATGCTTAGACTCTAAAGAATGGCTTCATTTCTATTCTGGGACCTAAAAATTATTAACATTCTATGTTTATACAATGTTTATGTAATATTCTGCCGCTAGTAGGTATGGACATAATTAATGCCTTATTGCAAAATTGATGGCTTACATCAGCTAGCCTTGGTGTATTCTTTGTTTCTCTTAAATCTGAGATTATCTTAATGTTTATACTCTACGGGCAGGATATTTTTGGCAGGATATTTTTGCTTATTTGAGTGAAACTTATTTGAGACAGACCTGGAAAGCCCATAGAATTTCAGCTAGTATCTTTTGGGTGAAAAAAAAAAAATTTATAATACTTAGCCCAGTCAAAAAAATTTGAATGCCCACAGTGTATATTTTTGATTCAGAAAGAAGAAAGTGAAAAATCATATCCACCTAGAGCTATAATTATTGTTAGCTAAAACATCTTTATTTTAATCTTTTACACATGTGTACAAAGGTATTATTTGTTTATTTATTACTATTTTTTTGTTGTTGTGTTATGTTAGTCACCATACAGTACAGTGCTAGTTTTTGATGTAGTGTTCCATGATTCATTGTTTGCGTGTAACACCCAGTTCTCCATGCAAAGGTGTTTTTAAACAGCAGGGGAGACTAGCTGTATTTGGGGGCATTTTGGAGAGTGCCCCCAGAATAAGACTAATTCTAGTCTTATTTTAGCCCCTTGACCCACAAGATGTTTATTGAATTTATTTCATCAAACCAATGACTTACATCCAGTTTTCTCAAGGAAATGTCAGAAAAATTAACATATATCATTAGAAGGTACTAAAAACATATAAGGTACATAATTACTTTAGGGTTCAGATCTATGTTTTCTGATACATTTCATGCAGCCATGCTTCTTATTTTAATGGGACTTTTTTTCAGTAGGGTTTCTCCTTTGCAAATCAAAAGAGCAAAATTATAAAAAATAAAAATAAAAAATTCCAAATGACACTGAATTAAGAAATATGTGGATGTTTTCCAGGGATCTGAATGAGAAGGTGAGGTGTTCAAGGTTAGACAATGGTAGTGCTAAAGGAACAGAATTTCATGTCCTGTTGTTTTAAAAATTTTAAGGAAATCAGAAAGAGGAAATGGTTCAGGCTCTATGATATCATTAGTACTATTTTTACTCTCTTAAGTTCAAGAGTTTCAGAGATAAGAAAAATATATGCAAAAATTGGGACATTCATCTTTTTTTATTTTTATTAGTGTACTTTCAAAATAATCATAGGGAGTAAGCACACTCTTTTTTAAATTTTGCTCCAGGAAGAATAAAGAAATGATATATTTTTAGCAATTTCTTGATACAGTATATATTAAAGTAGATATGGATATTACAACAATTTCACAGTACTAAAATCCAAATACTCTATAAGACGGAGATGCTGTTACTCTATGTTAAAGGTTAGTTTATTATTGAAATTATTAATTCATATCGCTGACTCATTCACACTATGCTAAAAAATTCTGTCAATAGTTAGGTTTGATTAGGTTCAGTTGCACAGAAGTTCTCTTTTATTTTGGTGTTCTTGCACTATCACACAATCAAAAATAATTTCTGATTTTAATTCATATTATGGAAAGAGGGGGCCACTATCTCTTTAAGGCAAAGCAGGAATCTTCATCTTTGCTCTCTATACAGGAATTTAATTACGAAACCTAGCAGCTTGTATTTAAAAGGAATGCTTTTTTCTTTCTCGCAGAAAAGTTTTTATTTTAATGTGAAGACATACTGGAAGTGAAGAATGACTCTTTTTTACCACGAGAATATGAAAGAGTTTAGGTGGTAAAACTGGACTGAGCTAGTCTTGTAGGAAATGCCAAGTGTTTTCCATTTTTTACTCCTGTGAGGATTGAACAAAGGGAGAATATTTCTGGTCTGTGGTTGTGGTTGGCATTAGCAGTGCTGAACTCTGTTGATCTGTTAGTCCTTGGTGTGTTGCAAAAAATAATCATACTATGTTCGGAATAATGGAGTCTCTAACTGCCGGGTTGTAAAAGAAGAGTCCTGTGTACTGGTTGTCTTTCTCATCATCTTTACTGGTAAATATTTACTCATTTGAATGAGGCAGCTATTGTGGCCAGTGTGTGAATTAACAAGATATGAAAGGATTTTGGCATCATCAGCCGATGAATTAGTGCTTTTTCATAGTGTGTGTAGAACGATGATGCAGGATATCTTGGTATGAGATTAAGGAGTTTTCTCTGTTGAAACTTTAAAAAATGTTACCAGTTGCTAGCCTCAGCTCCATATGGGTCTGAACTTCTCATGCTAGAGTCATAGTCCTTATCTTTTCCTGGGCCCATGCAAAAGACTCAAGAGCTAAAATGGGTCAGGATACCATAATTTTCAGTGTGAAGCTGGCATTTTCAAAACTAACGCCCATTCATTTCTTTAAAAATACAGTATCAGTGGGATTCTTTCTTCATGTTACCCCTTCTCTGAACACCAGTAGGAATATTTGAAGGAAATAAGACTTACTCTTTCCTCTTCTATCTTCTTTTTTTTTTTTACCTTTTAATTTATACTGTTTTGTTATAGACTTCATAATGTCCTCGTGTAATCTGATAATTCTTACTAGAATAAAGGGGTGTAAATAAGTAGGATGAGACCCAATTTCACAATGAGTTCATATTTCTGCTTTAAAGTCATGTTTCCCACCTGGGGGACATTTAATTTTATCATCTGTGTAATTAATGTCTAGTAAAATCCAGGTGGTAAGCCCCACCATGGATCTACTGAACCCAGGTGTTGGGGTGATGGGGCATATGCTTATGTATTTTCCAAAAGTTTCCCCTACTATTTCTGATGTATCTTTGATTTAGAACTACTGTGTTAAAGCATGTTTTATATCTGCTTTATTCCCTAGAACAATATATGATGTAACTCTATAGTGAATATTTTTCTGAAATAATTACTACCAAGAGTTTTCTTTAAATTTACCTGTTTTTATATTAATTTTAAAAAGATTTGTGTGTGTATTTGGTTGTTTTCATAATTTCATTATGAGAGTAATCTGCAAACATTTATTTTGATTTGTCCTATTTTTCTTGCACAGGAATTCCTTTCCTGGTTTTTGGGTTTTTTTGTTTTTGTTTTTTTTAACCTTACAAGATTTTATTTATTTATTTGAGAGAGAAAGAGAGAGAGCACAAGTGGGGGACGAGGAGAAAGTGGACTAAGGCAAGGAAGAATTAGACTTCCCACTCACCAGGGAGCCTGAGGTAGGGGATGGTCCCGGGACCCCAAGATCATGACCTAGGCCGAAGGCAGATGCTTAACCAACTAAGCCATGCAGGTGCCCCACCTTTCCTGTTCTTATGTGGCATACCCATGAATAGAAATAAACCATCTCATTAAACACTGATGATAGCGCTGAATTTAGTATTGCAGATATCATTGGCAGCTTGGAATGCCATGCTCATATAGTTTGCATAGAGTTTAAAGTTCATTTAAAAAGTTAAATAAAATTAACGAATTAAGCCAAATTTTGATAATGTGTCAAAGCCAGACCTTTAGGGCTGGGGGATTTGGTGAGTTTGAATGTTATTATTCTCAAGTGTCTTTGTGATTCAATGTAAACCTATTTATATTCCTAAGTCAGTACTTTTTTAATAGTGACAAAATTGAAATAATTAAGACTTAGAGTTTTAATCTTGGTTTCAGTGTAGATCTGTTGCCATTGTGAATATAAGCAAATTTTTTTAATTTTCTTTTTTTTTTTAAGATTTTATTTATTTATTTATTTGACAGAGATTACAAGTAGGCAGAGAGGCAGGCAGAGAGAGAGAGAGGAGGAAGCACGCTCCCCACCCAGCAGAGAGCCTGATGTGGGACTCGATCCCAGGACCCTGAGATCATGACCTGAGCCAAAAGCAGAGGCTCAACCCACTGAGCCACCCAGGCACCCCTAGTTTTCTGTCTTCTTTAAAATGGAGTTGGATATTGGGCACCTGGGTGGCTTAGTGGGTTGAGCCTCTGCCTTCGGCTTGGGTCGTGATCTCGGGGTCTTGGGATCGAGTCCCACATCAGACTCTCTGCTCAGCAGGGAGCCTGCTTACCACCACCCCCCCATCTACTTGTGATCTCTCTCTCTGTCAAATAAATAAATAAAATCTTTTTAAAAAAATAACAAAAACTGGAGTTAGATATCAAAGAATTTACAAAAGACTGAATTTTTGAATAAAATTGATGGTAGAAGTTGAAATTTTGTTTAATATAAGTTACACAACAGTTATCTGAAGCTGAGAACAGAAAACAAACTAGTTATCATTAATACATATAAGAAAAAATTGTTGCAATTACATGGCACGCCAAATTTTTAAAAAATGAACATTTTTATGCCACTGCTATTAATAGTTTGCTTGAATCTGTCACACTGTTTTAGTGTTAGTGCATTGTGTGTGTGTGCTTTTAAAAATTGCTTATGGAAATGCCTGGGTAGCTCAGTTGATTAAGCTCTGCCTCTGGTTCAGGTTATGATCCCAGGTCCCTGGGATCAAGTCCCATATCAGGCTCCTTGCTTAGCAGAGAGCCTGCTTCTGCCTCTGCCTGCTGCTCTCCCTGCTTGTGTCATCTCTCTCTGTGTCAAATAAATAAATAAAACCTTTAAAAAAAATTGCTTATAACTGCCATGTTATTGTTTGTCAATTCCTGTACCTCATCTGATGACTGTCCTCCTCAGTGTCCTGCATTTTCAAACCTCTTTAAATATATGGAGTCCCTAGCACGCATGGCCTTTCAGGAGGACTCACTACAAGAAAAGGGCTCCAATTGAGTTTGTGTGGCCTCTCATTCTTAAAAAGGAACCCGTACAAAAATAAAGATGATTGAATTAAATTTCATTACAGTCAAGTGGCAATGACTGCCGTTATCTGTGTAGATATCAAATGAACATTTTAAAGGGGGGGGGAAGCTAAGTTAAAAAAGAGTGCTGGAGGGGCCCTCACTCTTACTGTAATATGTGAATGAGTAACACAAAGAACTTCAAATGACCAAGAAAAGCTTTTGAATGTTTTTCTTTTTAGCGGATTAGAGAAGGTGACTTCCCAGTTGTTATATGGAATGTTTTGGTCAGAGTGGTAACTGTAAAGCTAAATAAGCTACCGTCCATCTCTTTTGAATTCACCCTGCATTTTCTTTGGTGGGTGCTGGGACTCGGGTTTAGGACATGACCGCACGTGACCTGCTCCAGCAGAGATATACTCTTCCCAATGGAGACACTGCATGGCGGTCCTCGCCCCTTGTGAACGCTGCCCTGGAAGGAAATCTCGTCCTCCTGGATGGCATCCACCGGGTCAACGCGGGCACACTTGCCGTATTGCAAAGGTTTGTATGAGTCACACACACAAAAAAACTCCCCATGTAAACAGTAGACATGGAACCCTGTCATCATTTTTTTTAAGCTGGGTCACGTAGATCACAAGAAACTTACTTATGTATCCAACCAGAACTGCAGAGGCTTTTATTCGTTGTAAACACAGTACAGTAAAACTTCCAATACTGAGGATTTGGGGGGAAAAAACACTGCTGTGGCAAAGTTCTCTGAGTTAGAATTGAAAAAAGAAAACTTTTAGGTAGTAATTTTGAAAAACTTCATATATACTGATTGATACTTACAGTAAGTCCCGCAGCTCACGTTTCTTGCAATTTGTTAGTCACAGCATCACTGTTTACAAACACCTTGTGAATCATAGATCTAAATTACTGGTTAATCCTGTTGGAATTTTTGTTGAGAGGAAAAAGTATAGTTCCTTATATAAAATGTGTAAGGGAGGGGCACCTGGGCAGCTCAGTCAGTTAAGTGTCTGCCTTGGGTTCAGGTCATGATCTCAGGGTCCTGGGATTGAACCCCACCTTGGGCTCCCTGCTCAGCAGGGAGCCTGCTTCTCCCCTCCCTCTGCCTCTCTCCAGCTTGTGCTCTCTCTCTCTCTAATAAATAAATTTAAAAAATAAAATGTGTGATGGATGTTTGATGATATTTTTATATAGACTAAACTCACTTTGTGTTTATAAACTTGAACATTGTGTATCTGTCGTTTCCTTATTTCAGTTTGGGTGGAGAAAAATTCCCAATTAACTTCTCTAGAATATAATGTTAAGAGAAGACTTTTATGTATAACTTTCATGGGAAGTGTTTCTATCCTGTCTCATTTTGAAAGATTAATGATACCAATTTTTTATTTGATCTGTTTTGATTCTGTCACTTCTATAGTTGATTTTTAACTATGAATAATCCGTTTCCCCAACCAACTATTCAGTTTCTTGTCCTTGACAAGATGCAGATACTGAGTATATTTAAAAATTCCCCAAACAGGGATGCCTGAGTGGCTCAGTGGGTTAAGCCGCTGCCTTCAGCTCAGGTCATGATCCTAGGGTCCTGGGATTGAGTCCTGCATCAGGCTCCTTGCTCAGCAGGAAGCCTGCTTCTCTCTCTGCCTCTGCCTGCCACTCTGCCTGCTTGTGCATGTTCCCTTTTTCTGACAAGTAAATAAGTCAAATCTTTAAAAAAATTTTTCCAAAAACATTGTGTTACTCCTTATTAAACCTGAGAGCATTTGAAAGTGATAATCACAAACTTTTAGTGATTTGCCATAAATATTCCACAGATTTACAGTAGTTTTTTTTCTCCTAAACAGATAACTACAGACACAAACAAAAATAATACTTACTCCACCCCTTTTATCGGTTATCTGTTGCCTATTAGGCCAAGCACTTAGGAAAAGGAGCAGCTATCGTTAACTGAGTCCTTACTCTCTGCTGGGCGTTGTGCTAGGCCAGTACCTGTCAGGCTCTTAGCCATGGAATCACCTTGTGACGATGTAGCTTAGAAATTACTGATGCCTGAGCTTCACCTCTCGAAGTTCAGATAGAAGTGATCCATACAAGTGAGGTCTGAGCACTGGCATTTTTAAACCCTTCCCAGAAGATTCTCATGTGCTGCCAAGACTAAGAACAATTATAGTAAGCGTCTGCCTTACTCTAGATGTTTAATTTTCACAGCAATACTATGAGGTTGGTATGACAGCCCTGATTCTATAAAAGAAAAACGTTTAGAGACATGGAGTAGTAGTGCTCCCCTCCCCAGGCACTCCGCTAACAAGGTACAGAGCTGGAATTGAACACAGATCTGACTGTTCCACCGCCCATGCTCCTAACCCCTGCATTATGCAGTCCCCCCCTCCCTCCACGGCCTCAGTGCTCACCAAGTGGGGCTCGTGTGGGGCAACTGTAACGTAGCCGTCAGGAGACTTCAGTGGTTGGTGTGCAATCTAGCAGTAGTGCTTTTCAGCCTCTGCAACATCTGGAAGATAGTGCTATTTGTGCTGTGGACAGTTAGGTCACCATCAGAGTTGGTATATGAAATAGCACCACTTATTTCATTTTAAAGATTTTTGATGTTTTCAATCCTGTAATTCCAAAGACAGAAATATGTTGATCATACTATACTACCCCTTCAAGAGTTACATTAGACTCCGGGTGTGTACCGCCTGCCTTGTTCATCAGTACACACCTCCTGTTATCCTGAGTCTCCCCTTTAGCTGCTGCTTTTCATCTCCTTCCTCCATCCCCTTTCCAGCTCCTCCTCATTCTTCTCCTCCCCACTGTCCACATGTAGTAACCATGACTACTGCTCTCTGGTACAGAAACCAGTAATAACCAGTATAACAGCACTAGCCAACTTGAAATTTCAAAAGGTGCGTCTAACAAAATTGTTAGACTCAATTGCCCACAATAATAGCCACGATTAAAATGTTAACTGATTCTGGGGTGCCTGGGTGGCTCAGATGGTTAAGCGTCTGCCTTCAGCTCAGGTCATGACCTCAGGGTCCTGGGATCGAGCCCCGAACTGTGGCTCCCTGCTTGGAGGGAAGCCTGCTTCTCCCTCTCCCACTCTCCCTGCTTGTGTTCCTTCTCTCGATGTCTCTCTTTCTGTCATACAAATAAATAAATTCTTGGGGGAAAAAATGTTAACTGATTCCACCTCTAGTGACTTCAGTGTTCGAAACCGATGAATTTGTTCCCTGACTTTTCCCTCTCCCTTAGGCTGATCCACGATCGGGAGCTAAGCCTCTACGATGGCTCCAGGCTGCTGAGAGAAGACAGGTACATGCGTTTAAAGGAGGAGCTGCACCTATCTGATGAGCAGCTACGGCAGAGGTAATGTTGGGTGCCTGGCTCTAATTCTCATGGTCGGATGGGCCTTCTTTGTATTCTTCTTTGGAACCTAGGGTCAAGCCAAGCTAACTTTGAATCATTTAATTATTTGGTGTCTTGAGCAGGCTCCTAATCTGGCATTTCTTACAACTTGGGTTTGCTACCCAAGATGTGTTCTGCACTCTCAGCCTTACTTTCACATGTGTGTAAGAACAGTAGCTCTAAGAAGGTAATCCCCCCACCCCTTGTCCTAACAACTTTGTATCCCTTCAGGAAAAAAAAAAAAGCCTCATAATTTATTGGGCCCTACCTTCTAAGAAGCGATATTACGGAGGTAAGCCACCTGATGCAGGATTACCCTTTGTGGCTTACTTACACATTCCTTTCAAAAATGTCCAAACCAAATGCTACATATGAGTCTTGACTGTATCAAGAAATAAAATGGAGACAGCTAAAAAAGATACTTTGGAACAATTGGAAAAGTTTAAATATGGAAGATATATACCACCTGATATTGAGTTAATATTAATATTCCTAGATATCATAATGGTATTCTGGTTTTGAAGGAGAATATTCCTCCTCTTGGGAGATGCACACTGAGCTATTTAAGGGATAATATAAAAAGAGGTCAGTGACTCCCTTCCAGATGTTTCAGGGGGAAAAAAAGGACATGCACATGTGTGTACATGTACACAACACACAGAAAGAGCAAGTGGGAATGAGAACACAAGGTGGTAAAATCTTCATAGTTGGTGAAATCTAGGTGAAGGAGAAAATAGGTATTCATATTCTATTCTTTCAAATTTTCAATGTGTTTGAAAAATGGCAGAATATTTCTTCTAGCTAAATACTACTTTCCTTTAGAGAAGGTTTGGCAAACACAAGTTTTCTGTCTCTACATTTCCATGGATATTTTGACGTAATTAGAGATTGTTACCTTGGCAAATACCTAGTCACTTGTTACCTTGACAAATACGTAGTCACGTGATTGAAGCTTACTCAATTGAAGCTTCCCCTTCCCACAAAGGGCTTGATGACATATTTAACACATTAAAATTTTACAAATGATAATTAAGTGTATTTTTTATTGTGTTTCTCTTTTAAGGAGAGTTTTGTTTAAAAATTTTCTTGGACATTTTCTGTAGGGAGGACATATTAAATTCCTTACGACCTCTGTATAAGTGATTTTAAAAATTCACTTGATTATACATAGCTATTAATGCTTCTGGGATACACATCATCAAATTCCTTTAGCCCAGTAAATAGTTTGGTGGAGTGTCTAGGGAGGGAAGTTTTAAAGATCCCTCTCATTTCATACCTCTACTTTAACTGTTAGCTTTTGTATATTATGTGAGTGTGAACCACACATCAGGGAACAGTTTATATTTTCAGGGAGCTGAATCAAAGCAGCTGGGCAGTGGCTCTCGGCAAGTCTGCTTGTCAGGCTCCCTTAGGACTTCGGCAGCACTGTATCTATAGTCTGATGGCCAGAAAATGACAGCTCTCTTCCCTGAGAAGTACCCAGGTTCTCCCTAATGGTTGCAAGAGGTTTTACAGATGAGAACAGTTTCGGCAACAAAGTGGCCCTGAGCATCGTGTTGAGGTTTTGGCTCACACCGGTTAGAAGTACTTCCTTCTTGAAGCGCCCCATCTTCATCACTGTTGATTGTCATCACTCCTCTGAATACAAACCAGGCTCAGTTCTGTTTCTAGAGGCCACTCTGAGTAGATAGAAACAAGCCATAAGAACATTAATTGGTTTTTATTTTTATTTTTGTTTTAATTTTGTATCCTTGTTGATCATGCATGAAAGTTGAGCCAGATAGCTTTTTCAGGGCTTTTTATGAAAAATACCAGTCCTCTATCATCTGCCCTCAGACACTTTCCCATTTCCTACAGCCCAGAGACTACTCCTTTTATCTTTGAGGTGTTTGCTTTTTCATGTGCTTACCTCTGTACCATTAAATAATATACTTTTTTTTTTTTTAGAATAGTTGACATACAATGCTACATTAGCTTCAGGTGTACAATATAGTGATTCAGCAAGTTTATACATCCCGCTATGCTCACCACATGTGTAGCTACCCCATCCCCATACATCACTACTCATTACTACTGCAATATCATAATATGCTTTCATTGATACTTCTTGATTTATTTTTCAGTGTTAGGCCTTACTGATTGATTTCTTCCTATGGAAAATTAAGGTTTAGCTCATTTTACCACTCCTCCTCCCAGTACATATATATATACTTCCCATCTCTCATTCTTCCTGAGTAGTTGTGGAATAATTTTCTTTAGAACTTCACTCAATGTCTGCATGATTATCACAGGATAAGGACTGTACAACAGCTGAGTCGTTTGGTAAACTACAGTTGTTTTTCCTTTCTTGCATACATTTTATTTTTCCTAAAGTTAGCGATTGCATACATATGAAGAGAGGCAGATACAGAGATAAATAATTACAATGCAGCTTTTTTTTTTTTTAAAGATTTTATTTATTTATTTGACAGAGAGAGATCACAAATAGGCAGAGAGGCAGGCAGAGAGAGAAAGAGGAGGAAGCAGGCTCCCTGCTGAGCAGAGAGCCTGATGCGGGACTCGATCCCAGGACCCTGAGATCATGACCTGAGCTGAAGGCAGCGGCGTAACCCACTGAGCCACCCAGGCGCCCATACAATGCAGCTTTTAAATGTTAGTTTGAGATCTCTGCAATAATGTTATGGGAACACAGAAGAGGAAGTTGACCTGTTTCCTGTGAATTTATCCCTTTTTCATCCTAGACGCTTTCCCTCTTAAATAAATCTCTCAGCATGTTGAGGCACAAGAGGCTTTTATCAGTTTCATCTTTGTCCCATAGCGCGTTCCTACCAGCCCTGATCTGGACCTGCTGCCCTTCGTACTTGTAGCTCACATGTCATGCTAGATCTCTGTCCATTCCCACTTTCCCATTTTCTCTGGTCTCTTCTTTTCGCAACTTTCATCAGTTAGATGTTGAACCTCCTGGGCTGACCTTCTGATTTCCTGTTCTTTCTTAATGATCTGTCAGTTTGTCAGGTCTTCACTGACTTTCAGACACAAGATGTCTAACACTTGATTCTCCTCTGTCTGAGGTATTTTCACCAGTTGAAAGTCTAATTCCTTTCTTATCAGTATTCCTCCTCTTTTTGCCTGAAAAACACACTATTTTCTTATGATTGTAACCATTTCATTGCTAAGTAGTCATGTTACAGAATCTGCTTCACTCTGATGAGATGGTTAGTAAATTTCTTTCTTTTCTGGCTAAGCTTGATTAATTTTGTGGCCCATTTTTGACTTTCTGAGAATAAATGTGTTCTCTTTTAGGATTACAATAGATTCCAATAGGGTGGAATACAGTAAAATTTATACTAGTTGACAGTATTTCTTTCAGGGCTGTGTTTACTAGGCAGAAAGCTGACAGGTTGACCAAAAGGACATAGCATAGCATAAAGTGGGGTCTTTGTACTCACTGAGGAAGTTAGTTCTTCATGAGTTGCTCTTATAAGTAATGTGACCCATTATCTAACAAGGGTTGATCCTATATGCTGTGCATATCTAATATGCCACTCCTGGCATTAGCATTCGAACTATAAGTTAGAAACTCATCATCTGAATCACCTATCCTTTCATTTTTCTGACCTAAGCACAGAATTGAAGTTCAGCGAAATAATTATTTCGGATAGTCTTTAAACAAACTCAGCTATTAATGCTTTTTTCCTTGGAGAATTGTGAGACAGCAGAAAAAGTCAAAGTTAAAATGAAGGGAAAGCAGATTTAAGAGCTTCTTTGTCTCTAGACCCAGTTTGGTAAATTTCCATACCTATTTGTTTTCAGATGGGAGTCTTCATATTTATATCTAGCAGGACTCCTTTAGTTACAAGTAACCAAAAAAAGTTGAATTGTTGCAACAGGAGTTTATGGGCATTTCACATGGTCAGAGGAGAGGCATGGATGCAGTTGGGCCTCAGGATAGACTGGAACTTAGGACTTTAATGTCCCAGGACGTTGTTACTCTATCCTTCATCTCTTTGTCTCAAATGTCGCAGTACCTGACACATAGTAGACCACTTAGTAAATGTGTTTGAACAAGCGAATAAATCTTAACTTGCGGAAATTCTGGGAAACTCGAGGTAAAGGTATTTCTATTAATCTGGTTTTAGATGACCTTCTGAGCTAGTATGCTTTCTTTTATGAACCTACTAACAGGAATACTTTGCCTTTATTACAAGTCTGATACCACAGGGTCTCATAATTAACAGCTACTGTCAGTGGGCTATGGTCCCTTTCAGCTTTATAGTGTGAAACCCAATTTCTAAACAGTTGTTTTTGACTCCTTTGCTGACCTATTCTAATTCTTCACCAAGATCATCTGTCTTGATCAGAACCCTCTGCAGGCATTCTTTGCAGGTAATTACAAAGCCAATATGCCCTTAGATATGGCATCAGAAATGTTAGCAACTTTCCTTCTCTTGTTGCAAGTCACCAAGAATCAAGTGGGCACAGTGGTTAGAAATAGCATGATGGCCATGAACACCAGACATTATGCCTGCATTTCTCACAGGAAGTAAGGACCAAAATAGAACCGCTTCCTTTGATGAGAAAAACTTCTTTGGGGAAAGGGGGAGTACAAATATTATAGGCTGCTAAATGTGTCCCTTCCTGCCGTTGGTCAGACCATATATGAGGAGACCAAGAGCCTGTGCATTACCCATTGTTTATTTTGCCAAGAAAGGACTTACGGTTATCTCAGGGAAGCAATAAAGATTAGTGGCCTAGTCTCAGTTATAATTATATATGTTCTAATGTTTTTACATTTTTATCATATATTTTATTTGTATTGATTGTGATTGAACACTGAAAACAGTTTATAATCTCCCACTTTTTCTTGACCAGTGATGAATCATAATTGGACATCAGGTGTAATCCTTGATTGATTAGCTTCTCTGGACCCTTTTATTTCTTACTCCGATGCTTGAAAACAGGTAGGATCTGAGCATTCTCTCTTGCCTTCCCAGAAACCTCAGCATCTTATTGCTAGCAAATTAGGCCATGTAAGTTTTTAACAAAATTCAAGGTAGATCCAGGATTTTATGCCCAAGTCTTTGTGTTTGATTCTCAAAATAAAGAGCCCTAAGCAAATTCTGATTTTGAAAAAGAACCATTTTTTCCAAACTCCATATCTGTGAAGAGTCTGATCATTATTATGTGTTTTGGTTTGGTGTTTTTGATAGAGAGGATGCACCTTCTTTAACATATTCATTCCAGACCACATTTAGATTAGCTGCTCTGCTTTTGGGTGAAAAACCATTATTCCCAGTTCTTATCAGTTACCTTTCTTTTGTCCTTGCCATCAAAGGTCTTCAAAAAGCTTCTTGTAGTGATGTCTCCTAACAACAGCAATAACATTTATTTATTTATTCAGCATCTGCTCTCTTCCAAGTATCACCCTAGACCTTGTGTGGTGTAAGGATGAGTAAGGAATGTGTCCATGCAGTTTGCTACATTGCATAGGAAATAAAGGTGAAATACAGGCTGCATAGCCTGTAGGTTCAGAATGGAAACACTAGTAATAGTGTAGAAGGCCAGTTACAAAATCCTCTTCTGGCTTATGATTAATGTCTTTATAAAAACTTTCTGTGCCATTCTTTCAAATTCCTACACATTTGACAAAAATTACCCTCTAATTTCCTTCAGAAGAGTAGACTATGTTAGAATCTTTCTTCTTTTATTGATCGCTTTTTTGAGCTATAATAACATGTAATAAACTGAATATTTAAAGTTTTCAGTTTCATAACTTTTGATATTCATAGATACTTATGAAACTATCACCACAGTCAAGATAATGAATATGTCTATGACACCCCCCCAAAAAATGTCATCAGACTCCTGGGGAATCCCTCTCCCTTGACCTGTGTCACCCTCCTCTCCCACTCCTAGGAATCTGCTTCCAGTTACTTGATACATCTTATATTTTCTAGAACTTTATATAAATGGGATCACACAGTATATACTTTTTTTGTCGGCTTCTTTCACTCAGCATAATTATTTTGAGATCTTTCCTGTTATGTATATCAGTAACTTACTCCGTTTTATTGCACTGGAGCAATGGAAGCAGTGGCGAGCGCTTTACTCTCTAAAACTTACATTTACGCCCCCAGACAAACATATTGACCTCCATATTTTCACTTTAGAAATTGTTTTTTTATAAAGAGCATTTTGCTTTTTCAGTCTTTAATCTTTATGAAATATTTACTTATCTGAAGCTAAGCCATAGCTTTGGTTTCATGTGTTATTCGTTGTGAAATTAAAGTTAACCTTGGTTTTAACTTTTGACTGTGCTTGTTTCCTAATTCTCAACTATTTACCACTTACCCAGCCATCATATTACATGCAGTAAGTTAAATCACCTGAAAGTACATGGCAGATCCTCAGGAGTACTCTGCTCTCCAACTTTCAGATGTGGAGATCCTATCATTATCAGGAAATGACTTTCCATATGACCTATTTATATGTAAGGAAGCCTTTGGGGGAGACCTAGCAACACAACGGTCCTTATCCTGTTATTCAGTAGTTTGAGGTTGTTTTTATAGTCAGTGTACACTGCTCTGCCTGACACATCAACTGACCACTTTAAATTGGGCCAGCTTACTCATGTACCCTGCTAGAGTCAGTGTCCAAAAGCAAGCCAGGGACAGTGTATGTTCTAAGCAATGATCATCACCTATTTAAATTCAGACCACCTAGCTTGCTGTCCTGTGGCTTGTTCTTATGTTAATTGCTCTTCTAGTCCTAAATTCACAGTTCAGCTGTGGTACCTGCTTCCTGATCTTTTAAGGACATAAATTGGACTTCCTCCTTTGGCTTATGTGTTGGATTTTGGCTTTGTTTATTCCCTGATTTAGTATCCCTCATTATCTTGATTAAGAAACTACATCTGCAGATTTAATTTTGTGCAATCAGATCACACAAAAAAGGCAGCTCTGTCTCTCCCATCTTTTGTCCCAGCTAGGAAAGAGGAGGATCAAGGATGAATCCAACATCTGTTTTTGGGCCACGGAGCTGAGCTTTCGGGAATATGGCAAACCACTTGGCAGAAGTGGAAAATGGAAAAACCTTCCCTTTTAGTTTTTAGATCACAGAATTTTCTGTTTCTAGATTCTCTCGTGTGACTGTCTAATTGCTGGCAGTCCTCAGTCAGTGATCATGCTATCTTCAGGACTTTCAGATTCTCCTCATGTTGTTTTTCTTTCCTGTTTTCCCAGAACAACTCCTTTGGACAGATCATTCCCATGCCCTGCTTGAATATCTGTAAATAAGGATTTTTTTTTTTTCCTACCTAGCAAAATGAAGTGGTATCTGGTAGCTTTTATGAATACTTCTAGACCTTTCATATGACCATTCCTAAAAACTGCTTCTCCCTGGTTTGCAAATTATGGTGTGGCCTCTAAAATTACAGATCATATAGTCAGGGACTCAGTTTACTTACCTGTTGTATCGGGAGGGCATTTCTTATCTTAAATCTTCAGAGTACTTATCTGATTTTCTCTACATATATGGTACCTCCTGATATTCTAGCTGTTAATCACTTAGCTGTTGGGTTCTGTTATAATAATTAATGGCAATGAATAGTCCATTTCTGAAGAAATGCCAGTTATGTACCTGAATTTTTATTTTTGTGAAGATCTTGGTGGGTGTTTGCATTTTATCTTTTGTTTCTCATAGCAAGGATGATATTCCCCTTTAAAGTTATATTTCCACTGGGGTTTAGAGGACAATTAATAAAAACTGACAATATCACCCACATGATTATATCATAAGGGGTGTTTAGTCTGTCTCCAAAACATACTCAAGTCATTTTGCAAATGATGGAAAGTCTTAACCTTATTCTTCTATATGTCCTAGAATATTCACATCCTCAGATTCCCTAGCAGGGATTTATAAAAGAGGTCACTTTAAAAACAGTATTTCTGGGGTGCCTGGGTGGCTCAGTCGGTTAAGTGTCTGCCTTTGGCTCAGGTCATGATCACAGGGTCCTGGGACTGAGCCCCACATGGGACTCCTTGCTCAGTGGGGAGCCTGCCTCTCCCTCTGCCAGCTGTTCTCCCTGCTTAGGCTCACTCTCTCCCTTGCTCACCCTATCTGAAATGAATAAGTAAAATCTTTTTTTTTAAAAAATCACAATATTTCCTATAAAATGACAAAAGAGTGAATTATATAAAAGTTTAATTTTTTTCTATCTTTTGAAGACCTAAGTATTCTTATTGTCAATCCAGATTTTAAATTTAACCTAGCCCCTTATGCTGCTCAAATTTTTCTGTGTTGTGAAAAATGTTTTCATCCTGGATCTTACTCCTTGGTCTTTCTCTGAATGACATAGAGTGGGTTCCTTGCAAGACAGGAGATATTTTGAATAAAGAGAAGGAACCTAGGTAATGAATATGAACTGGATGGAATTTTGTCTCAAGGGACAATGGAGAAAATTTACTGGAGACATAACATATCCAGATAGTGGTTTGTGCAGGGATAGAGATCATCTGTGCAAACAATACATCATGTTTTAGTAGTAGATGACTCTTTTTTCCTTTTTTTTTTTTTTCTTAAGATTTATTTATTTATTTGAGAGAGAGAAGTGAGTGGAGGAGTTGCAGAGGGAGAAAGCGAATTTCAAGCAGGTTCCACACTCAGCACAGAGAGTCCAGTGTGGGACTCGATCTCATGACCCTGAGATGATGACCTGAGGTAAAATCAAAAGTCGGACTCTTAAGAACAAGTTACCCAGGCACCTTTCTTTTTCTGTTTTAATAAGTTCCTAGGATATCCTGATTTTTTTCATCCTGATTTTATTCTGTGGGTAATGGCTCTGACTATCTTAACAGCAGTAAGCTTATTGTTACCTAGGCTTTAGCTACCATGACCTAATTTCTAATAAGAAAGTTTATGTTTGTTTGTTTTATTATTTTTCCCTTTTAGATCCATTTTTCCTGTTCACCCCTCCTTCAGAATCATCGCCTTGGCAGAGCCCCCCGTTATTGGAAGCACAACACAGCAATGGCTGGGACCAGAATTCTTAACCATGTTCTTTTTCCATTATATGAAACCACTTGTCAGAAGTGAAGAAATTCAAGTGATAAAGGAAATGGTAAGAGTAAGGCTACCTCTAGGCTGTTGCGTTCAGCTGTCAGAGCAGAGGTGGACATTTCTGGCTGCTTCTTCCCGTATACTCCCAAATTTCCTGATATAATGGTTCTCACACTTAAGAATTTTTCAGAATCGCTTGGAGGGCCTGTTAAAATGCAAGTTGCTGAGTCACTAGGTCTGGGGCAGTATATGATAATTTGCATTTCTAAAGTTCTTCGGTGATGCCCTTGCTGCTGATCTGGAGACCACACTTTGAAAACTGTGGATGTAAGCTGTCTCTCCACTTTCCTCATGTGGAGGCAGTTTTAGGATTCATTTTCCTTCTCTATTCAGCCAGAGATGACTATTTTCAGTTCCTAATCCAAAGGGAGGCCAAATATATTTTAGTTCCTTAGATTTTAGAAAATACGAAGTTGCCCTGTTCCCCTCAGTACTGTATGGTATCCTGTACTTACTAGTAATCTGGTGGCGTGCAGTGTGTGCAATGCATTATTTCAGTGTCTGCCTTAAGTGCTTCACACTTCTGGAGTTCTAGAACTGCATTGTTTAAAGTAGCACCAGCCACATTCAATACACTTTTTAAAATATTTTATTTATTTATTTGACAGAGATCACAAGTAGGTAGAGAGGCAGGCAGAGAGAGAGGAGGAAGCAGACTCCCCGCAGAGCAGAGAGCCCGATGTAGGGCTCGATCCCAGGGCCCTGGGATCATAACCTGAGCCAAAGGCAGAGGCTTTAACCCACTGAGTCACCCAGGCGCCCCCACACTCAATAAATTTTAAAAGTTCAGCTTCTCAGTCATATTTCAAGTGGTCAGTAAACACCTGAGGGCTTTTGACTACCATATCAGACAGCATAGGTAAAGAACATTTCCATCTTCGCAGAAAGTTCTATTGGGCAATGTTGTTCTCAATCACAAATAATTAACCTTTTGCATAAATGTACTCATTCCCTTTGAAATACCAGAACAAGTGGATTAATTTTAGGTCTTGTGAGCTTGGTGGTGGATAAGGGCATAGGCTTTAAGGAGTCAAAAAGCTTACTTTTAAATGCCAAATGCCAAACTGTTCCTGGGTGGCTCAGTCGTTAAGTGTCTGCCTTCTGCTCAGGTTGATCCCTGGGTCCTGGGATTGAGCCCTGCACTGGGAATCCCTGCTCAGCGGGGAGCCTGCTTCTCCCTCTCCTGCTTACCCTGCTTGTGTTCCCTCTCTCTCTCTCTCTGTGTGTGTCAAATAAATAGATAAAATCTTTTTAAAATAAATACATAAATAAATAAATGACAGATCCATTCCTTATCAGCTTCCAGATCTTGGGTGAATTACTCAACCATAGTTTCTTCTATGTTTCTTCTGAAGTTGGGGATAATACTGCTGCTTGTACGCAGGATTTAAAGAACGAATAAGATGAAATATGTACTGAAAAGAATGTAGAATTTTCAAGTGCCTGTTACTTATATGACCAAAGAAATCCTGAGCAGTTTCCTTCTGAAGTGGTTACATTATACCAGTCATATTCTGATATCTCTCTGACCTTTTTAAATTAAAATTATAAAACATGTCATTGTTTCAGCTTAATTTCTCATAATTTAGTTCAGTTAAATATTTAATTAAAGTTGTCACAGTTCAAGCAACCAGCCTGTATTAGTTAGGCAGCTATTCTCCAGAATTCATTGATAAACTGATTATTCCCTTAGTTATGTGGTTTAAAAGTCCTTGAAAAAATAAACAGCGTGGGCATCCATTCTTTGTTGCAGAATACCTATGTCACTTGGGAGATAAAAGATTACTACTAAGTGAAGGAAGGAGTTTGGTTTTAGTAAGAAAAATGCTTAAATTAGAGTTTAGAAAATCTTGCCAAAGCTAACGAACAGGGAAATAATTATAAAATGTTTTTTATGGGTATACTTTATGCCAGTTTTTAATTGAGTTAGAGGCTCCTTTCAGTTTTATCCTGGTGATGGAATTATAAATGAAGAGTGGCTTGGTTTCAACTACCTGATTGTTAAAGAGAAAGAAGAGGCATAAGTGTTTCCTGGGAAAATGAATAGGCAGATTTATCCAGGAGTTAAACATGTTACCCATTACCAGAGACTTTTTTTTATATATATTTTATTTAGGGGCACCTGGGTGGCTCAGTGGGTTAAGCCTCTACCCTTGGCTCAGGTCATGATCTCAGGGTCCTGGAATTGAGCCCCACATCGGGCTCTCTGCTCAGCGGGGAGCCTGTTTTCCTCTCTCTCTCTCTGTCTGCTTCTCTGCCTACTTGTTATCTCTCTCTCTCTGTCAAATAAATAAAATTTTTAAAAATATATTTTATGTATTTGTTTGACTGAGAGACAGTGAGAGAGGGAACACAAACAGGGGCAGTGGGAGGGGGAGAAGCAGGCTTCCCACCAAGCAGGAAGCCCGATGTGGGGCTCAATCCCAGGACCCTGGGATCATGACCTGAGCCGAAGGCAGACACTTAACCACTGAGCCACCCAGGTGCCCCACACCAGGACTTTCTTAAAAATATAATTCTAATATTGTTTGCCAGGTAGCCAGAATTTCTGGTTGATTGATCAGATATCCCCACTTAGTCTTTCTGTCTTTTCTCAATTCTCTCATAACATAGGTCCCAAATATACCTCAGGAAGCTTTGGACAGATTGTTAACATTTACACACAAACTCAGAGAGACACAGGATCCCACGGTAAGTCTGGGCTTTTTCCCATAGGATTTTTTGTTGTTGACATGCTGCTGCTTTATGTTCTCAGAGTTTAATGCTTTAAAATCTATTTTTCAAACTGGTATTTTTATCTCTTATGCTGTGCTTTGCCCTATGCATATATTTTACCCTTTCGGTGGTTTGAACACTGACTTCAGCTACTCATGGTTGGCCTCATAGAAGAAAACTAGCTTTAGAGCTCGGTGATCCTAGCGGTTCGGTTCTGGCCCCTGATCTCCTGTGCTGAGCAATCTCATCTAGTCTTATGGCTTCAAGTGTGACCTCTTCTGTTAACGGTGACCTCTTTCTCTTCAGCTTCTAACTTCTCTTTTCTCATCGATTCTATGTTTGTAATTGTGTTTCCTTTCTGGGATGGTGTAAGGGTAGAAAACATTTCCCTTCTTTTCTTCTATATTCTTTGGCTGGCCTAATGATTACATTCACACGAGACAGACCTATTGGAGAAAACCCAATTTAATTCCATTTGTACAGGGCCCCATAAAAATATTAGACTTACAGCAGTGATCAAAGCAGACAGCTTTTATACTTTAGACAGACAAGAAGTTTGTAAAGAATTAACAAGACCAGGAAGTTTGGCCTTGAGGTAGTAAATGAGGGACGAGGTAACAAAGTTTGTTTATATTGCCATCTTGGCCCTGGGTTCCTTATTGCTGCTGATAAGGATGCCTCACTCCTACCCGCCTGGGACAGAAAGGGTTCCTTTCATAGGGGAGATTTATTTCCTGCTTTTGGGGGGCAGAGGAGGGTTAGAATGTCCTTCTTTTAATAGCTATTTCTTATGTAATGTTAATTGAAACTAACAAATACGTCAAAATGGCATATTTTGGGGTGGCATATCCTGCCCCTCCACCCCTTTGAAAATTTTTTGCCTAACTTTTATTTTAGCGTTCACAGTTGAAAACGCTTTTGCACTATAACCAAAATTTCCCCCTGCTGTCAAAAATCCAATACCCTCAATATAATTCATACCGTATTGGGGTGAAATGAAAAGATTTTCAATCTGAGGTTTTTAAGCAATAATTAATATTTTAAATAGACCAAGGCAAATTATGTATTTGTGCACAAAGGAATAAAAGGTCTAAGGAAATATTATTTGCTTTGGGCTGGAATTTTAATACTGAAGCGTGGTTATATCATGCCATCTAAAGCATGGTTTGTGATTATATGTGCATTTGGAGAGCAAGAGATGAAGAACTAATTCTTCTTTAACAAGTACAGTTTGATAAGCAAAGTCTTTTAAAACACAGGGCACATGGGGAATAAAAAAGAGGGACTTGGTGTTTAAAAAGTTGGAAACCACTGCATCTGTTGGAAGGATCAAGGACTGTCACCAACTGTGAATCTCAGTGTTCTCATCTCTAAAATTCAAGTGCCATATACTTCACTTCATAAGGAGGTTGTGATGTTTAAACATGAAAATGTGTGTGAAGAATCTCTTTCTTAGTAGCTGCTTAATAAGTGGTAGTTTTTTTCACTTCCCAACTGGCTATTCTGAGATCACTATAAATCCAACATACCTTGTCTTTCCCCCTTTAAATCTATTTGTATTTCTTATTTAATTTTCTGGCTGCCTTAATACTCTGTCTCCTTGCTTTCCCATGATCTCCACTTAACCTCATAGCAGACCTCATCAGTTTAGCATCATGATGTCTCATCCATTCTCTTACCTATTGCCGGTAATTGTCCTAGTATTTGGTTTCATCATCTTTCGCCTGAAATACTGCCCTTTCCTTTTGACTGCCGTCACCACCAATAGTTCATTCCTCATGTGGCCTTCGATTATTTTCCTGGGCCTGTTATAACAAATTACCATAAACTGCTGGTTTATAGCAACAGAAATTTATTTTCTCGCCATTCTAGGTGCCAGAAGTTTGGAATGCGTATTACTGAGTTAAAGTCGAGGTATCAGCAGCACTCCCTCAGGGGCTTAAGGGGAGAATCTGTACCTTACGTTTTCAGGTCCCAGTGGCGGTCAGCATTCCTTGACTTGGGGCCTCATTATCTTAATCTCTGCCTCTATCTTCAGTTCACCTTCCCTCCGATGTGTCAGTTCAGACCTCTGTCTGCCTCCCTTTTACAAGGGTTCTTGTGATTACATTTAGGGGCCACCCAGATAATCCAGGGCAATTTCTTCATCTCAAAACTTTTAATTTAATGTGGTCTGCAAAGTTAACTTTGCCATATGAGGTAAAACTTGCACGTTCCAAGGATTAGGATGTGGATATCTTTGCGGAGGGGACCATTTTCCAGTTTTCACAGGCCCCTTGTTGATAGCCCCTGGGATTGATAACTTCATCTCCAGTTTGTCCATTACTTGTTCTTTCTCAGCTACGCCATTCTCTCTCTTGTTCCTTGAACCCACTCATGTCTGCCTCAGGGCCCTTGGCACTCAGTGTTTCCTCTGCCTAGAGTGTTCTTTCCCAGATAACTCCAGATTTGAATTTGCTCTGCTGTCACCTTTTCATCGAGGCCTGCCTTACGTACTCCATTTAGAATCACCTTTCCCTGCCCCCTATTTTATTCCTCTCTCTTTTTCCTCTTAAAAGTTCTTTGTAAGGCTTATTACCCTTTGACGTAATATATGCTTTACTCACTTTTTTTAATTGCCTATTTCCCCTCACTCAAATTTAAGTTCCAAGAAAGCAGGGTTTTTTTTTGGTCCCTGCTGTATCCGCAGCATCTGGAATTTCGCCTGCTGTGTAGTAGCTGGTCAACAAGTGTCTGTTAAGTAAATGAATGAATGGCTCAGCCATAGTATCTCTGGAGGGGCTATTCCTGGATCCAGTTCCTAAGTCCTCCCCCCTCATTAACTGTTAAGGGATGAAGGACTGCCTGCTGAATAAGCATGCCCACCCAGTTCCATCACACTGCATGCTGCCTTTCTAGCTTCCCTTCCTACAACTTCTCCTGAAGCACCCTCAGCCCTCCTGCACTTCCCTTCTCCCTGCTTGCCATGCCTGGCCTATACCCAGATGCCTCCGTTGCCAGGGACGCCAGGACGCGCTTTCTCCCTGTCCCCTTTCAGGTCTGTCTCAGCCACTCAGACAGCAGTAACCTCTCTCTCCAGTGTGCTTTCCTAACACTTGACTTAGGACTCTGTTACCAACCTGTGGTAGCTATAGCACGGGTTTATTTTCATCTCTTCAATTAGTACTTGAACTCCCTGAATACAGTGTCATTTATTCTTCTTTCTCATTTTCTAACCTGGTGCCAAGTCCTTAAGAGACACATAACAAGTGTTTCGTGGATGAATGAATAAAGTGATTAAATAATTGCTAATTTATTAGTGCATTGTCCCTAGAGTTTGCTCTCCCTGAGAACAGTATATTTTCATAAAAGGAATGATTCTTGAAGAGGAAGAAGAGAAAATTTATTGAAAAAAATTTCTGATTAGATCCTTCATATTTTTAAGCTGAATTACTGTAACTCATCATGCTAATACAAAAAACCTTTGAGGTATGCTCTTAAACTCCACATAACCATGGTAACTAAGGGAAATGTGCTCATATCCGCACACTCTCTTTTTTCAAGATAAAACTGCAATTAGAAATTTAATGCTATAAATGTTAAACACACGAGGGATTTTCTAATAAAGTTCATTCTCAATTTTTAATTGGTAATGTGAGAGCAGAAATAAGCAAACCCTTTATTCAACACCTTACATGGCTTGACATAAAGCTTTGCTATGGTTTTTATTTATTTTTTTTTTAACACTGGGTGTTAATTGTAAAGCATTTCGGTGTTAGTAACTGAGAAAGCTAGTATTTTTCAAATTCATGAGATGTCCTTACTGATCACTGGGATGAAACATGAAGGCTGTATTCAGTGTCCTTCTTGGGTGAGGCTAGAATAGTGTACGTTACACGAGGAAGTTACTGTGTGGCTTGTTGGGACTCTTGTCATGAGAATCCTCAGGTTGGAGTGATTTATCAAACATTTTCCGTGATTAAAGTAGGAATATTTTGTGGGTCCACGTATTCAGAATGGGAATTGCTGAGTCATATTTCACTTCTGATACTTTAAATCATACTGGCTCAAATAACCTTATCCTTCTTTCTCATATCTATCAGGCGCCAAATCTCTGAAATGTTTGTTGATTCCTTCTCTCCACTCCTTTTTGCCAGTAACCTTACTGCATCTTATCATTTTATAGACAGATCAGTGCGGTAGCTTTCTGTTTCCTGTCCTTCAGCTACTTTGCTTGCTACCACCAGATTAATTGTTCTAAATTCATATTACCACTTCGCACATGACCAAGTCCTGTTGCTTTTAGGAGTAAGGCCAAACTCCTCCAAGGGTCAGTCCCAGGTCTTTGCTACTTAGGACTGAGTTTTCTAACAAGACCCTCTAGTAAAGCTGAGCTAGTTTCCTCACATTTCTGCATCTATTCCTGTTCCTTTTGCTCTCATGCCTTTGTTCATAGCATTTCTTGTGCCCCGCTTGAACATTTTCATTTTAAGCCCCTCTAGCAGTTGTCAAGTGCTTCACTTATTTTGGCATTAAATTGTATGCTATTTTGAATTACAATTTATGCTTTCTTATATTTAAATATTGTCTCCATGTCTAGAATGCAAATTTCTTGAAAACAAGGATGAACCAAATGTTTGCTTATAAATGGGTTCTTTGAGACATAGAATGTGTTTTTTAATAGAAAAAGGGATATATCACAAATGGTGATCATGCTCCCAACCTAGTCCCCAGAGGACCATTTATTCTGTGTTGTAGCTGAGATAGAATATTAACCACAGCACACCAGCACCTCATGGAGCTGCAAAATACACACAGGAGGAGAGATCCCTGCCCTTTGTTCTTCCTTGGGACCTACTGAGATCACCTTAATTGAAATGCTGAAACAAGCCAGTATGCAGTGTGTCTCCAGCATCTTGGCACCCTCCCACCATCCATCGTGAACCCTCTGCGAACTTGAACTTTACGGAGTCCTCTTCTGCATTCCCTTAGGGGCTCAGGGCCACCGTACTCCCCCCATCACTCCCGTGACATTTCACCCTGGCCTATTCTGCCCTCCTAAAGGGCACGTTGCTTTCAAAGTTCTTCTCTCTTCTGGTTTTTAATGAAAACTGCTGTCTCCCAATGCTGCTGATCTAAATTGGGAATTAATCCAATAATAATCTGATGCATTAAATTCATACTAAAATGCAGGTCACATCCCCTTCCTATGTTAGATTTTTTTTTTTTTTTCATTTTGAAGAGGCTGACTTTTAACAATAATTGCTGACATTTGTTTAGCACCCCTGCGTCTGACCTCTGCTAAGTGCTTTAGAACAATTTTCTTTTCTCTCTCTTTTTCTTTTTTTAGTTTCAAGTTTCTTATTTTAATTCCTATTTGTTAACATACAGTGTAATATTAGTCTCGGGTATAGAATTTAGTGATTCAGCACTTACATACAATGCCCAGTGCTCATCACAAGTGCCCTCCTTAATCCCCGTCTCCTATTTATCCATCCTCATCCACCTCCCCTCCAGCAACTCTCAGTTTGTTCTCTATAGTTAAGAGTCTGTTTTCTGGTTTGCCTCTTCTTTTCCTCCTATGTTCATCTGTTTTGTTTCTTACATTCCACATGTGAGTGAAATCATGTGTTGTCTTTCTCTGACTGACCGACTTCGCATAATATTCTCTAGCTCCATCCATGTCACTGCAAATGGCAAACTTTCATTCTCTTCTATGGCTCAGTAATACTCCATACACACACACACACACACACACACACACACACACACACACACCATATCTTCTTTATTCATTCATTAGTCAGTGGACGTTTGGGCTCTTTCCATAATATGACTATTGTTGATAATGATGCTATCAACATTGGGGTGCACGTATCCCTTCGAATTGGGATTTTTGTATCCTTTGGTTAAATACCTAGCAGTGCAATTGATGGATTGGAGAGTAGATCTACTTTTAACTTTTTGAGGAACCTCTGTACTGTTTTCCACAGTGGCTGCACCAGTTTGCATTCCCACCAATAGTATAAGAGGGTTCCCCTTTCTCTGCCTACCCACTAACAATTTTTGTTTTCTGTGTTGTTAATTTTAGCCATTCTGACAGGTGTAGGGTGCTTTCTCACCATGATTTTGATTTGTATTTCCTTGGTGTTGACTGATACTGAGCTTTTTTTCATGTGTCTGTTAGCCATCTGTATGTCTTCTTTGGAAAACTGTCTATTGATGTCTTCTGCCCATTTTTTAACTGGATTATTTATTTTTTAGGGGTTGAGTTTGGTAAGTTCTATAGATTGTGGATACTAACCCGCATAACAACCTTAAAGGTAAAGGCGTTTTTGTCACCAGTTTAAAGATCAGAAAACTGAGGCTTGAAGATGTTGAATAATCCATCAAGCTAATGCATGGGAGACCGGTTTGTCTAATTCCAAAGCTGATAAACTTTGTCATTACATTACGCTGCCCACCAAGATAACTTCAAAATCCCATCGATAAATATTTACTGGTACTCACATATCCTGAGTTGTGTACTAGTAACTCTATTAATGGGATTTCTTATTTTTTGAAGAATAAGAAAACAAGGTGAAATTCTTCTGGCAGTGTAAGGGAAGGATTTCAGACTGCAAGCTGCCACCCACGGGGCAAACTGGTTCACACCTCTGTGGTTAGCAAACTAAACTGTCCACGATTCCTTGTCTCCATTTTAGAAGCCATAGATTTACCTAAAGCTCTGAGCATTTTCAGACTGTCTGAACAGTTCAGCTTTGTGTAGGCAGGGGAAAAAAGAATAATTAGTTAATGGTTCATAAAAGCTATTTATAAGTCAGGTATGGCCTGTATTGTGTAACATCTTTCCTTCATTCATCCTCTTCTCCACCCCCCAACCCAAAAAACATGTATGAACAGCACTTAGTATAATGAAAGCACTTATATATCACTGATAAACATGTTTATAGATTTAAAAAAGAAACTATCTGTAAGGCTGCCTTAAGTGTAAATTGGTTTTCATTTATTTTTATTTGTAATTCATTAACAGTATGTATGTATTTGATGCTTGGCCTTGTCCTTCAGGAATAACGAATTCTGCTCTCACACCTACCTAAAGGGACTCTTAGCCAAGTTGAAACAAGACTCTTAACAGGCTGTCTTTGCCTTTTGATAGGCACAGTCACTGGCAGCATCACTTTCTACCAGACAGCTGTTGCGGATTTCTCGTCGGCTGTCACAGTACCCTAATGAAAATCTTCACAGTGCAGTTACTAAAGCCTGCCTTTCCAGGTAACTGTGTTCTCCTTTCTCAGTGTACTCAAGTTTCTGGGTCTTTGCTAACAGAGTAATGTAAGTTTAATTAATAGTACCCACACATCTGAAGAAAGTATTGCCTGAATATTTCAACCTCATATTTCAACCTCATATTTAGGCATCACAACAATTTTTTTTTAAAGATATTACTTATTTTACAGAGAGAGAGAGCACAAGCCAGGGGAGTATCAGGCAGGAGAGGGAGAAGCAGGTTCACTACTGAATAATGAGCCCAATGCAGGACTCGATCCCAATTTGGCATTGGAACTTTCAATAATGAGCCCAATGCAGGATTCGATCCCAATTTGGCATTGGAACTTTCCATGCTTGACTCTACTCCCTACTCTCCCGTTGCCTAAACTTATCAAAGCTAATATCTTTTCAGTCTACACTAATATTTCTTATACTTGTTTGGAAATTATTATAAAATATTGGCTGATAGAATTTTCTTACAAAATCACTCTTGCATGAAACTATTTTAAAAGGGTAATAAAGGCAGCAGAGGTATCTGGGTGGCTCAGTCAGTTAAGCCTCTGCCTTCAGCTCAGGTCATGATCCCAGGGTCCTGGGATGGAGCCCTGCATCAGGCTCCCTGCTCAGTGGGGAGTCTGCTTCTCCCTCTCCCTTGGCACCCCTACCACCACTGCTAGTGCTCATGCTTGTGATCTCTCTCTCTCTCTCTCAAATGAATAAATTAAAAAATCTTTTTAAAAACAAAGAATAATAAGGATTAATAACAATGCCCCAGAAGCTCAGATTTCTTTTAGACTCTTTTCATATGATCTGCCAATTATTTTTGTGGTGGTTATGACTATTGTCCATTTATTCCTTGATTTTAAAAAACAGGAATTAAAAGAACCTATTCTCAGCTTAGGAGAATCTGAAATTGCCCTCTATCAATTTCCAGTTTAGCTGACAATTTTTCTTATAGTGAAAGTATGCTTCCTGTGTTGCAACTTAAATTTGTTCTCTCTGTGGTGTATTCAGGTAAAATAAGGCTCCTTTCTAGTGTCTTTAGAGTAATTTTTTTAAAACTAATAATTATGAGAAATAATGGAATTGGTTCTTCTTTTCTTTTAAGTAGAAAAATATTAGGCTTCCAAATGAAAATTAGAAAAAAAGCACTTCAGTTGCTTATTTTTCGGCATCATGATGTGAAAAAATATATATAGACAGAGAGATAGATTCATTACCTACCCAGTATTTTCTTAGTCAGAATCTTAGTCTGACTAAGGGTCACTAAATACCCTTAGTCAGAATGGGTATTCATGTGTGTTAATAGGAATAAATATTCAATACTAACCAATGTAAACAGTTTTGGAACCTAAGGGGAAACAATATTTTAGATATCAGAATGAAATAATCATACCCAAAGGATTCTACAAACTGTTCCAAAGAATAGACAGTGAAAACAGCAATTCACTTTGAGTCTAGCATAATTTTGATACCTGAACCAGACAAGAATAATGTATGAAAGGAAAATCATAAACCGGGAAATATTTTAAATCATGAGTAATTTTAAATTATTTAAAGAATGTGAAGAAAGTTTAATATTTTTTAGTTCACTATATTAGTGAACTAGAAATTAGAAAAAAATATTATTTTAAAAAATGAATAAAAAGGATTTGATAAAACCTAACGACCAAACCTAAAAACAAACCAAATTCTTAGTAAACCAGGAATATTCTTAGTAAATCATGAAAAGAGGGATACTTCTACAATCTGATAAGAGGTATATACCAAAAATTTAGAGCAAACATCTTTATGATAAAATATTCATATTTCCTTTAAAGTTAGGAACAGAACAAGAATGTCACCTTTTTGTACTTTCAGCCAGTGCATTTGCCCAAAGTTATCTGATTGGCTAGATTAAAAATTCAAGAGAAACCATATATAAGTCATTAGAAAAATAGAATTTAGTGAGATTACTTATAAATCCAAATCAGTGACATTCCTATATTCCACTAACAATCAATTGAGGAGATCTGATTTTTTTAAAATCACCCCATTTGTAATAATAGTAGAAAGCTTTGAGCACCTAGAGCAAATCAAATTACATGTAATATTTTTATGAAGAAAAGCATAAATCTTCATTGAAAGTTGTAAAGGACTTAGGTAAAAGGGAAGCTATACCATGTTCATGGAAGGGAAGCTATTTTACTCCAGATTTTATATAGATAGCTATGACCTAGTCAGATACTACTAAGGTTATACAGGTTATACTACTAAGGTTTGACAGGCTGATCTCAAAATTGGCCTGGAAATAATAGCAAAGGAGATTTTGAGGAAGATTAAGGTGTTGTACTTTTTCTTTCTGATATCAGGATCCATCATAAAGCTATATTCATTGTTATAGTATGATATTGGTGCAAAGAATAACAAATAGACTATTAGAATAGACTACAGAGACCAGAAACAGGCCCACATACATCTGTAGGAAGTTAGCATATATCAAAAGTAACATTATATAAATCAGTGTGGGAATGGATGGACTTGTCAATAAATTATTTAAAAATATCCATTTTATGCCATACAAAAATGTAAAAACCAGATATATGACAGAAACACTGTAAGCCGCTCTACAAATTGTAAGCCACAGACTAAGAGATGTTTGATAAGATTTGGAATCACAAAAGGATTAGTATTCAGGGACTATAAAGTATTCAAATTATTGAGATGAAAGACTCAACCCTAAATGGGCAGAGGATGAGTGCGCATGCATAGAAGTTAATTCAGATGACCAAAAAAATATTTGAAAAGATACAGGGAAATGAGATTTAAAGCATTAATCAGCTATAATTTCATACTTCTCACTTCTCTGACAATGACATAGTTAGCCTGAGTTAGCCTCGGGGAACATCTTCTGTTCTTGTGTTTCCCATAATGTGGTTGAATCTTTCTATAGTTTTTTTTTTTGTTACAACCAAGATCATAGAGATTGGAGCCCTTCGATTGTATTTTTGCTGTAGTAAATGAATATAATGATGATAATGACTTTTAAAAGGCACTGTGATGCTCATGATGATAAATAAATTTGAAAACTTCACAGTAGGATATGTATTTGCTTTTGTTCTGGGAAAGTAGGATAGATGAATGATATTTCACTCATTTACTCCCTTATTTTACAAAAGGCCACAGGGGGAGGAAAACGCAAGCAGAAAATATCAGTGAGCAATGGAAAAAGAAGCCATTAACTAGAAAAAATTGAAAGCTAGAAAAATAAAGGTTGACCTCATATTACCTGACATACTTCCTTGTCATTTGTGGGGTGAGTCAGTATCTTTTAAAATGTAAATTCTAGAGGTAAACATACTTCAGCTTCCATACTACCTCTGATTATTTGGTAGTGCTGTCTGGGTGTGAGATTGAAAATAACTCTGAAACATGTTCAATGTCAGTAGGAAAGAGTATCATATTGGCAAGCAATGTATGTCACTGACGTTGGAAGGGAGGCATTCGTGCCTTTTTTGCTGTTCTCTATAGGCTTTGGAGGACAATCTAGAAAGGCTCCAGTGTGGGGACAATTGAGGGTGTGTTGAGAGAAGACTATATGGATGTAAGAGGTTTCTGGGACTAGCACACAGTCCAAGCTTGAATGTGTAATTGTCACTCAAGGTAGTTTGACAGGAAGTAACAGAGAGAGCTGCAGAGCCTAATGTCAGCAGGCCAGACTCAAGTTTATGGTCTAGTGCGGAGGGGCAGGTCGGGTGGGCAAAGTGCCAAGATAAGGACTCAGGAAACAAGATAAAAGCCCATTTATTGGGTCTGAGAGATAAAGTAAGGCATTGGTTTTAAACAAGGCAACAATCTGATGAAGGGCCAGAGATGCACATTAGTAAGTCTTACTTGATGCTGTATTGATGAGCTACTGACCCAGAGTGATAGAAATCCTCCCATCATAGCCTGGAACCAGAACGAGGAGGTAGCTGGGAGATAGGGTCAGCTATGTCGATTCTGTCACACAGACAGGAAATCCATCAGTTCCTCACACACTCATTCTTTTGCCTTCTCGCTCACACCGGCATCTCTTTTATTAGAGCTTATACTCAGGGCTGTGGAAATCACCACAAAGGATTTTGAGCTATGGAAAATCTAAGTTAGAAGTGTGATGTTCTTAGTATGTTTTCTTGGGATATCGTGGCATGTAGTGGTTAGTTTATGGTAGTATAGCACAGGTAATAGGTTAAAAATCATTTTTGCAAGCTCCCTTGGGATCATAAATTCCAGATACAGTTTTATTTGTGTGGGTGGGAAACTCCATTTTCATGATCTAATAAGCCCATGATGTTCATACCATCTATTTGTAGATGAAGAATGCCTCTGTCACTCACCAGATTGTTGCTTTGACAACATACATATAGAATAGACAGGCTGAATAATCCTAAATTGAATAATTTGTGTTAAGAAGTAAACATCATTAATTCACTTCCACTAATTTGAATTTGTGATTGCTAAGTTGGAGCCAATTCAAATGTTGTTTTATCTATTTAAGAAAATTTGATAATCCAGTTAAACAATTAAACAAGATTTATGAGGTCTACTAAATCCATTTTGAAAAGAAAATCATTTTAAGTCTTATTCTGTAAGATTTGTATGTACATGAATACTGCTAATTACATGTAAGTTTTGTTAAAGGAGATCAACAGATACTCTTCTTCACAGGTACTTGAAGTTTATATTTATTGCAAAATTTTTTACTATTTGGATTTCACAGCTCAAAACTAAGCTTCCTTAATTGGTTATCTTGAGATAGAAAGAGAGGAAGAAGAAGAGAAAGAGAAAGTTTGTGTGTGCACATGCCAAAAGCTCTTTAGGAACCACATCATTCTGTCCTTCCTGCCCCACCAGGTTCTTACCAAGCCTTGCAAGGTCAGCCTTAGAAAAAAACTTGGCAGATGCTGCGATAGAAATAAGTACTGATAATAATCAGGAACCAGAACTGGAGGATTACAAATGTAAGTATTTGACTTGTTTCTTTTTTAAGTGAAATAATAATTATCAAACATTTGTATTATTTATTATTTTAATTTAAATAAAAATTGGTTTTGTTTCCATATACTTTGTTTTATGTACTTGGTTGAAGAAATCGATCTTTATTTATTTTATTGAAACCCATTTACCAATTAAATCTTAGAATATTTGCTTAATTTCAGAGCACCTGGGTGGCTCAGTTGGTTAACCATCTGCCTTTGGCTCAGGTCATGATCTCTGGGTCCTGGGATCATCCCTACTTAGTGGGGAGTCTGCTTCCCCTTCCACTACCCCTGCCCCCTGCTCATGCATGTGCACACGCTCTCTCTCAAATAAATAAAAACTTTTAAAAAAAGAATATTTTCTTTATTTCAGTGCATACCAGATACAGGTCCTCCTTCAAAGAGTCGCAGTTGACACAAACATATTCATGGCTCTGAAAATCCTTGCTGTAAAGATAACGCCATGATTTGGTTTCACCTTTTCTTCCCCCCAAATATATTTCACCATAGGATCTAGACTTCTCCTTCCTTTACATAACATTTACATTTTGAGGATCACTAGTCCTGTGGGATATGTTCAGGAAACTGTTCTAGGTTCATTTAAACTACAGTAATATTTAGAGTACCACTTCATGCCTTCTTACTCTCCCATTTCCACTCATATTGTCTTTTGTGGTACTTTTTTTATGGATAACCATAAGTATTTTGAATTTGGGGAAGATTTAGCTCTTCTATAGAAGTTCCCTATTTTTCAATTAGATCCCAACAATAGGTTCTCTACTGTTTGAGATTAATACCTGTTCTATCAAAAATCCAATGTGGGACCCCTCTCTAATGAGGACATATTGTGGCTGTCTTTGTAGTAGCTGTTTTTAATAGTTGGGACTACACTGAGACAGGAATTTGTGTTAAAGAAATGAGATGACTTTTTTAGAGTAAAATTAAAAACTCCACCTACTGATGGATCTGGGTACACATATGCAGAGCCAGCGCAAAGAGACAGAACCACTCTGGGATCTGTTGACTCGTAGAGTTACTTGACTGAATCTCTTAATACATATCCAGCGATGGACCGAATTATTCTGACTGTAGACTGTTCAGTCTTGGTAACGGGCCAGTGTCAGCAGTTCCCATCTAAGCCTTGTGTAGGGAATAAGGAATCTAAGAGACTGTTGATTCATCTGGTACCATTTATCTTTAATGTCATCTCTCTTGAGGAGGATTTATTTAATGCACTCTCCTTGTTCGAGAACAAGGTTCACCAAATAACCTTCTGATGAGGATTTGGCTTTCTGTATAGTTCTGCCTCCAAATAATATGCTGATATGGCCATCAGTGTATCATGGGGTCCATATGAAAGTTGTAGCTTTCATTACACTGTAGTATTTTCAATTCTTGTTTCTATAGCAGAATTTATGTATAGATCAGAATATATGTCTTTAATATTCTCCTGAGAGTCACATTTATGGTCAATAGACGTGACAAAATTGGGTTTTGAATCTACTGGACTAAGGACCTTGACAGATGGACTAAAATAATGCCATCCTATGAGATTTCTTAGCAGACAGGTAGCCAGTTTCTCCCAGGGAAGTATAAGCATCACCATCCTCTGAGGGCATTTCTCTTTTCAAGCTTGAAGTTTTGACAATAAACATTAGATGAGTGGATTTAATTGTCCTGAAGCCCTAAATCTACTGAACAGATGTGTTCCATAAACCACAGATGATATCAGATGCTACTTAAATCTGAAATTACGTTTGTCATCTTAACATACAAGCATATACTAAAGTCCCTGCCACAATCCTGCTCTTTGTCTGTTCAGTTTTATATTGGGTCTGTTTCAGAGCCCCTGCCAGTAGTAAATAAACAGTAGATTCTCTGTGTGACAGCTTATAGGTTTTCTTCCTTGTAGAACTTGTAAATAAAAAGGGAAATGGCAAGGATCTATTGGAGAGAGAGGTCTCCTGTGCTTTGGCAAATGTGTAGCATGATTAAACAGGGTTTAATCAGGGTGACAGTTTAATTATTTTTAGCTCAAAATCGTTCATGGCATTGCAGAACGCAAGCATTGCTCTTCTCCACTTGTGTTTCAAAATGTTTTAATGCAAAAGGGCAGTTTTCTTATTTGAAGCGTGGAGAGGTACAGGGGTGGTGGATGGGTCAGTTGTTGAAGGCATTGTGATAATCTCTCTGCTTGCATGGGTATTTCCACAGGATGGAGTGTTATTTGGAGTCAAAGGATTAAATATACCCCACTTGGCAGAAAGAACATTAGACTATACAAGTTCTATTTTTAGTTCTGCCCATGTTAGCTGGGTGGTTTTAAGCAAATTACTTAATTTATGTCCTAAGCTTCCTCATAGGTCTTGTTTCATTGTTAAGAGAATTACATGAAATTATATGAAAAAACAGTGAAGCTTCTGGCTTGAGATGTGGCCCATAGAAGTTCCTCAATAAATGATAGCTTTTGTTGTGACCATCAGTACTACTGTAACAACTACCACCATTAATGTTATGATTATTAACCATGGAGAGAATGCATATGAGATGTACTCCCTGACTTCAAATTTATTATTATTGGGTTCGCTGACTGTAAGGAGCTCATATTCTGTTCTAGATCAACTATTTAAAGCAAAATAGGAGATAACACAATAGTAATAATCATCATGGAATAACTATATAGCACCTGGCATGCTTATTTGAAAATACAGATCTCCTCGACCATCCCTGGAAATAGTAATTTCAGAGGTCTGTGCGGGGTGTTTTTTACTAGATTAATCAGTATTTTTTACTAGAATTCTAGGGAGTTCTTACTTGGAGTTTTTCTTTCTTTTTTTTTTTTTTTTTTTTTGGATAGGCAGAGATTACAAGTAGGCAGAGAGGCAGGCAGAGAGAGAGAGGAAGAAGCAGGCTCTCCGCCGAGCAGAGAGCCCGATGCGGGGCTCCATACCAGGACCCTGAGATCATGACCTGAGCCGAAGGCAGCGGCTTAACCCACTGAGCCACCCAGGCGCCCCATTACTTGGAGCTTTTCAATGGGTGATCCCCCAAAATGATATTCAGAATATTTCAGAGTTTCTGAATGTATATTTGGTTTGCTTTATGTGTTAAAGTCTCCGACAAAACAAGTTTAGGAAGGTGGTTTCATGGAGTTCTGAGTGGGGAGTGGTTCTTTAATTTCATCTCTATGCTGTTTGCTCACGTGCAATATTTTATATAGAATTCATTATCTTTTGGAACATTTTAAACATTTTATGTAAGGCTATGATGTTTTATTTCCACGTTCAACCTTACTTCTTTTAGATGTTAAATTGAAATCCCTTAATGAGATATTAAATTAAAGATGCTGTGTTGCTTTATGTTCACATTGGACTTGGCTTCTCTCAGTACAGAACTACAAATAATTCTCTATCCTGTGTGAAATGTTTAGGTGAAATAGCATCTGGATCTCTGAGGATTGGGGCTGTTAGTGCACCAATCTATAATGCCCACGAGAAAATGAAAGTGCCCGATGTTCTGTTCTATGACAACATTCAGGTAAGATCACTGCTTTGCCTTTCTGGATAAATCTCTTCTTACATTGTGGTAATTAACTCTGCAGTGAAACTAATGTTTAATTATTTTTCTAATTTGCTAAGTTCAATTCAGATGATGCCAAATGAGGTGTTGACACATCTTTTATTAAGGCATTGTAAACTTTTAAATTCTTTCCCAAGACACCTGAAAATTGAAGAGTTGCTACTATGATTAGGGTAATATATTTTATATGTGCACTAGACTCCATGTAAATAAAATGAATATATCATTAAATTTTTAAAAAATGAACTATTCCTTATCCTCTTTTTTGCTTTCCTGTTAAATCATTTCACTGGTTCAAAGAGGATGTGTCTTGTGCCCTCTCTTCTTGATCTTCCTTTCCTTTTCCTGAAAATTCCTAATATTTTACTGTTTTTTACTTTTCCTTTTTTTTTTTTTCCTTTTTAAGGGAGGAAGGTAGATAATTTCTCACTTGTAAACTAACCAGTAATTATGGACCTTCTTCTAAGACACAGAAATAGTGTATACCCAGAAAGCTTTACTACAGATATTCACCTTAATAAGAATTTTTTCAGAGAAAATTACCCGTAATGTAGGAGGGTTTTTTCCCAAATTTTCTGTTAAGTTGTTATATATTTATTTTATAAAAAGAAACATACTTAATTTTTCTTTAATATTTGGTCCCTAATCTGAACAGAAATAATAACCTTATGTTAGAAGAATTTTTACTTACTATTTTTTTAAAGATTTATTTATTTACTTTGAGAGAGAGAGAGAGAGAGAAAAGACATGAGCAGAAGGGCAGAGGGAGAGGGAGAGAGAATCCCAAGCTGACTCCTCACTGAGTGCGGAGCCCTACTTGGGGCTCAATCTCATGATCCTAAGATCATGACCTGAGCTGAAACCAAGAGTCAGACACTTAACTGACTGTACCACCCAGGTGCCCCACTTGCTATTTTTACTATATTAAGGAGTTAGAAAAACGTAAGCTTTTTGTCTGCCATTTTCCAATCATATTTCTTATTCAGTGAGTACCATAATTCTTTTCCCTTTATTATATTAACAATACAGAAGGCATCTGGGAAAATCCTTCTCTCTCAGTAAAAATCTTGATTTGGTATTTTGAAATCTGTCAAAACTGTAATTACTACCTCTGACATGCAAAGACATAACCTGGATAGGTTTTGTATTTATTCTATAGCCCATTAATTAAGGTAGGTTTTACTTCTCTTTCAGAGCATTAATGCTCTTATGCAAACAGTGGACAAATCAGCAGACAATGAAGTTACCTTTAAGACACAAAGAAGGGGGCGCCTGGGTGGCTCAGTGGGTTAAGCCACTGCCTTCGGCTCAGGTCATGATCTCAGGGTCCTGGGATCGAGTCCCGCATCGGGCTCTCTGCTCGGCAGGGAGCCTGCTTCCCTCTCTTTTTCTCTCTGCCTACTTGTAATCTCTCTCTGTCAAATAAATAAATAAAATCTTTAAAAAAAAAAAAAAGACACAAAGAAGGGGGACACCTGGGTGGCTCAGTGGGTAAAAGCCTCTGCCTTCAGCTCAGGTCATGATCTCAGGGTCTTGGGATCGAGCCCTGCATCCAGCTCTCTGCTCAGCAGGGAGCCTGTTTCCCCCTCTCTCTCTGCCTGCCTCTCTGCCTACTTGTGATCTCTCTCTGTCAGATAAATAAATAAAATTAAAAAAAAAAAAGAAAAAGACACAAAGAGGGAAAACAATCTTACCTATCAAAGAAAGACAAAAACATAATTGTAAGGAAAATAGACTGTTTCTGAGCACTGATGGTATCACATTCTGCCCATGTAGTGGAAAGACAAAGGTATAAAGAAAAAAGAGCCAGAAAACTTTATTATAAGTGACAATTTGAAAAACTCCATGGTACCAAAGGTTGAAAAGACCTCCCAGCATATGAGAATGTAGAAAATTCAGTAGCAGGGAGGGCCATTGTGCCCTTGAACACAGTCTCTGTTGCCATGGTGTCTGTGACATAGCCACTGAAGACCGCAGGGCTGCTGTGAACTTTACACAGCGGCCCTGAGGGACTTGCTGTAGCCTGTCTCCAGATGTACCTTTGCTTCATAAAGCATTATGATTTAACCACTAAGGAAAAATTTGAGCTGTACCAATTCAAGGAACTGTGGCTTTGGATTACATTTGCTTTTGTTGCGTATGTTATGGTTTCCTTTTAGTCTGTACTTCCTTTTGAAGCAGTAGTCTTCAGTGTCTCTTGAATATGTAGGAGCTTCTGTACCATCCTCTTCCATGTCCTGTGGTCCCCTTTCCACATGGTATTGAGATTGATTTTTTAAATGTGTTTTCCACACCACTGAAGTCAAGTCTGTTTTTCTTTAGAGCCTTCAGCAAATAGCATGTGCTTGGCATATCATGAATGCTGAGCAAGTATGCGGTGAGTGGGTTAATAAAGAAGGAGTAAGATTTTGAATGTTCATAATGAGGACTATTATTAAATCTGTCATTAAAGAATGTTATACTTACAGTAGTAAGGAGAAATTGGAGGAAAGAGCAATAGCCTCTTAACCCCCACAGACCTTTAAATATTTTAAATATTTAAAACATCTACCATGTATCAAGCCTTGTCCTGAGGTATTTGGATAAAGAGATTAGTGTACACATACATACACACATATACTCCTGTAGCTCCAGGACTCTGAGGGAGAAAGACAACAAAGTATACATGATTCCTGTACAGTGGGATGGAAGTACACACAGGTTACTATGGTAGCACTGAGGAGATGATGGTCCCAGGTTGGAATGATTGTGGAAAATAAGTTAACCAGGCAAAGCTGACTCTCTCAGGCAGACGGACTAGCATTTGCAGAGACTTGGCTATGTGACAGAGTAGTTCACTTAGGAGGCTACATTTAATTAATTGTCACTGACACAGAACTGAGGTTGCAAATGCAAGAGTAACAAGAGATGAGGCCAGTAGGTTAGGAAAGGGTCAGAACATCTTGGCCTTGCTAATTAAGGAATCTGGATGTGATTCAGAAGAAGTGAGGAAGCCACTGAAAGATTTTAAGCACATTTTCACTTGCTAACTTTGCATTTGCTCTTTAATGTTGTCTATGAGTTGGAACTAAGGCAAAGAGAGACTCGTTAGGGGGCCATTGCAGTAGTCTAAGTACAAGTTACGTAGGATCTGAATGAAGGGTGTGACCGTGGGGATAGAGTGGAGAAGACACCTGGCAGGACTGTTCAGGCGGTGGGTAGAGTCAGTGGAGCTGTGTGTAAGATGAAAGCCAAGATTTGCCCTCAGGGAGCTCATAGTCTGCTGGAAAAGCAAACCGAAGAGAGCAGAGAAATTATTCTGAATTTTTGACTGAATGTAGTGTTGGAGGAGAGTGACAGGAGATGAAGCCAAGACTAAATCAAGAATATATGAAGGGGAGGAGAGTCCTGGGGGCAGGCTAAATTTGTGAAGAGAGTTAAGAAGTATAGATTTCCAGTTATAAATTAAAGAAGTCATGGGGTTGTAATGTACAGCATGGGGAATATAATCAATAAAATCATGTCAACTTTGCAAGGTGGCAAATGGTGGTGATCATTTCACAGTGTTTATAAATGTTGAATCATATTGCACAACCTGAAACTAATTTAACTTTATAATGTCAATTATACCTCAATCAATAAATAAGTATCCTTTATGGGGTGCCTGGGTAGCTCAGTGGGTTGAGCCTCTGCCTTCAGCTCAGGTCATGATCTCAGAGTCCTGGGATCGAGCCCCGCATCGGCCTCTCTGCTCGGCAGGGAGCCTGCCTCTCTGCCTATTTGTGATCTCTCTCTCTGTGTCAAATAAATAAATAAAATCTTTAAATAAATAAATAAATAAGTAGCCTTTAGCCAAAAAAAAAGATGAACCTGTGTTTCAAAGGTCTTAAGAGTCATTTAAGGAATTTTGAAAAAAAATAAGTGACATGATTTTTTTTAAAGATTTTTATTTATTTATTTTACAGACAGAGAGATCATAAGTAGGCAGAGAGAGAGGAGAAAGCAGGCTCCCTGCTGAGCAGAGAGCCTGATACTGGACTTGATTCCAGGACCCTGGGATCATGACCTGAGCCAAAGGTAGAGGCTTTAACCCGCTGAGCCACCCAGGTGCACCTAAAGAAGTGACATGAATTTGAATGAAGAGGTAACAGTCAGTTACATGAAGAACACATTGCCTCAAACAGACACTGAAGTCAGAGAAGCCAAATTGTCTGATAAAAATCTAGGCCAGAGATGTAAAATACTAAATGAAAACTGGGGTAAAAAGGAAGGGATAGATACCCTTGACGTTAGGGTGGCTTAATAGCTTACTCTTGGTAAGGGAGGAATGAAGTGTGCAGGAAGATGATGGTAGCAGTTTGGTCAGGTGATAGGAAATGATGCTATTAATGAGGATAAAAGATACAAGATCAAGAATGAAGTTGAGAAAAAAATAAAGAGACAAGTTTTGGATATGTGGAGGTTGAAGAGACTGGGAAATAATAGTACATAGTTTGATAGTTGCTCAGAATATGAGGCTGGAGTTGAGGAGGATAGTTTTACTCTTGAAGATCAGCATAGAATTGGTGCCTGAAGCAGTGGAACGGAGGAGAGGACTTAGGACGAGTGGTCTGAAGCAGCTCTTCAAGCACAGAAGTGGATACTCAAGTCTCGCACAGCCCACCCTCTCCCTTGTGTACAAGTAGGTACAAGCTACTCAGCCCTAAACCTTGACCCCTGGGGAGAGCATGTAAAAAGGCACTAACAGAGAGCAAATGAAGGAACGTGGGGGAAATCAGAATCGAAGGAATTGCTACAACAATTAGGTTGGAAGATCCAACCTAAAAGATTATGGAGAGAAATTGTTAGAGAGGAAGGAGGGATTCAGGAGAGATGGGCAATTAACTGGAAGAGGAAACTTACAAGAAATTGTCTGTGGTTGGGGTGCCCGGGTGACTCAGTTGGTCAAGTGTCTGCCTTCAGCTCAGGTCATGATCCTGGAGTCCTGGGATGGAACGCTGCACCACCCCCCCCACCCCCAACCTCTGGGCTCCTTGCTCAGCAGGAAGTCTGCTTCTCCCACTGCCCCTTCCCCTGCTTCTTCTCCCTCTCTCCCCCACCTCATTCACTCACTCTCTCAAATAAATAAAATCTTAGAAAGAAAGAAAGAAAGAAAGAAAGAAAGAAAGAAAGAAAGAAAGAAATTAATTAATTCTCTGTGGTACTTAAGTGGGTCAAGAGGTTAAGGGAAGAATTACATAGGCAGTGACAGTGACCTTAGCCTTAGCTAATGTTTGTTGATTTGAATAATCTAGTTAGATGGAATGAGGGTGTGAAGTAGAGAGAACATGAGTACAATACAGAAGAATACAACTATAGTTTGAATTATTTTTCAGTATTTACACTGCTTTTTTATCTGGCTATACAAATGCTTGTTCCAACTTTTCTGTCTGTTTTTCATGCAGATTAGCCCCTTTGTTACTGGAAGACTTAAATGTCTGGAAATTGGCCCTGACTTTTCATCTTAGTTAAAATGAAGAGGTCTCCAGACCACATTCTCATTAGAACCCAGAATAAAGGGGTATTCTAGGATTCCCTTTTAAGTAGGGTAACAATACAGGCTTGCTGAAGATAGTCCCTAAAATAGTTTCTGTTTGCATTTGTTGTTCATTATTATTAATAGTGTCTCTTTTGAGCTTAAAAAGTGTTCCAGAGTGGACAGTAAATTGACAAGCTTTTTAAAGCTCTAGGTCAATGGTGTATCTGCAAGCATTTCAGAAAAATAAAAACTACAAAGATAAACATTTAGGAAATACTCATCCGTTTTTGAAGGAAAGAAAAAAAACTTTGTTTTTCTAAGAAAGAAACTGAAAGAAAGTACAGCTTAATTTGACAAGTTAAAAGGAAAATGTTTGAGATGTCAAAAAAAAAAATCCATAAAGCAAGTCAAAAAAAGAAAAGCAAGTAACAAGCTAGAAAATATCTGTAACATGTATTAAATACAAACAGTTGATTTGCCTTTTCCATAATTAGGGAGGTTCAATAACTTCAGTCTTTATGAGGCTGTAACTGTTTTGATACAGAAAACCAAGAGAAAGAAATAGGGATATTAATTGTTCTGGGATATATTTCTTCCTCCAATACTCCCCATCCCCCACAATGAGCCTTTGTGACCTACTTACGGTTGTCCTATTTTTCCAGATATAAAAGAGCAATGTAATTTCCTTTGTGGCTGTTGTGAACAACTTTAATCTTGTTCTTTTATTATATTGTGTTTTAATTCAAATAACAAAATGTGGAAGCTAAATACTACATTTCTAATTCTAAAATTGCACATCCTTTGAAGGTAATGGTTAAGACCAAGTTAGTGTAAAATGTTCCATGGAAATCTCCAGTTATTTTGGAAAGCCTATGTATATTTACATTATTAGCAACTACTAATTTAAATAGTAAATTATAAGCCAACCCTGCATAGAGCAGTAGTTAAAATATATTTGAGTTAAATTATGAAAACTCTTTGAAATAATGGTGAGTGGCTTATTCTTGCCTAAGTGGACGACTTCAAGTTTTAAATACCAGTGACCTTACTGGTTATATAACTTATAATCACTGAATTAATTTTTGGTTTTTTAAAAAATCAAATTGTTTTGAGTATGGTCTGTTATTATAGATGTTTACTTTCTTTTTTATTCAGTGTATTTAAACTAAAAGAAAAAAAAAATTCACCCATTTCTCCCACCCCTACCTCTAGCCTCTAGCAACCTCCAATATGTTTTCTATTATCTATGAGCTTGGGTATTTTTTTAGTACATATATGTTATATATGTGTGTATATGTACATATATGTATTATTTACATGTTACACACATGTGTATTTTTTACATTCCATATATAAGAGATAATACAGTATTTGTCTTTCTCTGATTTTTTTCACTTTGCATAAGGCCCTCAAGGACCAGCCATGTTGTTACAAATGGCAAGATTTCATTCTTTTTATGACTGAATAATATTCCATTATGTATATATATATGCCACATCTTCTTTATCCATTCATCCATCAATAGACATGTAGGTTGTTTCCATACCTTGCCTGTTGTAAATAATGGTACAGTGATTGTGGCGGTGCAAATCTCTTTTCAAATTCAAACAAAAAAATTGTTTTCATTTTCTTTAAAAAAATACCCAGGAAGTGGAATTGCTGGATCATATGATAGTTCTATTTTTAATTTTTTGAGGAACCTCTATACTGATTTTCATAGTGGCTACATCAGCAATACACAGTTTCCCTTATCTTCACATCCTCACCAACACTTATCTCTAGTCTTTTGATAATAGCCATTCTAATAGATGTGAGGTGACATCTGTTTATGGTTTTGATTTATATTTCTCAAAATGACTGTGATATAGAGCATTTTTCCATATACCCATTGGTCTTCTGTAAGTCTTCCTAGGAGATGTCTCTAATCAGATCCTCTGCCCATTTTTTACTTGGACTGGTTGTTCTTTTACTGTTGAGATATATGAGTTCTTTCCATATTTTGGATATTAACCCCTTATCAGATACATGATCTGCAAATATTTTTTGCCACTCACTATGTTCCTTTTCATTCTGTTGATGGTTTCCTTCACTCCACAGAAGCTGCTTAGTTGGATGGAGTCCCACTTGTTTAATTTTGCTTTCATTCCTTGTGCTTTTGGTGACAGATTCTAAAATCATCACTAAGACCTATATCACAGAGCTTATTACCATTTATGTTTTCTTCTAGGAGTTTTATGGTTTCAGAGCCTAACATTCACGTCTTTAATATATTTTTGTTAATATTTGTGTATGGTGGAAGATAGTGATCCAGTTTCATTCTTTTGCATGCGACTGCCCATTTTCCTAACACCATTTATCAAAGAAGCTGTCCTTTCTCCATTGTTTTCTTCCTTCTTGACTCCTTTTTAGTAAGTTAATTGACCATTGATGCATATGGGTTTATTTCTAGGCTCTCTATTATGTGTCTTTTTCTGAAAATATTATAATTTGATTGACTACTGTAGTTTTTTTATTACTATAGCTTTTTTTTATTGACTACTATAACTTTTTAAATTACTATAATGTAATATAGTTTGAAATCTGAAAGTGTGATGCTTTCAACTTTGGTCTTCTTTCTTATGACTTTTTGACTTTTTAGGATCTTTTATGATTCCGAATAAATTTTAGGATTATTTGTTTCTGTGAAAAATGCCATTAAGATTTTGATAGAGATTGCATCAAACATATAGATTATTCTGGGTAGTATAACATTTGAACAACATTAATTTTTCTAATCCATGAACATGGAGTATCTTTCCATTTATTTGGGTCTTCAGTTTCTTTCATTAATGTCTTGTAGTTTTCAATATGCAGGTCTTTCACCTCCTTGGTTAAATTTATTCATAGGTGTTTTATTCTTGTTGATGCAATTGTTGATGCAATCTCTTTCTGATGGTTCATTATTAGTGAATTGAAAAATAACAGTTTTTTTTTGGTATTGATTTTGTATCTATCAGCTTTGCTGAATTTGTTTATTCTAACAGCTTTGTGTTAGTGTTTCTAGGGTTTTCTGTATATTAGTACCACCACCTGCAAATAGTGACAGGTTTACTTCTTCCTTTCCTATTTCCTTTTTTCTTTTTTTTTTTCCTTGCCTAATTTCTCTGGTACTGTGTTGAATAAAAGTGGTGAGAATTGGCATCCTTGTCTTGTTCCTGATCTTAGAGGAAAAGCTTTGAGCTTTTTACTATTGAGTATGTTGTTGGCTGTGGGCTTGTCATACATGACTTTTATTATGAGATATATTCCCTCTATACTGCTTTGTTGAGAGGGTTTTTTTTTTTAATCATAAATGGATGTTGAATTTTGTCAGATACTTTGTTATATTTATATTCTTTCTCTACTTTTTGTGAATTTACTATAGGTTATTTCTTTGTAGTTACCATGATGCTTACGTATAATTTATCTACAACAGCCTATTTTAAACTGATAATAACTTAAGTTTAATCCCGTTGTAAATCTCAATGTAACTGCTCCCTTCCATGTTTTATGTTTTATGTTTTTGCTGTCACATTTTGCACTTTTTATCTTGCATATCCCTTAACTAATTATCATATTTATAGCTATTTTTACTACTTTTGACTTTAACATTCATATTATCTTTATAAGTGATTAATCTATCATTATATATATTTACTTTCCAGTGAGATTTATTTTCAAATGTGTTCTTTTTTTTTTTTTTTAGATTTTATTTATTTATTTGACACAGAGAGAGAGATCACAAGTAGGCAGAGAGGCAGGCAGAGAGAGAGAGGAGGAAGCAGGCTCCATGTTAAGCAAAGATCCTGAGATGATCCTGAGATCATGACCTGAGCCTAAGGCAGAGGCTTAACCCACTGAGCCACCCAGTTGCCCCCTTTCACATGTGTTCTTAATACTAATTAGCACACTTACTTTTCAGCTTAAGTCCTTTTAACATTTCTTGTAAGGCTGAGTTAGTGATGATGACTCATTTAGCTTTAGCTTAGCTGGGAAACTCTTTATCTGTTTTTTACTTCTGAGTGATAACTTTGCCAGGTAGAGTCTTCTTGGTTGGCAAGGTTTTTTTCAGTCCTTGGAAATATATCATGCCATTCTCTTCTGGCATGCAATATTACTGCTGAAAAATCTGCTGATTGCCTTATGGGTGTTCCCTTATATGTAACACTTTTTTTTCTCTTGCTGCTTTTAGTATTCTCCTCTCGTCTTTTACTTTTGACATTTTTATTACAATGGGTCATGGTGTAGGTGTCCTTAGGTTTCTCTTATTTGGAACTTGCTGGGATTCCTATATCTAGAAGTCTGTTTCCTTCCCTGTATTAGAGAAGTTTTCAGCCTTTATATTTTCAAATAAAATTTCTGCCTCTTCTCTCTCTTCTTCCTGGGGCCCTGTGGTGCAAATGTTAGTCCATGAAATGTTGTCTCTTAAGTCATTTAAAGTATCTTTATTTTTTGTAATTCCTTTTTTTTTTTTTTTAAAGATTTCATCCATTTATTTGACAGACAGAGATCACAAGTGGACAGAGAGGCAGGCAGAGAGAGGAGGAAGCAGGCTCCCCGCTGAGCAGAGAGCCTGATGCGGGGCTTGATCCCAAGACCCTGGGATCATGACCTGAGCTGAAGGCAGAGGCATTAACCCACTGAGCCACCCAGGCACCCCTCTTTTTTTCTTTTTGATGCTTTGATTGGGTTAGTTCCACTGCCTTTTCTTTGAGTTGACTTATCCTTTCTCTTGCTTCATCTTGTCTGCTCTTGAACCTTTTCAGTTCAGTTATTGTATTCTTCAACATTGTGACTTCTGTTTGACACTTTTTAAAAAAATATTTTCTATTTCTTTATTGAAGTTCTTACTGCATCCATCCATTCTTCTCAGCTTGGTGAGCATCTTAGTGACCATCACTTGAACTCTTTGTCAGGTAAATTACTTGTGTCATTTCATTAAAGTTTTTATTTCTGAGGTTTTATCTTGTTCTTCCATTTGTAACATATCCTCTGTTATTGCATTTTGCTTGGCTTTATTGATTTCTATACAGTATGTGAAATGACTATTTTTCCCAGTCTTTCAAAGGAGTGGCCTCGTGCAGATGAACCTTGTCATTCAACCCTGCCTTAGCTCTTGATTGGCTCTTAAATCTTTGTGCTTGTCCAAGCTGCCCATTATATTTTTAATAGTTCCCAGTAATTGAGGATGTGTGAGGATCTCTGTATCCCACATGGGAGTATCTTAGCACTTAGATTCAGACTGACTGGAAACCACATCTTTGCGTGTTAGCTTTTAAAAGTATGCAAATATATACAGTCCTGTGTATTACGACTGGAAGCCTCACTGACCGCAAAAGGCAGGTGATCTGGAGGTGTCCATTGGGTGACAACCATAGAGATTGGGGTTCCAGACAAATGTATAGGCCCTTTCCTGGGTGATACTGATGAACTCAGGCAAGGTCAAGAAAGAAAGAGAGCCAAGATGGCACCCATAGCCTGTGTTCCTTGAGAGTGATCCATTGGCCTCTAAATGTATGCCAGACCCGAAGCTTGCTCCTCAGGCTGAAGCTCCAGGACAAGCAAAGGCCTCCTTCACAGAAGACTAAGGATTGTGCCTCAGTCCACTGTCTATGCAGTGGACTGATAGCCTGCCTAGAACCATCTTTACAATTGCCATAGTCCCATGGGACCCAGAAATACAAGACTCCCCCCACCCAGCCACCATGTGATTAAGGAGTATCTGTGGGGTGATAGCTGCACCAGACATACAAACCAGGACACCAGATGCGTGTAAATCTCCCCTCCAGGATACACTAGTGCTTTGGAGTGTCATAGAGGGTGAGCACACATCCTCTAGAAAGGGTTACAACTAGGCCCCAAGATGCCTGTTAAATTAAATGATTTCATATGTTGCTGTACAATCTGCATGTCCATGGGAGGAGGTGAGTTCAGGATCTCACACTGCCATCTTGAATTGAAGTTCTCGATGCTTTACTTAGCACGACGATACCTTTGTTGTTAACTTTATTATTCCATCTTGATTATACAAAACTCAATTAACTTCTAGTTTTTTTTTTTTCTAGCACATGGTAGTGATGGAAGACATGCTGAAAGACTTTCTTCTTGGAGAGCACCTATTATTGGTTGGTAACCAGGTGAGTTATGTGTGGCTGGAACTCAGGTATTAATGTATAAATGATAGCAAGCTTAAAAGCAGTAACTTTCTTCTCCTTGTTGGGATATGTTTTTAGAGGTGATTCTTCGTTTTCTGCTTTAATGACTGCTTTAATTAGGCACAGATTATCTTCCACCTTCTAAAATTTAGAATTATCTCACAGCTGAAATCACCATTCAGTCACCCATCGAGTTCTGTCCATTCTGCCTCACAGACATCGACTCTTCTTTCACACATCTGTCGCCCTAGCCCAGCCTACCATTGCCTGTCCCCTGGACTATGGCAGTGCTTTGCTAGTATAGCTCCCACTCTGATCTGCCCTTCACTCTGCAGCCAGCTGATACTTGTGGAACTAAAATCTGACTAAGTCTCTCTTTTTGCTTAAATTGACGTCCTACTGCTCTTAGGTATAGTCTTCAGTATGGCTAATGGTGTTCTGCAGGATCTGGCCTCTGCCCACCTTTCTAGGCCTGAGGCTTGGCTCCCTCCCTCCTTTGTCTCACTCAGTGGTAGCTTGAGCCACTGTGAACTTCCTTCAGTTTCTTATCTCTGCCCTGGTCCTTGGTGCATGCTCTTCTCTACACAGAGTACTCCCTGTCTCCTCCACCCACTTCCCCTAACTCCTAAGGGGTCTTCCCTTGTTCCTAGCCAAGTTAGGTTCCCCTACTTTTATACCCTTCTATCTCCCTGTCATCGCACTATCACAACATCACAGGTCTTGTTACTCTGTTTATATACATACAGAGTGATTGTCTTTTCAAATTACCTATGTGATCCTCAAGGGCAGGGACCATAGTTCTCTTGCTTATCTCTGTATCTTCAGTTCCTAGAACAGTGTCTGCTACATAGTAGATATTCAGCATGTGTTTATGGAGAATGGACATTTTCTATTTAGAAGCTTCTGATAATGTTTGGACATTTTCTATTTATCTGTCTATCTATAGATAGATAAATATAGATAGATATCATTATCTTCTGATAATATTCCCCAGTTGAATTATCAGATTTAATAAACTTTCCGAAGGTGTTTGGTCCTAATTTTTCCTTTTATTTAAACTTATAAAAAATACATATTCTTTATATATTTAGTCCCTTAAACTTATAATTTAAAGTGTTGATTTTTATTATTTTTTAAATGGGCCAATTGAATGGCTTACTGATTGAATGCGCAGGTTTGTATGTTAGCTGGCTAGAGGTGCAGTAGAAACCCTCTCCCGGCTCGCTGTGACTGTGGGCGAATTGCTTATCTTACAAGGCTGGGTTCCCTGCTATCTAACCTGGACATAAAAGTAGCACACACTCAGCTAAGAGCCATGTGACTCTGAGGACTGAGGAGAGCTATGCAGGATGAGGGTGAGGTGGAGCAGTGGTTTGCTTCTACTTCATGATAAATGGAAAAGGGGAAGTGTGCTTTGAAATTACTCTAGAGCGCTGTACAGATGTTGACGGGAAATCTGGTGTGCTACCACTAGTCTATTTCCGGTCCCAAAGAAAAGAACAAGGCAGCAGGACAAAGCGCTAGGCAGTGGGGCGGAGTGAAGAGCAGCTGCCACTCTGCAGGTCCATGCCTGGACCCCAGCGCCTGGTGAGGATAGAAGATCCCACTGATTTTCAGGCTTGCCTCAGGTTGGCTCCGCAGCCAGCGGGTAGAGCTGGCAGGTTGAGGATTCTCAGGAGGAGCAAGGCTAGAGGCATGGGGCCCCACAAAAGCCTCTCAGTCGCTGCTGGCACAGACTGCACCTTTCATCAGCAGATCATGTGTCTTGCCTTCTTTTGTCCTTGTTCTGTCACCTCAGCTTTGGAGAAAGAAAAATTGACAGAGGGAGTTTGTATTCAGTATAACTTGGGCTACATTTAACTAGCTTTTTCATATCAGAAGGGTCTTTTGTTCATTCTTTAGAAACCTCTGAGACCATCAGTGTCATGTAATAGTACCAGTGTTGAAGGAACTTGCAGATTTACTAAGTAAATTCTGCTCATGTGTTCATTGAATTATCTCGTGGACAAGACTAACTCTTTTAGGCTGTCCTCCTGCCTTTTGATGTCCTCCATTGTCTAATCCCACTGTGTTTACAACCTGTCTCAGCCCTCCCCTCAAACTCCTGTCCTCAGATACATTTAACACTGTTTTCCAAAATGGGTCTTCTTATCAGTGTCATATCCCAGCCATTGACCTTTACCAGCACTCTCTCTTCTTTCCTCATCTTTGCCTTTTGAAATCCTTCCAACCCCAGAGTGGTGATGTGCTCTCATTGACTGAATTCCTTATTTTATAAATTTGCAACTGTCAGTGAAGGAAACAAATAAGTTAGATAGAATCTAGGGAGGGCCTACTGAAGAGAGTAAATAGTTAAGTGGTCCATTCAACTGGATAGGTTTATATACCGACAGGATCAGAAAAACACAAAGTTGGGAATCCAGAGACCTACCTTCTCATCTAGGCTCTTCAACTCTCTAGGTGATATTAGCTACATTGTTATTACTCTTCAGTGGGCTTTTTCTTTTTTCTTCTCCCTCTCTCTCTTTTTTCCCTTATCTGTAAAATGATGGGATTGGAATTGGTATTTTGTAAGGTGCCTCTGGCTATAATATTCTATAATATGCTTCTTTAATAAAGTTTTCCTGAACACAGGCCTGAAGCTTTGGCCCCATTCCCTGAGCTGTGATAGCAGCCCACTTACTGATTTCTTTTGACTTGCCTTAGACTTATGGATCTATCTGCCATCTCTACTACACAGAGAGAGAACCCCTTGAGAAAAGCTTTAGTTATTTTTGAGTAGCATGCAGTAGACATTCAACAAATGTTTGCTGAATAAATCAGAGCCTGTTCATCTTATAGATGAAATTTGGTACCTTTCACCCACCTCTTTCTGTTACCCTACCCCTAAGCCATTTCTCTACTCTGTTTCTGAGTTTGACTTTTTTTTTTCCCCCAATTCCACATATAAATGATACCACATAGTGTTTGCCTTTCTCTCTCTGGCTTATTTCACTTTGCATGATGCCCTCCAGGTTCATTAAAGTTAGACTCTTGACTGCTTCCATTTCATACGTACAAAGCAGTGTGAAGCCGCCTGCAGTATTTGTTGGCAAATGCAGAGCAAGAACCCCACAGAGATGTGTTTTGCTGAGGATGGAATGGAGTTTCGCATTCTCTTTGCCTGCGCTTGCCTCAGAGTTCTGATCATCTAGATTTCTTTTTCAGCAGTGTGTGCTTTTGCAGCCATAGTAACTCAGGCCATAGTAACTCATCAGCAGCTTTGAAAATGCCTTGCTTTGTTTATTAGTGACATTTCAGCACCTCCCAATAATCTGTGCACCTTCTCATCTGCCCCCTTATTTCTATCTTGTGAAAGAAAATAACAAATACAGAAAAAAGGCAGAGAAGTAGAATGAGGACTGCTGAATCTGATGGGGCGATGTCATTGGTGTTTTCACTCAAATGCAAAGTGACAAGTGAGAAAATGCCTACTTTAATCATATGATTTGCTTTGCTTGATTTTTATTTTGTTTTAGATTTCATTTACTTATGTGAGAGAGAGAGAGAATATATAAGCAGCAAGAGGGGAGAAGGAGTAGGAGAAGCTGACTTTCCATTGAGCAGGGAGCTCATGCGGGGCTCCATCACAAGACCCTGGGATATGACCTGGGTAGCCCTTTAACCGACTGAGCCACCCAGGCACCCCCACATGATTTATTTTGAACCTGCATAAATTTTTAGCAGTTGATCAGGCTCCTTTCTTTCTCTTTCTAAAACATTAGAAATGAGTGATGACTACTCAAATATAAATAAATAATCTCAGAAGTATACTTTGGGGATGGAAAGTATAGATTTGCCAATTCAGTATTTGCAGAGAAGCCAGTAGCGGGCTGATATAATTCCACAATAAAGTGTGATGAATGTTCTTAATACAAACTTCCTATAGATACATACAGTCTACCTAGCCTTCTGTTTGCAAATTAGAAACTGGCTGAAATCCAGGAAAGAAACATTTTCATAGTTGAAGTTATACCTTTAGAGATGTCTCAAAAGATCGCTCTGTTACCAGGAGCAGCTTTTGCTATGAGCAAATTCAAGAGCAAGTGGTGATCTTGAAGTGTCTCAAGGTTTATCATCTTCAAAAGCCTAATCACACCTTTTCTTTCCATATAATACTATCTTTTCGAAGAAACCTGATATTAGACAAGGTTTTATAACTGTTGGGAAGCTGAAAACAGTTCCATAAACATTACTTAAATTGCAAAATGAAGTAGCCCACATCTTGTTTTGGTGAAGTAAATTGATTTTTTTTTTTATCCTTTCAATTTTCTGTGTCAGATTTTATGGCACAGTGCGGCAACTTTCTAGTAGGAGAAGTGGAATTGCTCCCTGTCAGCCAGAAGGAATAGGTGCCAGAAGTTACACATGGCCCCTTAGGACTAATGCAGAATACTGTAGCATGACTTACGTGTGCTGCTACATGCATTATTTTCCACGACTATAATTATAACATTGCATGTGCCTTTCATGCAAAAAAAAAAAAAAAAAAAAAAAAAAAAAAAACGCCAGCCTGCGAACTGGCATGAGTTTCTATTTATTTTATCTTTACTGAGGTGGAAAAAGAGAAATGCTTATTTATTTTTGACTCAGTGATGCTTCTTCTGTCCCAACTCTTTTCTTCCCATATTTTCTTTTCTTTTGATTTATAGAAGGGTTGTATTCTGTTTGGTACACAAAATATTGCTTGTGAATGTTTGGGGTTATAGAATCAACCTACAGGTGAATACTTTTTGATGTTGTTTAAAACCTCCCTAAGAATAAACTTACAATTTTATGTAAGAACGCTTGACTTTTGAGAGACAGTTGCATTTGAAGTAAGAACTCTTCCAGCAATATAGTGTTCCAAAAATGCTCAGGTATCCCCTTACATAAGACTTATTTTTCCAATATGTGATATTTTAGGGGATAAAAATCTATATATAATGTTAGATAAAATTACAAAGCAAGTCATCAAATTTTAATTTGTATTAATGAGACATAATAATTCACAATGACTTCTAAATGAATATAATCTAGAAATTTGCCAGATTTGTTTCGTTTCTTCCTGTCTTCCTTCCTTCCTTCCTTTTTTTGTTTTGTTTGGTTTTGGTTTTGGTTTTGTTTCTTTCTTCATTTTTGAGCCAGCCCTTTGTATCATTTTACCCATGATAGCGGTCTGGTGAAATTTTCACTCTTAGGTTCTCCTTGGATTCCACAGTTCGTATTTGCTCTTAACAAAATTCTATTGCGTTCTGTGTTCATTATCAAATGAAAACTCAGCTCTGGCTCACTTTCACGTAGGATATCTTCTCTGTCTCTGACTTTGATGTGCTTCATGTTTTTACAGTGCTGATTCTTTAGATATTCTTTTCAATTCCATCATTAGAAAGTAACTTTTAATTTTATTTTCCTGTTTAAAGTTATAAGTGGCTCCTCCTTGCCTATCAGATAAAATCTTTTTCATAGGCAGACACACAAAACAAACTGTGACCTGGCTCCAAACTCCTTTTATAATTTTAGTTCTTCCAAATTTGAGTTTTTTACCCACCCAGAGTAAACCAGGCCTTTTTGTCTCCCCTCCCCCCTGCCATTTTCATATTGTTTGCTTCATACAGAGCTTCCCCTTGTCTTTGCCAAGGAAAATCCTGCCAGTTTTCAAAAGCTCAGATGTTTCTTCCTCAGTGAAGGCTTTCTTAAGTCTTCCTCAAATAGAAATAATCTTGATTTTTCCTGAAATTTTATAGTATTTGTCACTCTTTTAAAGTTTTTGTGATATATATTTGATTTCATGTACAACTGAGTTAGAAGTTTCTTATGAGTAAGGGCTAAAAATGGTAATATTTGTACATTTTATAATTTCCAATTTCCTTTTTTTAAAAATCTCATTTAGTTCCACAGCAGCCTTTTGGGGTAAATATTTTTATGTTGCACATTTTATAAATTAGCCTTCTAAAACTCAGAAAGGTTAAAATATTTGCTCGAAATCTTATTAGCTAGTTAATGGCAGAGGTAGGGCTCCCAAGCTCAAACTTATTTTTCACCGTAGCACACTAATGCTTCCACTATAACAGTAATAACAACAGCAACAAGAGTAATACTATGTAATTGCTAACTTTGGTTGAGTGCTTATAGTAGGCCAAGACTATGCTTCACATACAGTGTATAGGGCATTTTTAAACTTTCTACAAAAAGTAGAGTATATAAAACCCCTTTGTACTAGTTATGTATCCTCAAAAGTTAACAGATTTTATCCAACTTGTTTTATCTATTCCCCTGACATGTTGTCTTTTATGTTGTCTTTTCATACATTATTCTTTTACATAATGCATTTTTCTCACAGATATTTCAATATTTATTTCTAATATGCCCACAATTCATTATTACACCTAGCAAATTGATAATAATTCCTGAATATACTCTGATACCCTATTTTCAGTTTTCTTCCGTTATCTCCAAAGTGTCATTTTTACAGTGTGTTTATTCCAATCAGCATTTAAACAAAGGCTGGTAATTGTATTTAGCTGCAAAAGAAAATATATAATCTCTTTGAAAAAGGAAAGCTACACCCTCCTGTTCTCTTTATCCTGAGAGGTGCTAACAAATGTTCATGAACATAAACATTTTATTCAGAATTATACCAATATTGATAAACTTCTGAGGAAATATTGTGTAGAGTATATTTTGTGAAGCCAATTTAAGTTCCTGATTAATTTGTACAATGAGTCAAGCTGTATCCATTTTTTTCCAGACTAGAAATAACTGCTTTCTTTTCTGATCTTCATAGCCTTTGACTTTAAGATATTTATACACAATGAAATCAGTAAACATATATTTAGTGCCAACTAAGTAGAACTCTATGCACATTGTTACTGTATAACTCCATATAATTCTTTGCATCGCATTCCACCTGTTAGTCATAGGCTTACTGTGACCATGGACTTAGTTTTTCTTCTGGTAAAGTCATGTTTATTGAATTATTTAATATTGAGAGACTGTGAATATTCTATTGCCAAAATGAAAGAATGTGAGAATTTTGCTAATTAATCATTTGAACCGAGCCCTGGCAGGTTACTACCGTGCAGCATCAGAAATACACCATGTTGCCATGCCAGCATAATTGTCTAGTGTCTTGGAAGGGACTGAACACTTTGTCCTGAAATCTTCTTGCCTGTAGTACCCAGCTGGTTAGTGGCAGCAGGGAATTTGATAACAAAGTATGCTGTGCTTCTAGTAGCCCCAGCAGCCTGGGAGTCCCAAGCCCACGAAATACTTGGGTTTATCAAATACAGTGACATTCAGTTTTACTTTATGTTATATTGTGTTGTGTCCCTTCTCCAACCCTTTGCTTAGTGAAGTTGCTTGAATTGCAATCTGGAACTTTTTTACCATTCTACCACCTTCTCTCTAACATTTAGTCTGTCGATCCAGTGTTTCGTAGTGAATTTTTTTCCTGCACTTACTCTGAATCTGTATTTTTTTCTTGCACATACGTTGATTCTTTTTCCCCCACAGTGTTTGTCATGGCTCCTTTGGTCAGACCTAATGACCAACTAACTACCTAAGAGTATATACCTTAGCCATTTAGAGCAACACAGTATTTCAAAGAGAAATTGCAGGGATGTGGCTTGTGTTATTCCCATTTGAAAAAGAGGTTATGACTTTGACAGAGAGCTTTATAAGGCAATGTATTTGTGAGCCACGCAAACTTGTAGTGTAGTAGAAATGTATGTCTTCTCGTCTGACTTCTGGGTACTGTTCCTTGGCTCTGTGACAGGGAAGACATTTGTGCAAATGTGTACGATCATTCACATCAGTTTTATTCAGTTTTAATAAATTTTTTTTATTACCTAAGTAATGTATATTCACTGAGAGAATTTGAAAAATAGACTTCCAGAGATTCATAGAGCAGTAATTTCACATTTTATTATGGGATTATAGAATATTAGAATAAAAATAGTGGTTAGAGATCAGCTTGTCTAGGTCCTCTATATTCAAATGAGCAAATCTAGGCTTAGATGGTGGTAAAGACCTTCATCTGGGGACAGATGAAGCAGAGAGCGTAATTCAAGTCTCTTAACTGCTAGTATATTAAGGTTTTCAGGTGGAAGCAAGGAATTAGAAAGTTCAACATTTGATGGACATTTTAAGGTTTAAAAAAAGCAGCTGTAATTTATTTCTCCTGGTTTTACTGTAATACTAGTCTCTTTAGTTTGTTATTTTTTACTGCTGTTGGTAGTTGTTAATGATAATCATATAGTAGCTTTCTAAAAAAGGATATTAGGACACTGCAGAAATCATCTATACATATTATATAGATTGATCTGACTCCACGAATGTTATTAAAGAATTAGGGTGAACTGGAAGGAATGCCCTAAGTTCAGGGAAACACGTGAGGGAAGTGAACAGTAGCAGTGGTAAACACTCGCTTGGAGTCTGTTTTAGAAATTACTGCAGAAGGAAAGATCCAACTTGACTTTCTCACTGCTCTCCCTCTTGAACCTTGGATTTCATACAGGGAGTTCCTGGACTCATGTTCTAGGCTATTATAACCTTGGAGTAACTGAAATTGACTCTGTGACATCAAGATCTAAACTCTCATGCACATCAGTTCAGGAAGGCAGCCTCCTGACATTCTCTTTTGCAGTATGGCAAAACAGAAAACAGCCCAGTCCGTTCAGTCAGAATGGATGCGCCTTCAAATCTCACTATGTGCAGGATTCTTAACTACTTAGAATTAAGTTTGCGTCTTTCCAAAACAGGTACTTTACCTTCGACTCACATGGTCTGGCGTGAGGATTCAAGTGATTAAGCACTGAAGGGGTGTGTATGTGCACAGCAGAGGGCTCCATAAACGTTAGCTTCCTCCTCTTTGTTTGCACAAAGGGAGCAGAAGCTTCCTGGAACAGCTTTCTACCTCCTTTAACAGGAGCACATTGCATGACTTCCCTTTCCTTTCTTACTTTCTTTTCTCAAATTTTAGTAGTTACTCCCTGCAGGTTATATGTGAGGTGCCCGTGGGGGGCACATGGACTGGGGGCTGATCCTGGCCTCATGGAGCCAGTTCTCTTGCCCAGGCACCTGACGTATTACTAGAGTACAGTGTGCTGAATGCTGTCAGACAGTGGTTTAGGAACCCAAAGGAGAAAACCATTCTGGTGCTCAGAGCAGAAGGGGAGAAGTGAATGGGAGAGTCAGGCACTTCCGGGAAGGGAGACATTTTATCAGAACGCTAAGGAGTGAGTGGATGAAGATGGCTGGGTGGCGGAAGGATGGGCTGTTCTAGTCAGAAAAAGCAGCATAAGCAAAGATGTGGAAGCACAAAAGTTCTGGAGGCTGATTAGGAACTGATTAGGGACATGCTTGAGTGAGGGGGTGCATGGGTGCTCAGTCTGTAGAGCGTGTGCCTTCAGCTCAGGTCAGAATCCTGGGATTGAGCCCCACATGGGGCTCGCTGTTCAGCAGAGAGTTTGCTTCTCCTTCTTCCTCTGCCCCTCCTCCTGCTCATGCTCGCTCTCTCAAATAAATACAATCTTTAAAAATAAAAAAAAGTGCGTGCTTGAATGTGTTTACAGAGGGCTGACATAGAAGCTTGCTAGTTTACCTGCTAACGCAGGGATCCTTCAGCATTTAATTCCGGACATTTACTCTTACCCCAAATCTCATCCCTAGACTCATCTTCTCTTGCCTGCTCTCCATTCCTCTTTAGGCCTTTTCCCTGCTCTACTTCTTTCTCCTCCTTGATGAGATACAGATGGTGTTTTCCAAGTTCTGATGGTCTTCTTGTCCAGGAAGACAAGTCTACTACAGCCTTTTCCTTTAAAAGATTTCACTGCTAATCTCTCTGAGGAAACAGGATAACTAAAATAATAAACCTGAGGAATTTGAAAGAATCCCAGAATCTTGCAAAGTTCTTAAAGTCATGGCCCCTGGTATTTTCTCTCACAGAAACTGGAAGCTTGTTTACTTCCTATCCTCAGTTTGATTCCTATCTGTGGGACGTAATATAGTCCCTACTTGTCTTAATTCTATAGTTAAAGGGACATCAGATTCCTACCTCTTCGAAGGCCCTTCTCTCTAGTAGATTGTCAGAAAGAACACAGTGAGAACAGTAATGTAAAAGAAAGGCCATTCTCATGAGACAGTTTGTATTTTTAAAGATTTTACTTATTTGTCAGAGAGAGAGAGAGCACAAGCAGGGGGAACAGCAGGCAGAGAGAGAAGCAGGCTCCCTGCTCAGCAAGGAGCCTGATGTGGGACTCGATCCCAGGACCCTGAGATCATGACTTGAGTTGAAGGCAGCTTAACCAACTGAGCCACCCAGGTGTCCCGAGACAATGTGTATTATTTTGAATCTCTCATTCACAGCTTCCTTTTCTCTGTTTAAATTTTCACTCACTAAGTATTATCCTCAGTAAGAGTTAATAATGATGTAAAAACTGTTTATTTCATGCTAATTTCTATGAAAGAACACACATTTTTACATACAGAATAATGACAAGTAAAGAGAAATATTCACAGGAACAAAATGAATATGGTAGCAGATTTGTTTTGGCAGTTGCACACTGGGTAATGTTTTGTTTTTTTCCATTTCCCAGTGAGGAAAATGAGTATGTATAACTTTTATGATGGAAAAATAAGATATTATTTATGTATTTATTCAATTACAGTAATCCTGGGATTTCCTGTTCTAGGCGAAAACTACGATTAGAAAGAACAAATTGAGCTAAGCAAGGTCAGGCCTGGTTACTACTTGGATGGGAGAAAGAGCAAATCGCTATAATTGTTCCTATTTGCTCAGAATATTTACAGAAATCCCTTCTGAGGTTATGCTTTTAGCATTTCTTCGAAGGAGCTATCAGAGCTTTTAAATGAAGTCAGGAATGACCTGATGAGATCTCTGTTTTAGAAAAATAACTAAACAACTTGTGGGCTGGCCTGTTGTGAGTCCGGAAGAGGGACACTAAGTAGGATCTTTTCTGAGAGTTGGAGCAAGAAGATGGGTTGCCCTTGAGTAGGGACAGTGCATTGGAGAGGAAGGAGCAGATATGGGAAGCAGGCACTTCAAAGTAAACAAAGCCAAAATTAAACTGTCTTTTTTAAACTAGACTTCCCTCCCCCACCCAACAAATGTACTTCTCCTGCCCTGTTTCATTTGTCAGTAAATAGCCGCGCCCCCCCTCCGCCCCCACCCGCCTGGTTGCCCGAGATAGAAACTTTGACTTCTGTCTCATCTCCACATCCAGTCCATCACCAAATCCTATTCTTTTCCCTAAATATCTCTTAAATCCCTCCATTTCTTCTGCTCCTTAGTTGAAGCCACCATCATCTCCTATTGGTTGAAGGAGTTTCCAAACTGCTTTTTTGTGCTTTCATTCTTCCAGATCATGATACCAGAGTGATTTTCCAAAAATCAGCATTTGATCCGATGACTCCTGTACTGCAGTGGCTTCTCAGTACTTTTAGGAAACAGTCTGGGTCTTTTAAGTGGCTTCCAAGGCTAGACCCTACCTGCCATTTTTGTTTTGTTTCTTACCACTCTATTCTCTCGTTCCTGGCTTAACCTTTGACTTCTCTCAGACCTGTCCAGTGCTCCAGCTCACAGTTACCTTCAAGTCTTCACATATACTGTTCTCTCCTGGAACACTCCTCCTTCTCCTCCTCCCCTTTACCCCTTTAAGTCCTTGATGTCCCCCAGTAGACATCACGGTGGGTGGTGGGCCTTCCTGAGCCCTTTGCTAAATAAAATCTTCAGGCATCTTGGGTGTCCCATATCGTAACATTTGCTATGGGTATTTATCTATCATAGTTGCTTACTTGTCTGTGTTTCCTACTAGATTGTAAGCTGTGAGTGTGGCCATGGGTTGTTGCTGTTCTGTTTACCTTCATATCTTGCTCAGTTAGTACAGCACCTATAAATTATGTGTTAAAATAGTTGATGAATTTGGAAAGGGAGGGAGAGAAGATAGGAAGGAGAGAAAGGAGTGAGAAGTAAGAATAAAAACATTTTGCAGGTAGAGACCACACAGGTTCAAGTGACATTTTTAATAGGGTCATGGGAAAAAACAGAGTAGTCAAAAGCATTCCAAGATTCATTTACTGAGCATCTGGGTACATGGCAATACGCTTGTTTACTGGGATTAAAAAGCAAAAGGAATAGGTTTCAGTGGCAACATAATGAGTCCAGTATGAACATCTGCAGAAGTTCAATCGGCAGTTTGGGACAGGGGATCTCAGCTGGAGCTTAGGAAAGAAGTGTGAGCCATGTGTGATGATTCCAGTCATGGGAGCGAGTGAGAGTGCCCAGAGAGAGTATATGGAGCAAGAAGACAGCTGAGGTTGACATTCCGAAGACCCTAATATAAAGAAAACAGCAGAAGAGCTCCCTAGTGGCAGCTGGGGACATCATGTCACATCCTACATTATGGTCCTTGTAAGGCCCTATAACAGTATGTTGCTCAAGAGCATTCTGAAAGAAAAAGCCTGGCTGGTTCAGTAACTTTGGAGGCGGGAAGGGAGCAGGAACTCCTGAGAGTAGCTTTTCATGATTTGTTTCTTTCAGGAAATCCTCTATATTTCTGAAATTACAGTGCATTTATGATACTTGCTTTTCTTTGGAGTCATTGAAGTTAACAGACATGATATATTAACAAACACATTTTACTCATCTGAATGTATCTACTTAAAATTTTATGTTTGTTGTAGCACGCCATTTAAAGCTTATAGAGCTTTGTAGTAGACATGCAAATGTGAAAATATTTTCCTTCTCTTTGTTTCCATGTTAGGCTTATAACTATTTTGGGAGATATCCAGTTAGATATCAAAAAGATTGCTAGAGGGTGAAATGATCCATTGTTCTTACTTTTATGTGTTCGCCAGTCTGACAGTCATCTCTGGTAACTGACTCTTTTGTAGGTGAAATGTATAAATTGGATCATTTACAAACCTTGTTCAGTTTTTACAGGTCTATAACTCGTCACAGTTTCCAGTATTCATTATCTTTTTAAACTTGGTCATAGTATTTATCTTACTGAGATTTATTCCTTTTTCTGGTACTTTCCAAATTCTCTGTTTTCATTCAATCATTGGACACATATTTATTGAGTACATTTTTTTGTGTCAGATTCTGTGTGGGGCTCTGGGAATAGAGCAGTAAATAGGCCTGGCCTCTGCCTGCATGGCACTTTCAGTTCACAGAACAGTGGATAAGAGACATTTTAAACAAGTTGTCGCATATTGTCGCATATATAAATCTATTTGCGCTTAAGAAGGAAAATTACAGGTAAGTATGGGAGATGAGGAAGGACCTGACTTACATGAGAAGGTAGTAAAGTTTGCTTTTGTGAGGAAGGGAATTAAGATAATGAATGAGAATAGCTAGGATGGTTAGTGAGAGAAAAGCTCCCTAAGGAGAAGGGTGTGCTTGTGCAAAGCCCCTGAGGTAGGAAGAGCTTGGATTCTTTTAAGAACTGGAGGAAGTTGAGTGTGACTAGAACAGTATTTGGGAGGAAAAGGGTGACACAGGAGGGCTGGAGGGATGGGTAGAGCATAGGAATTTGCAGGCCACAGGAAGGATTTTCAGAATTATTCTAAATGCAATGAGAAGCTATCAGATGGGGTTGAGCTTATCTAACTCTTGATCTAAGACATGATCTAATTTATCCATTAAGAAGATTATTCCAGGGGCGCCTGGGTGGCTCAGTGGGTTAAGGCCTCTGCCTTCAGTTCAGGTCATGATCCCAGGGTCCCGGGATCAAGCCCCACATAGGGCTCTCTGCTCAGCGGGGAGCCTGCTTCGCTTCCTCTCTCTCTGCCTGCCTCTCTGCCTACTTGTGATCTCCCTCTGTCAAATAAATAAATAAAATCTTTTAAAAAAAAAAAAGAAGAAGAAGATTATTCCAGCAGCGGTTTGGAAAATACATTGAAAATAACATGAATGAATGTAGGGAGCTCAGTTCTAAGACCATTGCAGGTATGTATTCTTGCTGCACAAAGGATGGTCTGCAGACCAGCAGCATTGGTGCCAACTGGGAAATGTCTTAGAAATACATTGTCTCTGACCCCACCCCAGACCTACTGAATCAGTCTGCATTTTAACAAGATCACAAAGCTGCCTCATTTGCTAATCAAAGGTTGAAAAGTGCTGTTCTAGACAAGATATGACATTCCTTTGGTTTAAAACGATTCCAGAGAAATTTGGCAGACTTAAGGTATATTTTGGAGGCAGAAATGAGAGGAATTGGTTACACATTGAGAGGTGGAATGAGAAGTACTGAGGACGACAGGGGTTGCTGTCATAAACAGCTATAGAGAGGGAGATATCATTAATTCATCTGACCAATAGCTGAGTGCCTACTCTGTGCCAGCACTATTCTAGACACTAGCAATACGATAGTGAACGAAACAAGCCTCTCGAGGAGCTAACGTTTACAGTTGAGGAAGAGGATAACACAAGTAAATACGTTGTTAGAATTGTAAATGATAATAAGTGCTTTGGAAAAAGATAACGTTAGCTCTTAATTTTCCTGTGGGAGAAAAGTCTTCCTCCCCTAGTCTTTCCCATCTTTTTGGTCAAGGAACGATCTAGAATTAATCTCTGGTGATTCTTCTCCTTTATCCTTCTGTATACAGTCCATCAACCAGTTTTGTCACCTTTACTTGCAAAACACCTGGAATCTGTCCTTCTTCATTTATACCCCCCTAATCTAAGCCATCCCCATCTCTCACCTGGACTCTTACAGTAGTGTTCCAACTGGCTTCCCAGTTTCCTTCCTTCCTCCTTTATAATTCACTCTCCGTACCTAAACAAAGTGATTTTTTAATAATCTATATTAGTTCATGTCACTTCTCTGCTAAAAATGCCCCTCCCCCCATCTCATAGAATAAAATGCCACTTCTTCACCTTGGCTTGTAAAACTTAGTTGATTAGACTCTACTTACGTTAAAAAAAAAAAAAAAAAAAAAGAAAGCAGGGTGTAGGGGCAGAGGGAGAGAGGGAATCTCCAACAGACTTTCTGCTGAGTGCAGAGCCTGACGCAGAGCCCCATCTCACCACCCTAAGATCATGACCTGAGCCAAAAAAGAGTAGGATGCTTAACCAGCTGAGCCACCCAGGTGCCCCACGGCCCTACTAACTTTTAGTTATCTTGTGTATTCTTTTCTTGCCCACAACACTTGAACACACTGGCTGTTCCTCAGATATCCTGCGCTTATTTCCACTTTAGGGGATCAGCTGTAGCCACTCTTCTCCTGGAATGCCCTGTCTGTAATCATCCTAGAACTGGCTCCTTGTCATTTAGATCTTAGCTTTCAGTTACCTAAGGAAAAGTCTTCACTTCTAAATCAATATTAATGACCACCCAGTTGGTATTGCCTCACCCTATCTTAATTGTATATAGAGAATATAACTATTTGATCATTGTCTCATTTATTTATTTAGTTGTCTAATTATATCTTGCTGCCTTTCTACCTACTTTTCTAATCTACCTTCCAGTCTGTCTCCACGCTCTTGAAATGGAAGCTTCATAGGAGCAGAAACTGCTCCATAGGAGCAGTGCCTTATTCACTGCTTTCTCTCCTGACACATACCAGCACTCAATAAATGTTTGTTTTTATGTTGAATAAATAAACAGCCCGTCTCCTGGAGCCAGTTTCTCCTTTTGTCAGTCAGTATATTTTGCATATTATTGTCATATTGACCTTCTTTAACCATTGATTTCATTGTGTTTCTCTCTGAATTGAGGATGTACAATGGACCTTAATTGCTTGCTACTGTCTATGTGTGCTACATACCTCTGTCTTATTTATTAAGTAGTTGGTAATCAGTCCAGTCCCCTTAACCTCTCTTACATCTATCATCTTATGATATATTTAGTCAAAGAGAAGAGAAGAGAGAAAGATTCTAAGGCTGTGAGAACCTGTATCATAGGGGGCTTCTAGCTGGCTCAGTTGGTAGAGCATGTGACTCTTAATCTCAAGGCTGTGAGTTCCATTGGGTATGGAACCTACTTAAAAAAAAAGAAAGGGGGAAAAAAGAACCTGTATCATATAAATTAACAATTATTTATCTACCCTGGTGGCTTGTCTTCTGTGCTCCACATGTGTATATGTGTCTTGCCTCCCTTTGAGAATTGTGAAGGACAAATTCTAATAATTTCTTTGAGAATTTGTTTATCTTAGAGGAACTGTCACAGTTCTAGGACTTTGATGATGCTCAATAAATATTCATTTGGTTGATTTGAATTTCTATCCTTAGTGCTTATTAGAATGGCTTTCTTTATAAGATATTTGAGGATATAGCAGAAATACCAATTTTAATGCCTGTTTCCTTCTATTGGGCTTCTTCTGTCCTCACTGCTCAGCACCATGCCTTTCCCTAATCTGTCTATTTCTTTAGGATGGATTCCTGCAAGTGGGGAAAGAGAAAATTCAAGATCTAGTTTATCTGAATAAATTTCAGACTGAAAGAAATATAATCCATTATGTTGGGACTAAAAGCATGAGCATCAGAGCCGGACAGACCCGGATTTGAATCCTGGTTCCCCTGTGATTAGCTGTATGACCATGAACATGTTGTTTAGCTTTTCTGAGTGTTGGGATCTTGATTTGTGAGGTTGGAGTAATCATACTACCTACCTCACGGAACTGTTATGACGATTAAATGAAAGAACACATGCAAATACTTAGGATAGAGTCTGGCACAGTATAAGAAATTAATAAGTTATTTATTGCTAGAACATATAATATATGGAATTTAGCTTTTTAACCACTTCTACTCTCCTCATGCAACCCACTTGTTAACAGAGTCCCCCTCTACTTGAAAACTTGAAAATGGGGAACTGGCATGGGAGCAGTTTCCATTTTTAATAGTCTGTCTTCCACAAAAAGACAGCAACTTTCAGCATCAATAAGTGGTAAGGAAATGAGGACATTCCTGGCGAGAGTAGGTATGGTTGAGACTTATTAATTAATTATATTAATAAACACTGGTTATAATTTAGGTTTCTACTGTTTTGAAGGACTGGAAAGTAGGATAGAAAGAGAAGAAAGGAGTGTTTGATTAAAACAGAAGTATAGTATTATATTTATCTGCCTGTAACTGAAAACCATACTTCCAAAGAACTGATAACAAAATTCATTATTTTTATACTTCCTTTATTCCTTTTGATGCCTTTCTTCAAATCTGAAGTGGTTAATATTGTAATGTCTAAACATAAGTGTAAAATTATGAAACAGAAAAAAACAAGCTGTAGAAGGGTAAAAATAATTATGAAGTTCCTTTTAAATAAGAAGAGCATGTTTAGTATATTTGATGTAAACAAAGCTAGTGTATTTAGAAGTAAATTTGTAAGAAAATCTTTGTGTAAGAGAAGTTGTATTTGTTTGCTATATATAAACATGTATGTGTATATATATGTATATGTGCATATTTTCATTAATAATGAGCAGAAACAGTGCAAACTTTGATAAAGTAGGTTTTGGCAAAAGATCTTCTGACTTGTTTTACCTCCAAAAAAGTCTCTTTTTACTTAATGTTCTCTTTGTAATTACAGGGTGTCGGAAAAAATAAGATTGTTGACAGATTCCTTCATCTGCTCAACAGACCCCGAGAATACATCCAGCTGCACAGGTAAGAGTAGAAGACCCAAACCTCTTGAGATCTAGTTTAATAGTTTATTTTTCTCCCAGCACAATTTAAAAATACTTTCTTAAAAGCGCATTTTATAAACCAGTTTCATTTCTGTTCCTCCTGTCCTTATCTCTCTTTTCCTTAAAAGGCAATAAAACATTGCAAAATTTGTTTTTTTTAGTGACTAATGCTTTATAAACATGAATTAATAGATATTTTGTGAACAGAGAGTGTTGAACATTATATTCTAGGAGCAGATTTCGTCAACATAAAGGCTCTTAAATTAGAATAAAAATATGTAGAGACTAAACCCTTCGCTAAAAGGAAGCTAAAATAGCTCACAAGGAGAAACAATAAACTATATGATCTCAGATATGAGGTAAGGAATCAAAAATGTAGAAGAAATAAGTTATTAGTCTCCTTGCCTTCCTTATAAACACTTTGTGGATCATTTAGTTTTGTGTGGTCAGAATGCTGGTTCAGGGACACCTTTTAATCAGATAGATATTCTTGACATGAACTGTTTTTAGCTTTCTCAGTTAACCTGCTCTAAATCTTTCTAAAATAAAAATAAGTAGCAGATCACCAAAAGAGAGAGAGAAAGAGAGAGAGAGAGAGAAAGATGGGGAGAAAGAGAAAGAAATAGAGAAATCAAAGAATATACCAAGTAGTAACCACTAAAACTAGATTGAATTATTTTAATTCCAGGAGATAAAAAATATTGTGTAGTGTAAAAAAACATTGGGTTGATTTGTAAGAATTAATTTCTCATTTGGGTCCTTTGATTGAATAATGATTCATTCTTAGAAGAAAAATGTAGGAGAAAAGAAGACAGAACTAATGCAGCATAGGAAAAAGAGAAGAGAACTAATATAAAGCTGAGAAGTGGTCAAAAGCTCCCTCTTGCGATTTACACCTCTAGCTGTAACAGAGTAAGTGGTATCTGATTAGTCCTACCATAATAAAGGGTTATAAAACAAGACTCACAAATAGTAGGAGGTTTACAACTACAGGGATCTGTGAGCTAAACAACTGTCAGAGCTCCAGGTGGTTAGGAGCTTTCATTAAACACTCCTGGTATTCAGAAGATACTCTATAAAGCATGTGCATTAGAAGTAGAACCAATCTGCCCCTAGAGTAAAAGCTACTCTATGCCCATCCTTAATAAGTTAAAACATAAGCCGTGAGAAATTAAGAATCCTTGCAATTTAGTAGTATTTTAGAAGTTTTTCTCAAACAGAATGACTTTAAAAACAGATGTTAGAGGGGACAGATGTTAGAGGGGAAGTGTCTTTAAAAGATCAATCTTATTCAAAAGTGTGTTAACTTCTTAGCCAAACATACTTAACATTAAATGAAGGAAGACTACAAAATCCATTCAATAACACATAGCATTCAAAATGTCAAGTATTCAATAGAAAATTACTAGACATACAAAGAAGCAAGAATATTGGTCAATAGAAATAAACCCAAAAGTGACAGATGGTGGAATTAGCAGATAGAGACTACAAAACAGTTGCCATAAATATATTTAGGCATTTAAAGAGGGAAAATGAACATAATAAGGGAATAATTAGGAATTCTCAACCCTAAAAAACAGTTTCACATATAAGCAATTGGAGTCTCAAAAGAAAGGAGAAAGAATAGGGCAGACCAATACCTGAAGATATAATGGTGAAAATTTCCCAAATTTGTCTGAAAATATAAAATCACCAACCCAGGAAACTCAGTGACTATCAAGCAAGATAAATACGAAATCACAAAAAAATACATTATACTCAAATCATTGTTAAATTGAAAGGTAAAATAGGGGCACCTGGATGGCTCAGTGGGTTAAAGCCTCTGCCTTCGGCTCAGGCCATGATCCCAGGGTCCTGGGATCGAGCCCCAAATCAGGCTCTCTGCTCAGCAGGGAGCCTGCTTCCCCCACTTCCCCCTCTCTCTCTACCTGCCTCTCTGCATACTTGTGATCTCTGTCTGCCAAATAAATAAATAAAATCTTTAGAAATAATAATAATAAATTAAAAGGTAAAATCTTTAAAACTGTCAGAGAAAAAAAGACAAATTACATATAGGGGAAAATAATAAAAACAACTGCTGATTTTTCATGTGAAATAAATACCACAATTCAATGAAATGATTGTTTTGAAAGTGCCAAAAGAAGAAAAAAAGTGAATGTAGAATAATGTATTTGGCCAAAAATTCTTTAAAAATAAAGACAATTTCAGAAAAACAAAAGCTGAGAATATTCTTTCAGCAACAGACCTGCATTATTTATAGTTCAGCACTTTCCATGAACATAGATACAAAAACCTTTAATGAATATTAACAAAACAAAGTCAAGAATATATAAAAAGGATAATACATCATAGCCAAGTGAGTTTTATCCCAGGAATTTAAGGTTGACTTAATATTTGAAATTAAATAATGTAGTTCATTTAATTTACAACATAAGGGGAAAACCATGTGATTGTCTCAATCATTGCAAAAAAAAACACTTGAGAAGATTTAATACCCATTCATAATAAAACATGGCAGCAAATTAAAAATAGGAAACTTCTTCACTTGAAAAGAGGCCTTTTAAAAAAAATTGTTTGTTTGTTTATGTGAGAGAGAAAAAACAGAAGCAGAGGGAGCAGGAGAGGGAGAAGCAGGCTCCCTGCTGAAGAGGGTGCCCAATGAGGGGCTCAGTCTCAGGACTCTGAGATCATGACCTGTGCTAACGGCAGGTGCTTAACCAGCTGTGCTACCCAAGTGCCCCTTGTTAAGAGGCATTTATGAAAAGCCTGCAGCTAACTTATATTTAATGGTGAAAATCTAAATGCTTTCTTTCTGTGATGGGGAAAAGACTAGGATATTCACTATTCAGCATTATGCTGGAGGCTCTAGCCAGTGCAATAAGACAAGAAAAAACCAAAACCGAAATAATGTTTTTTTTTTTAAGATTTTATTTATTTATTTGATAGTGATCACAAGTAGGCAGAGAGGCAGGCAGAGAGAGAAGAGGAAGCAGGCTCCCCACTGAGTGGAAAGCCTGATGCAGGGCTTGATCCCAGGACCCTGAGACCATGACCTGAGCCGAAGGCAGAAACTTTAACCCACTGAGCCATCCAGGTACCTCTGAAATACATGTTTAAATGGAAGAAGTAAAATTGTCTTTGTTTAAAGATGACATGATTGTATATATAGAAAATCCTAGGAAATCAATGGGGAAAAAAACCCATCAGAATAAGTGAATTAAGAAAGATCACAGGATACAAGGTCAATGTACATCAGCAGTTGTATATTTATATAATAGCAGTGGGCAGTGGAAAAATAGGTTTTTTTGTTTTTGTTTTTTTAGTTTTTAGTTAAAGAGGGCACGTGATATGACAAGCACTGGATGTGTTATTTAACTAATGAATCATTGAATATTATATCAAAAACTAATAATGTAGTATACATTGGCTAAATGAATTTGAATTAAAAAAATTTTAATATTATTTATAATAGCATAAAAACATGAAATACTTAGGAATAAATTTAACAAAATATATGTGAATTTTAATTTGCTATTGTAAATTAACATGGCAAGGCCAACCCAACTCTATAACTTTTATAGGTCACCTACATAATTTCAGAAAATTTCCAGCCTATTTCCACAACTTCTCATGATATTCTTTATATGAATAAATGATGCCTTAAGAATTTCAACTCCCTTTTTTTCTTTTTTTAGGAATTTACTATGTCAGACTATAGGACTAGGTGTTTTAGGTGATACCAAAAGAGATAAGAAACATAATTTCTATCTTTAAGAAGCTACAATACTATTCTTACTTAAAATTATTTCAATATTTTATGTTCCCCTGAATCTGAAAAGCTGACTATTTTTACCCTTTACCTTTAAGCTTTAAAACCAGTTTTTCGACCTTATAGACCAAGTTTGAGGAAAATAATGAAAGAATCACGAAGTTTGACTCATTTGTTATTTCTTACCCGAGTAACTTTATTTTTAAGATTTTTATTTATTTATTTGACACAGAGAGAGATCACTAGTAAGCAGAGAGGCAGGCAGAAAGAGAGGGAGAAGCAGGCTCCCTGCCGAGTAGAGAGCCCGATGTGGAGCTCGATCCCAGGACCCTGGGATCATGACCGGAGCCGAAGGCAGAGGCTTTAACCCACTGAGCCACCCAGGTGCCCCTCACCTGAGTAACTTCTGTTGATCACATCACAGTTCTAGTTTTTGAGCCACAAGGCACATGGAAAGACCCATTTTTTTACATTTTAAGTATGATACAGTGAGCATTTCAGTTGTTCGTTCTTAGGAGAATTTGAGCTATTTTATTTTGGTTGCATGTGTTTAGTTTCTACCATACAGTGGTACCGTTAAAAATACGTAATTACTTTTAATTAAAAACTTTTCATTAGTATGTACTCTGATGCCACTTAAGCATGTAATGTTAACTTAGAGCAAAAACAAATGAATTTAAATTTTAGAATTTATGAGATATTAAGGACATTGGGGAGGGTATGTGCTTTGGTGAGTGCTGTGAAGTGTGTAAACCTGGTGATTCACAGACCTGTACCCCTGGGGATAAAAATATATGTTTATAAAAAAATAAAAAACTAATAAATAAATAAAAATTAAAAAAAAATTTTAGCTTTTAAAATAGTCAAGCAAAAAACCAACTTCTCTTAAAGATGACATCAGAGGTTGAAATTAGCTCACACATTTATGCCCCAGAAAGAAAGTAGTCACTTTAGGTGAAAGTCCCTTTGTATGATGGGGCAGTTTTTCCATTTGTATATATTGAACACCAAAATATTTTTAAAGAAAGATGTATTAGGCTGAATTGCATCAGTCAATTCTGATTGTAAATTATGGAGCACAATCAGAAAAAAAGGAGGCAAAGAAATAAAACAGATACTTAGTAATTATTCCTGGGTGTATGTCACCGTCACACTGATTGTAAACAGGCCTTTTGCTTATAATTCATCATCTTTAATAGTTATAAGAAGTTTTGATGTCTTATTTTTCTAGGAATTGTTTTTCTCTAATTGTTGGTTTAAACTTGTTTATAATATCATATGATATTTTACTGTCCTTAGACTCAGTAATGATATCTTCCATTTTTATTCCTGGTATTGATTATTTGTCTTCTTTTTCTTTTATTCTTGATCAGTTTTGCCAAGAGGTTATCAACATTATTGCTGTGTTCAAGCAACCACCTTTTGGCTTTTGTATGTTTCTTTTCTATTCAATAATTTCTGATTTTATCCTATTATACCCTTTCTTTTATTTTCTTTGGGTTTAATGTGCTTTTCTTTTTTAAGCTTTTTTATTAAATGCTTATATAATTGATTTTCACTTTTTAATTTATGTATCTGGAACTGTGTTTCTTGGGGTTTCCCTTTGGGTCTCAGTTCTTTCATCTCTGATTAAGAAAGGTAGACAAGGTCATTTCTAGTATCTTTTAGCTCTATATTTTAATATCTTTAGACAAGAAGAAGATGGTATTCAAGGTGCTTTAATAGTTTAGAAGATTAGAGATACCACACCGTACTTTCTGCCTACAGTGTCTTTTATACTAGCCTTTTGTCGTAAGGTAACAAATGATCCGTAAATAGTAAAAAATTATGGGCTGCTTATTTATGTTCTGTGGTAATTTTGACATTGCCTACACAACTATACAGATATGTTATCTATGAAAAAACTTTCTAAATTCAAAGTATAATAAGCTTCAGAGCCTAATATTTGTATTATTTTTGTTTATAGCACCCATTGCTACATATATGATTGATGATTTATTACAAATAAAATATCTACTCATTTTAACACAGACACAGGTATCTCTGGCAATATTTGATATTTAATATATTATATAAAGTTGGAAATAAAAACTCTGTTTCTATTTAAAATACAAAATATTAAAGGATTTTCATTAATTAAATTTGATTTCAATATGGGGAGTTTTTCATTATATTCAACTTTAGGGCTATATTTGCCATAAAATTTAAGGTCATAAAATTCCTTTAGGAAAAACATGTTTTAAAGGATCTAAAAACAGTAGTCCAGAAAAATGTTCTGGACTTCTCTGATCTATGGGTGACGTACTTAACATCTTTACTTTATTTTAGATTCCTTTTCATGGATTTGTGATGTCACCATCTAAATAATCAGTCACATTCAGTTTAGTTTATAGATGTCATTCCAACAAAATTAGTTATGGGCCACTCAGCACATTCTCTTGATAAGTAAAACCATCACCAGACATACATGAATAAAACATACAACCAGTGTATTTTTTAAGTATTACCATCTTATATTTGAATGATCAGTCTCATAAAAATGAGCAAGCTGGGCAACTTAATTCATTCTTTAATTAAAATCAAGATATTATCCTGTATATGATTTAATTTAAAAGATTAATGGATATGATTACTTTTATGGTATGTATTACAATCAGAAGAGACTCCATATCTCATATTTGTGAAGTATGTCTTTTAATTTGTTTTTCCACAATGTTATGTTACTTTGACAAATAAGAGGACACTTGATATGTCACCTTCTGTAGCTGTATTTCCTCTAAAAGTATAATTCTATATTAAGAACTATCATAAGGCTTTGAAATACTTAATTTACCAGGGTTCTTTTTCATTTGCTCCCCTTCATATATGAAGATGACAGCACAGATCAATCATTAGCATTCCCATATGCTCTTGGTTGATTATTTTTCTGATAGTGATGCCCGTTGTGAATATAGAGTTCCCAGGTTCCCAGTACAGTTCAGACTTTTTCTTTAGTGGGATTTACTTCATGTCTGCTCAGCTTATTCCAGACTGGACCATTCTGTGTCCTACTCACAAGTTTTGAGCTTGTATCCATACCTGTCTTTATTCCTCCATCTAAAATTTACTCTGTTTCTCTTCTAATCTTTCAAGATTTGGTTCATTTCTACCTCTACATGGAAATTTTCTGATTTGTTATTATGAATGTAACTTTTCCATCCTCTGAAACTGCACAGAACTAAATTTGTACCATTGTGAAAGAAAGAATAAGAGTTTTCGAGATCAGGTCCTATCTGTGCCATTAACTTTTTCGTAACTTTGAACTTCTTGAGTCCTAATTTCCTTACTTATCAAATTGAAATAATAATATCTGCCAGGCTGCTTGTAAAAATTAAATGAGAGACTGTGTGGAAAGGACCAATCAGTGTCTGACATAATTTGGGCACTTAAGTATTTAGGCAAACTAATAAACATTAGTTTCTTGCCACATAACCTACTTTCTTTTCTCACTCGGATTTGCATTATATTTAATTTCTCCATCTCATTTGCATCCCCTCCACTTTCCCCAGCCATGCCTCCCCATCTAAATAGGACACTTTTTGAGGTCAAGAGTCTGGTTTATTCACAATGTATTAATTCATTTATCTAATTTGTACTTACTGAATTCTTGTTTGTCAGTGGCTTTTAAGGCACTGATGTATAGAAGATGATATCGATCTTGACCTAGAGGAGCTTGCTTGCTTGTCAGTGGGTGAGACTGCAACATTACAGTACGATGCTGCATCTGAGCTAGGAAAGAAGCATGTGCAGCTTCTGTGGGAACGCTGGGGAGAGGTGCCCAGCTCTGAGTATACGCGTGTGATATAGTGAAGGTGTCTGAAGAAGGTGGTACTCAGATGGAGTGTTAAGGGATCAGCAGGAGTTTTCTAAGTACAGAACAGAGAACAGAGCATTATGGTTATTGAAAACGTACGATCTAAAAACCAGGACATGAGAGGCAGCTTGGTATAACGTGGGCTGTATGTGCATAGAGGCAAGGGTTGTTGCCAAGAGGAAGATGCGGGCACAGCATAATTCAACATACAAGACTGTCCTCAGGCTAAAGAAAACTGAATGTGACAGTCTAAATTTAGAAATTCACAAAGTCCCAGAGGGAAAATGGATGTATTGACAGAAAATAGAAAAACTAAGAGCTTTTCTAAGTCTCACAGAAAAAAACTAGTATTGAGCCATCAGGACATTCTTAGCACTGATAAGAGCATTAGAGGACTGGAGACACGCCACATGTCAGCTGCTCTGCAAAACCTCTGAAATACTCCTGGCTCATCTTACCCACTCTGAACTTGAAAAGCTATTATAGAACCAATTTTATCAGTCATTGGACAGTAGTTTTCCCACTAAGAATGTCTTCTACTGCCTCTTTTTCACTAAAGGAATTAAGCCAGTCCCTCTAACCTTTCCACATAGATGTTCAGGTTTGTAATAATTTTTTACTCCTTTCTGGATAATCTTCAAATCCATTTAAATTTCCGTATTATTTTTGTTTCTTTAACAAACATGTACACAGCTGCTGCTCTGAATTGGACACTGTTCTAAGCTGTTTTCAAATTGTAACTCACTGTTGCTACTATTCTCTGAGATCAGTATGGTTTCCCTCTCTGTTTTGCAGAAGAGGACACTGAGGCACAGAAGAGTTAAATAACTTGGCTGAGGTTACAGAGCAGGCTTCTTATGACCTGGCATCAGCCCTATGCTCTAACCACTGCACCATGTTGCTTCTTGACTTTGTTGTGTTGATTGAATATTATTTCCGTGATGCTAGAACTTCAGTCAATTCGTGGGGCACCTGGTTAAGTTAAGTTTCTGGCTCTTGGTTTTGGCTCAGGTCATGATCTCGGGGTTGTGAGATCTAGCCCCGCGTCAGGCTCTGCACTTGGTGCAGTCTCTGCCTGAGACTCTCTCTCCCTCTGTCCCTGCATTCTCTCTCTATCTCTCTCTCTCACTAAAATAAATAAATCTTTAGGGGTACTTGAGTGGCTCAGTGGGTTAAGTCTCTGCCTTCAGCTCAGGTCATGATCTCAGGATCCTAGGATGGAGCCCTACATCAGGCTCTCTGCTCAGTAGGAGGCCTGCTTCCCTTCCTGCCTTTCTGCCTACTTGTGACCTCTGTCTGTCAAATAAATAAATAAAATCTTTTTTTAAAAAAATAAATAAATAAATAACAGATCTTAAAAAAAGAAAAAAAAAAACTTGAGACAGTTCCTCACTAAAGTACCAGCCATGTGGTAAGATTGTCAGTAAATAAGTTTTACTTTCTAGACTTCAATCCATGGATAATAGCTTAATTTTTTTAAAATTCTAGCATGGTATTTCTAACCCTTGCTCATCTTGACCCCAGGGTCTTTCCTTTGGCCACTTATTCCATATTTTTCCATTTTTTCAATAGTAACATCTTATAAAATTTCATTTTCTGTTTCCTTGACCAGTTTTCCTGGTTATCCAACTTATTTTGCCTCCCCGGAGGAAGTTCATCAACTGTCACCCCAGGAATTCCTAAGAACTGAATGAATTCCTGTGGCCTTGTATGCAATGTCCCCTTGCAGGCCGATGCCGCGTCAGCTCTCTCGGTGCTCCAGCCACAGGCTGAGGGTTAGAGAGGTTGCTCAGTTAGAGTTGCACACAAACCCCTGAATCTAGAAGTCCCAGCCATCAGCATGCCACAGGCTGTTTCAGAAGAGAAGACTGGAAACAAGGAAGATCTTTCATTTTTATTTCCTAAGTCACAAGCTAAACAAGCTTGAGAACCACCGATCCCCAGTGCATTTTGTCTTAGTTTTGCTATATCTCTTGCCCCTAGAGAAAAGCCACATTCCTGTCAAGTGTTACGTACTTTTTTAGATTGAGGAAAACTTTTAAAAATCCAGAAAATGTAAATAGAACTATATAACACCTACCCAGATTTATCACTGAGATTTAACAACTGTTAATATTTTTCTCAAATTGGATTCTGCTTTTCCTTTTACAGAAATAAAATGCTGTAATTATAGCTCAAGTCCCCTTCAACCACCACCCCAATCTCATCTCTCCCTCTTCAAGTCAGTCACTAATGTCAATTTAATTTATAACCTTCCAATCCTTTGTGGGTATTTTTTTTTTAACTTGTAAAACACATTTTTGCTAAGAGAATTATTTTCTCACATGACTCCCATTATAAAATTAGGATTACTCTGATGGGGGAATGATTAAAAAAGGTTTCGGTCCTTAGTTGTAACAAAAATAAAAACAAACTCAAGTTTACAGTTGTTTCCATATCAGATTATCTGAACAGACTTAACATCACATCCTAACAAGGTACCTGCTCTTTTCTCTCTCTCGGCCTCTCCAGTAAGCTTGAGTGGCCGCTTTCTCACAGCACCCTTAGGTAAGCAGAGAGACTAAAGAAGTATCTTGGGCCAGTGCCCTCTACTTCTCAGGAGTCTTTCTATTTGTTAAAATCTAAAATGCTTTATTAGGTGCTGCTCCTTATTAGTGAGGCAGATTCTGCTGTTGGCCAGACTCTTCAGATGCTGGCAGCAATGACAACAGCAGACAGGGATGGCATGAGGTGCCTACATTAATTAAGTACATTTGTGTCTTAATAGGATTGCTCAGTTCACAACTCCGTTAAGGATTTTCTGGTAACTGCAGTGTGTCTGTAGTATTTTGTACAGGAAGAATTCAGCACATTGCTAAAAAATCTAAGAATTGTTTCTGCTTTTTACGTCATTCATTCATTCGGTCAGTCAACAAATATCTAGAAGCAGAGCCTAAGATGAAAGTGTTTGTGTAAGTAATTTTAGAGGGAGTGCCTTGAGGTAAAACTTGCAGAGAAGTGAAGGAGTTAGGATGCAGCTGTGGAAAATAAATGGTTTTAGTTGAAGTCTGACCTCAGCCTCCTCATACAGAGCTCTGGAGCATGAATGACACTACCCAGTTATCCATCTGGAAGCAAGAGGGTAGCCTTTTTTGCCCCCATATTAGTAAGTCATTGGTTATGGGCCTCCCCTCACCCAGGAGAGAATAAGGGGAACGTGTGACCTCCCAGGCATTTCCGGGCACAGTAGCTCCCCACTGGTAGAGGGCAGTTCTTTGGAGAAGGGTACAGCTATGAGCTTTCAGAAATTATTGCTTCAATAGCCGGGGGCTAGGTGCATTTGGTGGTAAAGGCAATCTGTGGAGGGCACCGACACCATATACTACAAGAAACCTTTATGGAGGGACAGTGCAGTCCCTAGCATTGCTCTAGGCCTTGAAAAATACAGCAGTGAACAAGACAGACAAGGTCGTTGCTGTCATGAAGCTTTGTTTCTGCTGGTGAAGAGGAAATATGCAATAAATAAATAATACAATAAACAGAAGTATTGATGCTAGAATGGAAATTATGTGAAAATGTTTTAACGGCTAATGTGATAAGGATACAATGGACACATTTGCCAGCAATGACCATCTTCATAATTGGTGGGATTTGCAGCAAGACAGACTAGCATTTCAGTAGCTCTGTGTGTTCTGGAGACTCCGTGGATAAATTGGCCCAATGCAAGATGCATCCATAAAAGATTACAGGTGACAGTGACTAGAGAGAGGGTGGTGAGAACTTAGGCTAGTGATAGGTTGAAATAAGACTCCAGCAAACCTCTCAAGGTACTGGGCCTAGCTAGGGTCTGATCCAGGGGAGTAGAATTAGAGGGAATTAGGGTACTGTGGGGGAATATTGGTGTGATAACCGGAAAATGGGGGACACAGAGGCAGAAGTATACGCGACTTGTTATAAATCCCCAGATATGAGATTTATAACCTCTTTGAGCAAGACCAGTGAGTCATGTATCTCATTCCCTGATTAGAACAGGAAATCAGGAACAGCAGGGTGAGCCTGCAGCCAAATGAAACTGATTAAAGCAAGGGATGGGACTACGAGTTTTGCACACTGTACCAACAAAGGTGTCCTTTATATTACATGCGCACACACATTCTGAATGTAAGGGTTTTTTAACCAACTCTCAGTGACAGTAGTATACAATGGACTATCATTTTTCCACCAAGGACTCTTATTCTGCTTGTGCATTACTTAAACAGTGTTACTAATACTTTTTACTGGTTTCTGATCATAACTGGTTAGATGGCAATAATGCTGCAGTCAACCCTATTAATATGTTTTAAGATACGGTTTTTAGGAATGTGCTGTCAAAAAATCATAAACCATTTATTATAAATGGTTTATTATAAAACCATTTATTATAAAACTGAGCTAAAAGAAAATGGAAGCCTCACATTTAAAAAAAAAATAGTTATTTGAAAGAGAGAGCATGAACAGGAGGGGCAGCTGGAGAGGGTCAGACTTCACGCTGACCATGGAGCCCAGCTCGGGGCTTGATCTCACAATCATGAGATCACAATCTTAGCCAAACCAAGAGTCGGATACTCAACTGACTGCACCACCCAGGTGTCCTGGAAGCCTCACATTTTTAAAAGAAAGAAAGCATGAGTTTGGGTAACCTCTTTGAGGCCAAATTTTATTAGGGAGTTATTATAAAGATTAAATGACATATGTCACATGTAACTAGGACAGCGCCTGGCATGTGGTAGGGAGCCAGTTAAAATTAAATCTCCTCTCTATAAGTCTGTGTTATCTTCTATCCATATATAGGTGAGTGCCACATCTTCTGCCCCTTCTTTTCTTGGCTTTGTATCTGCATTCTTCTTTTTAAAATACCAACATAGGTATCTCTGGGACATTTCAAATCTAAAATAGCCATCTTTTCATACCAAGCTTCTTTTGTCAGTGTCCTCCAACTCCCTTTCTACCTGGTTAATGGCAAGTGTCAGTAAAGGTGTGTTAATTACGTGATTGGGAATTGGTAAAATCATCCTCTTTTCCTTTGCCAAGGTCACTGGTAATACCTGGATTATTGCATTAGTTTCTTTTCCAGCACTCCAGAGCTGTAACCAAGTCCTTTCAATTCCACCCTTCTATGAGATTAGTATCTCCCTCCCTTCTCCTCTGGGCCGTAATTCTATTCCTCTATTCCATCTTTTGCCTAGATTATCACAGTAGTCTCCTGGCTAAGAACTCAGCCTCCAATATATCTTTCTCATGTTTCATGTTGTTCCAACTAATAAATTCGATCACTTACTGTCTTACTCAGAACCCTCTGATAACTCCCACTGCCAACAGCACCCAGTCCATACTCCTCAGTTTGGGCCCCATCTGCTCCTTCACTGGTCTTCTACCCTTTCTCTCCCACATACTTACGCATAAGCCATATGAACTGCTTGTGATTCCCAAGTATCACATCCATATTCATGACTCCATAACTTGCCACATGCAGCTCGTATAGCCTGGAATGCCCTTTCTCATCAACTCGGCCTGGAAAAGTCTTACCCTTGCAGAATGGACAGTGGTTTAAAAGATGCTTGAAAAATAACTCTGGTTTGAAAAGAGTATTGATGTATAAACAAAATTGGCAGAAAATTATGTAAGTAACACCATCAGATAGTACATCTGATCTGATTGAAAAGCAAAAAGTCTCTGGAGTAAGGTTACAGAGGACATCACACATGAGTAGTGTTCTCTTCATAGTGTTTCAGAACAAAGATGGCTACAAAGAGGTTGAAAGCAGATTTGCGCAAAGTGCTACAGGAGTCTCCACTTTGATACTGCATATAAAACCAAGACTTTTAAAATAAAGCCAGAATTATTTCAGTGTTTTGTAAGGAGATAGAAACTAACCATGAAAAATTTTTACACTGCAGTCTCACTTGCAGTCTTATTGTGAAGTATTTAAAAGATCTGTTGAAACTACTCATTTGTCTTCTAGAGTGTCAGGAGGTCACAATGTGTTGATGTGTATTCAGAGACTGTCAGAGAGATGCCCCATAACAAATATTTTAAAAATTAAAAAAAACCTTTAATTTGATCCTTCAGGGTAAAGTCATGCTTTAGCAGTAAAGTAGGAATAACTACTTAAAAAATATCTTCGGGGCATCTGGGTGGCTCAGTTCGTTAAGTGTCTGCCTCTTGATTTCAGCTCAGGTCCTGTACCCAGGGTCACGAAATCAAGCCCCGCTTTGAGCTGTGGGCTAAGTGTGGAGCTTTCTTGGTATTCTCTCTCTGCCTCTCCTTCCCCTGCTTCCTCTGTCTCTCAAAGCAAAATAAAACAAAACAAAACAAAACAAAAAACTTCTTTTCAGAGAGCATTTTTAAATCAGGTGTTTATAACTGTTTCAATGGTTAGACTTTTTTGTTGCTAAAAATAATGTATTTCACCCTGTGATATTGTGATAGAGTAAGAAATACGTTTGGTCTTCATTACGTTTGGTCTTCATTCCCATTCCTGGCGTAGGAGCTTCTAAAACCCTGTAAGTTCCTGAGTAATAAAAGTATCATTCTTTTATAACATTGATCTTCTTCCCCAGTTTTAAGACCCTTGTAATCTCTGGAGTGAGACTGTGTCTTTTTGTATGCAAAGAAGGTAACTACTGGGCTCCTGGATAGCTTCCAACTGGGTGGCTGGTTGCCAGAGGAACCAAGCCTACTGATTAGAGGGTTGGAACTTTCAGTTCCACCCTCCTACCTCTGGGAGAGGAGAAGAGGGGCACTGCAGATTAAGTTCGTTACCTGTGGCCAACGATTTAATCAATCATGTCTACTTAATGGGACCCCTATAAAAATCCTGAGCAGTGGAGTTTGGCAAGCTTCTGGGTTAGTGAACACACTGACATATTGGGGAAGGTGGTATGCCTAAAGAGAGCGTGGAACCTCTATGCACATTCCCCTTTCTTTCCTTAACTTGCCTTATATCTCTCTTCCATTTGTCTATTCCTAAGTTGTATCCTTTGTAATAAATCAGGAGTAGTAAGTACAGTGACTTCCTAAGTTCTGTGAGCTATTCTAGCAAATTGTAGAACCTGAAAAGTGGGTCCTGGAAACCCCTGATTTAGAGCTGTTCTGTACAAAGTGTAGAAGGCCTGGGACTTGCCATTGGTGTCTGAAGTGGGGGCAGTCTCGCAATACTGAGCGCCAGACCAGTGGGGTCTGTGCTAACCCCATAGTTAGTGGAAGAATTGAATTACCCTGTAGACACCCAGTTGGTTTCTGCAGAGAATTAGAGAATTGTTGGGTATGGAAAGCCCACACATGTGGTATCAGAAGGTGGAAAATGTAGAAATAGATCATATATTCCCCAAGTGTCTCATCTATACACTAAAACAAATTTGAAATACAATTTCCTGATATGTTTAAAAATCTTACAAATGAAGAGTTGCCATGAGTTTTGAACTCATTTGTTCAAAATATAAAATGTGACATTGATTAGTTTGCAGAACCATTGATAGACATCAGGAGAGATGGAAATTCCCAAGCTTGAGTAACGAAATTGTTTATATGTCTGATAAATGAGAATGAAAGATGCATGTTGTGCAATAGGGAGTACAGTCAATGTTGCCCTTCTATTCAGATCTCCATGTCTTTGTGAGTGCTTTTTCAGCTACAGTAGTCATTAATGGGTCTCAAAACGAACTGAATTTAGGACTAGACCTTTACATCACACAAATACTAAAGTATTTCAGTCATCTGTTCTTCTGGAAAATATCCTTCTTTAATTTTTTTATTAACATATTTTTTATTGACATATAATGTATTATTAGCCCCAGGGGTACTGGTCTGTGAATTGCCAGGTTTACACACTTCACAGCGCTCAGCATAGCACATAACCTCCCCAATGTCCATAACCCAAACACCCTCTCCCTACCTACCTCCCCCCAGCAACCCTCAGTTTGTTTTTTGAGATTAAGAGTCTCTTATGGTTTGTCTCCCTCCCAATCCCATCTTGTTTCATTTATTCTTTTCCTACTCTCCAGACTCCCCACATTGCATCTCCACTTCCTCATATCAGGGAGATCATATGATAGTTGTCTTTCTCTGAATGTCTTATTTCACTAAGTATTGTACCCTCTAGTTCCATCCAAGATTTCATTTCTTTTGATGGCTGCATAGTATTCTATTGTATATATATACCACATCTTCTTTATCCATTCATCTGTTGATGGACATCTAGGTTCTTTCCATAGTTTGGCTATTGTGGACATTACTGCTATAAACATTCGGGTACAGGTGCCCCTTCAGATCACTACATTTGTATCTTTAGGGTAAATACCCAGTAGTGCAATTGCTGGGTCATAGGGTAGCTCTATTTTCAACTTTTTGAGGAACCTCCATGCTGTTTTCCAGAGTGGTTGCACCAGCTTGCGTTCCCACCAACAGTGTAGGAGGGTTCCCCTTTCTCTGCATCCTTGCCAGCATCCGTCATTTCCTGATTTGTTAATTTTAGCCATTCTGACTGGTGTGAGGTGGTATCTCACTGTGGTTTTAATTTGTATTTCCCTGATGCTGAGTGATGTGGAGCACTTTTACATGTGTCTCTTGGCCATCTGGATGTCTTTGCAGAAATGTCTGTTCATGTCCTCTGAACATTTCTTGATTGGATTATTTGTCCTTTGGGTGTTGAGTTTGATAAGCTCTTTATAGATTTTGGATACTAGCCCTTTATCTGATATATCCTTTACAAATATCTTTTCCCATTCTGTCAGTTGTCTTTTGGTTTTGTTAACTGTTTCCTTTGCTGTGCAATATCCTTTAATTTTTAATGAGAACAAGTTTTTTGTTTTTATATATTTTAGAATGTATCTTATCAGAAAAAAACTTTCACTGATAGTATATTTAGAGCCACTGACCTAGAACAGTCTTTGCTATTGTGCATGTCATTTATTATCACATTTCCATGTTCCCACCTCTGTCTCCTCTGCTGATCATAGAGGTCTCCCTAAGGGCAAGGATGTGTCTTTGAACTGCCTCCTTCAAGCATGATGTCTGGACAACGTGGTGGATGTTTGATAAATATTTGTTAAACAAATGAATAAATGCAATGTCTCCTCCTTCCCATCCATCTTTGAGATATCCGGTTAGAGTCCTCTCTCTGAAATGAACAGGTGATTGGTGCTTCATTTCCATGAGATGAAAATCAAACCTTGAGCATGACATTTAAGAAAACTGAACACTCTAGCTCATCTCACCTGGCCAGCTCTACTCCCCTCCCTGCAAGTATATTCTAGACAGTGTTCCCCCAAATTTCTCTTGTATCATTGAACTTCTATCATTGAACGTTTGTCTGTTCTCTGCCTGGAAGCATTTTCTCCCTATACCTGCCAGTTAAAATAATATTTAATCATCAAGACTGTTCTCAGGGCACCTGGGTGACTTAGTCATTAAGCATCTGCCTTCGGCTCAGGTCATGATCCCCAGGATCCTGGGATTGAGCCCTGCATTGGGCTCCCTGCTCAGTGGGAAGCCTGCTTCTCCCTCTCCCACTCCCCCTGCTTTTATTTCTTCTCTTGCTGTGTCTCTGTCAAATAAATAAATACAAATCTTTAAAAAAAGAAAAAAAAGACTCTGTTCTCTTTAGTCAAAATTAATTGCCTTTTCCTCTGTTCCCACTGAACTTTGTTTTAATTTCTGTTGTTGCCTTTCTCACACTCTGACATGAATTATATTTGTTTTATACCTCTCTGTCCTGTGTGCTTCTTGAGAACAGCATCTCTGATCTTTTAGAATCCATCATAGCTAATAATCTGCCTTCCGTGTTGGAAGTAGATCATACTTGTTTAATATACTCATGCATTCATTCATTCTTTGAACAAACATTTATTGCATGCCTAGAAGGTATGAGGCACGGTGACAGGCACTAAATATATAGATGATACCCCCTGTGTATAGATGGTATGCTTTGTCCTCACAGTCTAGGAAAGGCATATTAGCAACTAAAAAGTTCTTCAGTGTAAAGTACTTTCTATCAGTTAGTTCAACCAGGAGGATAGAAGGATAGAAGTGAGAAACAAGTAATGCTTCAAAGAGGAGACAACATTTGAGCTGAACCTTTAAGGGATGGCCTGAATAGTTTGCCAGGCAAAGTGAGAAAAAGCAAAGAGAAACTTATCAGAAAAAATATACACAATTTGCACAGTGCTTAAGAAACTCCGAATAATTCATTACAGCCTTAGAATGTGTGACTGAAATAGTTGAGTGGAAGACATACGTTTCAACAAACATTATGGAACACCTGTTATATCCTGGTCACTTCTCTAGCTTGAGTGATTATGTCAGGAACAAAAGAGTTAAGAACCCCAGCCTTTATGTTTACATTCTAGTTGCTCATGAAAGAGAGAGGCATGGAGAGAGTGAGAACAAGATAATTAAAATGCATAGTGTATCAGGTAGAAAGTGCTGTGGGGAAAAATAAAGCAGAGGAGGGAGCTGGACGAGGGCTTATAGTTTTTAATAAGCTGACCAGGGAAGGCCTCACTGAGAAGCTGACATTTGAGTAGCACTGATGGAGTAGCCTGTCTAATCTTTTGCCTCTTATAAACACCCCTTTTATTTTTGTAAGTTTCACCTTAGTATTCTTTACTAAGAGTACTGAGTACTCAGTACTCTTTTCCTTTTTTGGTATGGTTCTAGATCTCTCCTGACTAACAACCATAAATAAACACCAATAATCCCTAAACTCAAATGAGAGAACAGGACAAATGAACCACAGCCTCCTGTTCATCCTTTAAAGTAGAAGAGATCACCCAACAGGTGAGAGAACTTTTCAAGTCCCAACGGGACACAGGCTGCTTGGAGCTAATGGAAGGCCCACCAGCACGAGTCAGAGAGCGCTGTGACGGCCTTTGCAGTATCATTCTGGAGGCCCTCCATGGTGATTAGCCTGAAGAGTTCATAAAGCAGTGGAAACATGATGGCCACTTATAACCTCTCATTTACTTAATTTGGACTCAAGAAATAAGATAGCAAATGGGAGAGCAAAGGTGGCTAGAGGCTGGCCTGGCTCTGCTGTGCCAGCTCTCTTCAGCTCAGCCCAGTTTCCTACAGGTATTGGCTCAACTTCTCATGGCCACTTCTCTCATGGTGACTGAACTGTCTTTGTATTGAAACAACTGGGTATGTTATGGAATAGCCTTCAAAATCCCCATCAAAGGGCGCCTGGGTGGCTTAGTTGGCTGGACAACTGCCTTCGGCTCAGGTCATGATCCTGGAGTCCCAGGATCGAGTCCCACATCGGGCTCCCAGCTCCATGGGGAGTCTGCTTCTCCCTCTGACCTCCTCGCTCATGTTCTCTCTCACTGTCTCTCTCTCAAATAAATAAATAAAATCTTTTTAAAAAAATCCCCATCAAATTTTAAGATAAAACTTAAGATGACAAAGAAATGTACTTATTCTGCTCCCATCCTCTGACCTCTAAGTCCTTGGAGGTATGTGTTCCTTCTGTGCCATTAAAATGACACTAGAGGTGCTCCTGGAGGGTACGGTCCATTAAGCATCTGACTCTGGGTTTTGGCTCAGGTCATGATCTCAGGTCATGACATGCAGCCTCGTGTTGAGCTCCACACTCAGCATGGAGTCTGCTTGGGATTCTCCTTCTCCCTCTACCCCTCCCACTTGTACCCTCTCTCTCTCTCCCCCTCTCAAATAATCAATAAGTAAATCTTTAAAAAATAATAATAAAATGGGAGTGCCTGGGTGGCTCAGTGATTTAAGCCTCTATCTTGGGCTGAGGTCATGACCTCAGGGTCCTGGGATCGAGCGCTGCATCAGGCTCCCTGCTCAGCTGGAAGTCTGCTTCTCCCTCTGCCTCTCCCCCCACTTATACATGTGCACCCTCTCTCTCTCTCAAATAAATAAATAAAATCTTAAAAAAATAAAGTAAGTACTCTAAGTAGGCTTGCTGAACATAATAATAAAAAATAAATAAAATAAAATGGCACTGGAAAATGGCTAAGGCTGAAATGAACTCTTCAACTTTTGCTTCTAAAAGCAATATAGCTTATAACACCCAGTGCTCATCTCCACACACTACATCAAAAACTAATGATGTACTATATGTGGGCTAATTGAACATAATTTAAAAAAAAAAAGCAAATAGCTTATAAATAAATAAATGTGATATATCTTGTTTTTCTTATGATGCAGTAGCATTTTCCTTTAAGAAAAAGCTCTGATAAAAGCTTAATAAATTAGTAGGTATATTACAGAAAACTTAAACATGGATTTCCTTTAAGAGTTCTCCAGCTACAATGCTTATTTACATCCTATTTTTCTACTTGACCTGAGTACTTGAAGTGTGATAAATTTAACACTGAGCATTGTGAGTTTTTTAAATTGATGAACAGTCAGAAATGAGGATAATTCAAGATTATATTATACCGAATAATATTATGACATATACAAAATGCAACTTATGTAGCGAGTTTTAGGCAATAAGTATTTCATGGAAAATGTATTCCGGATTATTAACCAGAAGACACGTGCTGAGCCAGCATCATGGAGGGCTGGCAGACATAAGTCTTCTGATGGCCTTCAGTAGCAGCAGGCTGTTTCTCATTTGTCTTAAGAGATCAAAAATAGGTATTTCAGGGCACCTGGGTGGCTCAGTCATTAAGCGTCTGCCTTTGGCTCAGGTTATGATCCCAGGGTCCTGGGATCGAGCCCTGCATTTGGTTCCCTGCTTGGCAGGAAGCCTGCTTCTCCCTTTTACTCTGCTGCTTCCCTGTTTCTCTCTCTGTGTTAAATAAATAAATAAATAAATAAAGTAGGTATTTCATTTTCATTTTGAATAAAATGAGAAAATATCTGGTAAAAGATCTTTTGATATTTAATCTCACGCAAGGTCTAGTTCATACCGTACCAAAGATGGCACATTATTAGTGTGGCGACTTAAGTTCACTTAAATATATTATGAATTTAAGCTCATTGGGGGAAGGAATTTCTACCTGTTTTGTTCACAGATACTTCTCCAACATCTACAGTGATGCCCGTTAGTAAATGTTCAATACATACTTACTGAGGGAAGGATTCAGTAATATCCTGATATAGAAGGGTATGCACTTATTAAATTTTGGCTCTATCACACTTTTATGTTATTACCCAATTACTGAGGCTTTTAAAAAATATAAATTATTCATTACTATATTTTCTGATAAAGATTTACCCAGTGGACACTGTGTTCCCCAGCCTTACACATTTTTATCTGTGTGTGTATTTTTGCCCACTCACTCAGCTTTGCAGCTGAATCTGCATTTTGTTCTTCTATTCTTTTTTAAAAACATTAGTAAATGCATTGTTTAATGTCAGGGGGAAAGGGAAATAAGGGACCGCTATAACCATTTTTCTTTTTTTGCTGGAAAAGGGGAAATGAAGTTCCCACAAAGAAATTAGATCATGTTGAGTTCCTTAAATTGACCAAGTCGGGGAGCTAGTTTTCAGAGAAGAGACAGAAGATCCAGTCTTTAAGTATATCATTTTAGTTGATTTATTTTTAAAGGCTGGACAGCTCAGAACTTTCAGATTTAGTTAAAAGATTTGATTATCAGCATGGCTTTGCGTATTGGAGGAATTTCTTTTTAAAGAAGTGTTAATATAGTGCTAGGAGATGTGAGGAGGGAAGCAGATTTTGAAAATGAGGCATATTTTGAAATGTTTAGCTTCCATTGCATGACTGCTTTGCTGTGGCTGTTTTCTACCTGCTGTTCGCAGTGAGAACCTACCCCTGAAGGGTGGAGTGTTGCATCACAGTGGACTTCCTTCCATAAATATTATCCCCCTAATGTCTTCCTTTCTTTTATGGTTTGTTAGGATTTTTTGCATCTGGACACATTAGTGATGAGTGATTGACTACTAAATAAACTGTTTGTCCTCCCAAACAGCTATTTTAAGAGCTGGAGTCTTTTCAGTCACTTTGGCAGAAATAATATTTTGCTTATCTTATTAAAAAGACTTTTCCCTCAAAGCATTCAAAGTACAAACAATAATACTATTTCTCTCTCCATTTTGAGCTTCCTTGCTTTCTACTCTACTACATTCCTCATATATTCTGTTTTAATTCCCCTTGTAGAAATGAGTAATCCTGGGCTTTGAGAGATTAAGTGATTGACCAACGTTGGAAGACTCAGATTTAGGCCAGTGCTGGTAATCACAGTAATCACAGCTAATTTGTGTCTTTTTTTTTTTTTTTTTTTTTGTATTGTATGCTGGATTGCTATATTAGTGGCTATTTCTGTTTGAGGGCCTTGGGAAGTTTCTTAACATGACAAAATGTTTTTGCCTTTTATAGGCAAGGGTAGGAAATGGTGTGTTGCTATTCAGGAGAGCCCAGAATGTTTGTAAACATTGTTTAAATCTTAAATTTGTTGCCATTAGCTATGTCTAAATACCACTCTCTGTTTTATTGGTGAAAATTACTATTTGTTTCCCTTACCTTTATTTCATTGATTATTTAAAATAAGCCTGTGGAAGTGATATTCTTGATGATGCCATGAACTCTTTTTCACTTGAAAATATCTTTCAGCATCATTTACTTTTCAATCAGTGATGTTATGCTTATCTATTTTTGGCAAAAATTACTCTTTATTTCTATTTTCATGATCATCCCTCTTTTAAAAATATTCAACACATATTTGTTAAGTGCCTCCTGTGTGCCATATTCTCTCTTTCCTTTCTCATGTTTGACTTATATTAGCAAGCAGTCTGTTCCTATAGCCAATTTTATTTAATGAACTATGAAATTAGAGATAATTTTTATTAGCTGTTTGAAACTCTCAGGTGTCTTCTTTCTTCCTTCAGTCCTATGTTTAACTACTGTTGTTTTCCTAAAAGAAAGCTGACCATAACCAATTTAAACGTAACTTACTAAAATACTGTTTTCAAAATAAACGTCACTATTTTGAGATCACTTGCTCCTCTGTTAATTAGAAGGTATTAGCTTAATGTACCTTTACAAGCAACATTCCAAGAACAGATTGGGCTTGCTCTCCAGAAGCTAATTTTCTTTTTCCTTATTTTGACAAAAACCTGGTCTTTATATAATTACTTCCATTGCATCAGGAATAAAATTAAATTTCTATCGAAACATTAATAACTCTAATTTTTTTAAAAAACTCTTAAATAAAGAGTTAAAAGACTAGAGTTTAGCACCATATTTCTTTGAGTAGCCCCTTTATCTACACAGGCCTTAATTGATAGACAGCTTTGGTCTGCAGGATAGGGAGAAGTGAGAACATTTATGTCAGCAATTAGCTGAACAGTCTAATTAATTCAGTATTACAGATAGCAGTTATATACTGGAAAACCATCTTTCAATTAAACCTTAGGCTAAGGAAATGTGATTTAGGTGTGTTTTAAATTTCCTTCTCCCCAATATTGTTGAAATCATTTAAACTTTTATGAGCTTTTACTTCAAAGCTGTTCTTGAGAGGAAAAAATCGTAATAGAATTAAAATTGTAGCAAATAAAATATTTTCTTAGGTCTATTGCCTATTTGTATGGAGAACTAAAATCTTTTGATCCAAGATGTTCCTATATACAGAGCAATGATTTTAGTCAATGTTTCTGCAAAAGAATCATTATATTGACTTTAAGAATCCGTTCATATGCTACTTGTGACAGTGATGATTACCTTATCACTTAACTAAGTTGAACTTTATAATATTGTAAGGTACCTTGAAAAAACAAGCTTTTTTCTTGTTGTATTAATACTTTACAGTAGATAGTAGGGTATTTTCCACTCTTATGTAACTAGTGAAACTTACTGTCACATAAGCTGAACATTTTTTCTAATTGCATATTATTTGACATATTTTACTAACCTTTGCTTTTCCTTTGATGTATAGGATGGAGGATCAATAACAAGAATAGAACAAAACTACTTTTTTTCCTATAAATTCCTCTTTCTCACAGAGTGTTCCACTAAAAGCAATGTTTTCCATTTGTATTCATTCTCATTTGTAGTCCCTTTTGGAAATCATCTGATTTGTGCATGTTCCATCAAACTATGGTTTTTATTTCTAGCACAGAAGTCTTTTGATAAATCTAATTTGGCAAGTTGTATCCTATCTGAATTCAAGTGTTAGAGAACAATTATATTTGCCTTTTTTAAATTGGTATTCAGCTTGAATTTCCTTCCCACTGACAATGATATAAGAGTTCCTTTTTCTATTTTGGTGCTGGAAGGTGTCATGTTGTTGCCCATTAAATATGTGATGGATGAGGTGAGAAATTCATTATATTGCTATAAAAATCTGTGTGAACACATCTCTTTCTCGTCCTCACCCCCCCTTCTGTATTGCTAGAATATTAACAGTGAAATTAGTTAAACTGTGTTCTTATTTGTTTAAAACTCTAAAAATTAACTTTTTAGTAGAAGATAGCATAAAGTATGTCCTACAGGAGACTTATAAGACCCAGGAATACGGAAAATGAGTGTATGACTAGTTATCATTACAATATATATTATTCCTACTAAAAGTTGATAAGTACCAAGAAAGTGTCACAATATGCTTTCACTTTTCTTAACATCTTCAAGGATTTATTTCAAACACATTTTAATTTTATTTTTAGCCAATATGAAAGAAAAACATGGATTTCTTTGTAAAGTATAGTGCTTGGGCTATAGGAAGCAGTAGATCACCGGACAGGCATCAGACCCATAGGATCCAGAATCTTGAGAATGGGAGCTTGGAATAGAGGTCAAGAAGGGCAATAGGCCAGATCTCCAGGGAATTCACTGAAGAAGCCAGTCACCAGTTAGTCAAATTCGAGGGAGAAGCCTTTCAAGCTAGGCACAAAGAAGCTGGATAGTCTAGAAATTGTAAATGCCAATAATTGTGTTGCCAATATACCTGCTCAGGCCCTGGTAAATGAGGACTCTAGTGGAGGAGTTACTCAGAGTTACTCATAATTTAGTAATTTAGTAAGTCTAAATTCAACTCAGTTGGAGTCCATGATGGACATAAACCGTATTCCCAGTAATCCCTTGACTAGCCAACCCCAAGTGTCCGTCTTGATATGACTGTACTTTCTAATGTGTACTTATAAATTAATAAAATATATATAATATATATTAAATATATAATAAAATATTCTATATTAATATATTGTTATATTTTAATATAATATTAATAAAATAATAAAATATTATAAAGATTCCTAACATCTAGGTGAGTAAGTCTTAATCTAATCCAACATTTACTAAAGTAGGCTCTATATTCAAGATTCTTTGTTAAAAAGGGGAGGGAGTTCCATGATCCAATAAATTTGGAAATCCACATTCTGTATATTGTATTATAAGCTACAGTGTTGATTTTTAACTTTTAGCATTTTTGTCATTTTGTTCATGCATTCATTTATTCAACGAATATTTACTAAATACATCCTGTGAGCCAGACATCCATTAGATGCTAGGAACAGGAGGAGGGACAGATAGATGTGGTCCACAGTCTTAAATCTTAGAGTCTGTGTAGAAAGATATTAAAATAAGTAATTACAATACAGTGTGTTAGTGGAATAAGGGAGATCCAGCGCTCAAAGGGGACATAGAGTAGGGTCACCTAACCTGTCTCAAAAGGGTCAAGGAGGGGATTGCCTAGAACCAACTATGCTAAAACCTGAAGATAGGTGGAAGTTAGACAGGCAAGAACTTTCAGTCACAACAAAAGCAAGAATGAGATTAACAAATTGCCAAAGCTGACATGTACATAGACTCTTTCTGTCCTCCATACGCTGTGCCAGCGACTTTCCCAGTGTTCCATCATCAAGCCTCCTGGTGGGGGTTGTATTACTAACCGAGATCAGATGGCTAATAAATAACAAGAACTAGAATTTCAACCCTGATTGGTCAGACTCCAAAATCATCTTTCCAGTACCCCACAACTGCTTCTCAAGGTAGTTGACTGATTTTGATTAAATTTGTCTTGCTAAACCAAAAACTCGCTAGAATGATGTCTCAAGTTTGCTTTATTTGTGAGTGTTGTATGGTATTTATTGTTTTTTTTAAGAGATACACATGTGATAAATGGTAGCATTTGGGGAGAAATTTCAGAAGCACATTATACCTCTAAGGCCTGAGGTTTACAACCCAAGTCTCACACATAGTAGGTACTCAAAAGAACACAACTGTAACTCCATTCATTACTTGAATAAGTGGTAGGGTAGTTTGAAAAGATGACTTTGAATTCTTATAAAGAAAGGTGCTATTCACATTTTTAAAGTAATTTAATTCTCCATGTGACATGATCAAGATGGCTGTAGGATTTTTTATTTTTAAGAGTATATGTAGAAGATGAAGATAGAAAATTGGTCCCCTTGAACATGTATAGGACTTCCTATTACCTGTAGTTTATGTACATATTTTTGGAAAAAATATTATTAGGTGATACAAACTTCATATCTCATCATGTGAGGAAGTCATAGCTCACTATTAATAATTCGAATATCCTGATCTAAGGAAGGTCTGGTACATACTAGCAAAGAGATTTAAGAAAATGAAAAGGATTGCTTTAATCCTAGGAGAAATGTTCAAAAATCTATGGTTCTGGGATTGAGGTGAGACAGTCTGGCTTTTGCACACAATGATGGCAGTTTGGGCCAGAATGTGTAATTCACAGAATTGCTTTTAATTGGCCACATGAGCTCACCAGTCATCACCAAACCTGCCATAAAAATTCTTTTCAAATAATATAAATATTTTTTCTTTAATGCAAGATTCTCTGTTTCTTTAATGCAAATATATCAAGATTCTCTGTTTCTTTAATGCAAATATATCTTTTTAACCTCTCCTCTTCACCCTCAGAAGGTAATTTTGAGGAGTGAAATGGTCACAAGGGAAATTCCTAGAAGGAAAAAGAGAAGTAAAGAACCTGAGTGATCTGTAAAACCTGAATGGATTCCTAAACACTTGTAATTTATATTCACACCTACAAAATAGTGTTGCTGAATGGGATTGCATTTTTTATTATTCATTTTGAGAAAAGTAGGATGGTGAACAAAAACTTAAAAAGAAGTCCTCCTGTGCTATATTTTTACTCATGTCAGTATATTTTCTTACTAACTATAAAATGTTTTGTTTTAACTTTAGGGACACCACAGTACAAACTCTTACTCTTCAGCCTTCTGTTAAAGATGGACTAATTGTGTATGAAGATTCACCTTTGGTTAGTAATCCAACTTTATGAATATTCTCGACTATATTTTTCTGAATGGTAGTTGTATTTCAGCCTTTGAGAGGGCGATTTGTGAATTTCCCCTGTATTTTGATAGATTTCAGTCTTAACAGGAAAACATTCATATGTCACTTGGGGAGTGGACATTTAAATACAGATAATTGAGAAAATAAAATGTTTTCTTATTCTGTTCCCTCTTTGGAGTGATATAGGGAATGAAAGAAATCCTCTAATGATTTCTTTATCATTCCAGAATTTTTTTTTAAAATTTGCTCTTTTCAAATATGTAGGGTTTGAAATTAGATAACACTTCTAGAATTTTTTTTAAGATTTTAATCAATAAAATATTAGCCCCATGTTTTGGGTAGCTGGAAAGACCAATTCCTCACTTTCTCACATAAGACCCAAAGAAATGCTGGCCTTCCACGTGTGTCCCTCTGTGTGCCTCTGTATCAAAGGCACAAATACACCAACATGAGAACCTCTGTGGTCAGAGGTTTTCGAAGTGCTTGAAGTCTTTAGAATCTCCTTCCTGAATTCCCCCAGGTTGGGCCTGAATCTCCCTGAACAGAGATGTGAAGGCTGAAGTTGGATTATTGTTAAAAAGTTATTTATTTTCTCCCTCTTTTTAAATTTGGTTTACTTTTGCCCTAAAATTAGAAAGAAAAACCCTTACCAACTTTTTTTTTTAGAATATGAATAAAATATTTGTGGTAGAGGGAATCAACTATTTCTCAATCTGTATTTCCTTAAAATTATTTGCCAAAACTATATAATGAGAAAATTTTATTGTATGGTTTATTTTATGTTATGAGAAATTTCTTACTATTAAAAAAATAAGCTTTAGGTTTACATTTAAATTCATTGAACAGGGATGCCTGGGTGGCTCAGTTGGTTGGGTGGCTGCCTTCAGCTCGGGTCATGATCCCAGCGTCCTGGGATCGAGTCCCACATCGGGCCCCTTGCTCGGCGGGGAGCCTGCTTCTCCCTCTGCCTCTAGCCTGCCACTCTGTCTGCCTGTGCTTGCGCTCGCTCTCTCTCTCTCTAACAAATAAATAAAAAATCTTTAATAAATAAATAAATAAATTCATTGAACCTTCCCCCTTCCTACCTTCTTTCTCTTCATAGTGTCACCATTAAATCAGACTCCTAAGACCTAGAGCTCCTTCCTATTTTTCCTTTCCCTACTTCTCATCTAATCAGTTGCCAAGACTATAGCATATACCTCCAAAAAACTCTCAGATCAGTTTAATGCTTTTGATTTCCACATTTCCATGCCTTTTCTAAAATCAGGTCCCTCAAACCACTTTTCTACCAAATTATTAGAGTAATCCCCTTTTAGTCCATTTGCATATTGCTGCCAGATAGAACGTCTTAAAGTGTAGCTCCAAGCTTCATTTCTATCATGCCTGAACTCATAAGTCTTTATGAATTTATTATTTTATGAGATAAAGTACGTATTTCTCAGTCTGGCAACTAAGTTTTTAGTAGCAGAGACCTGACCTACCCTTTCAGACCCTGTCCTCTCTTTTCTCACATTTAATTTCTGCCTCAGTGAAGATAGACTACTCATACTCACTCTTCCCTAAGTATGCCCAGGATTTCTTGAGTTTCACCATTGATTCCCTTTTATTTTGAATGCCCAACTCACCATCCGTTCTGCTCTATTAAAATCCTACACTCTTTTAGAGCCCTAACAAATGCATTTTGATAATCCACTCTTGATTATGATGTCTCGGTCTTCTTAACTCCCAAGGCACTTTAATTTCTGTATTTGTTATACTTATTTTAAATCTCCCCTACTCTGGGGTGTAAAGTGTGGACATCACCAACGTAGGAATAATTATGGTGCTAAAGGGAACTAAAGTGATTACCGCAGAGTTAACAGTTTAGTAACAAGGTGAAGCTTTTGGTGGAGATTCATAAATTTTGTTTCCAGCTCTGCTACACACTTTTTTTTGTGGTAGTACATCCATAACTTAAATAAAACTAGCTACTATTATAAACCCAAAGCAATGAGTGATAAAAATGTTTAAACATTTGCTTTCATTTTGTTTGTTTATGATAAATGTCCTGTTGTTAAAGGTTAAAGCAGTAAAGTTGGGTCATATTCTGGTAGTCGATGAGGCCGACAAAGCCCCAACAAATGTCACCTGTATTTTAAAAACTCTAGTGGAAAATGGAGAGATGATTCTAGCAGATGGAAGACGCATTGTTGCAAGTGAGTATAAGAAAGCTTTTATTACATGCAAAGTTCACATCTTTGGTATCAAATCGCACACTTGGCTGGCCACTTATCTGCAAGTAACAAGTATAAGGTCATTAGAACTGAAGTTGTCTGTATTGACAGTCATTTATAAAAGTCAGTACATGGGAATCTATCTTTGTCTGTTTGACATTTTTATTGCTGGAGTGCACCTTTGAAAATTTTCATAGTAGTTTTAAGATAAATCGGCTTTATATTTTTCTACTCTGAGAATACCAACTATAATCCTTTTATACTTATTTTTCCATTATTGTGTGCAATTTATTTTCTTTTGTTGTTATCTGGATTTTTTAAAAGCTCTAGCATGTTTCTATGACTTATAATATTAAAATTAATTTTATTATTACTCAATTAGAAAAAATTACCAAGGATTTTATATGGGTGAATCCATATAAAATGTATATACACACACACATGCACTTGCACATACACACACACACCCCATCCTCACTTTGGACTATCTTCTTCCTTTTATTTATTTATTTACTTTTTTTTATTTGTTAGGAAAACTGTAGATCCATGAGTCTCATCAGTCTGTTTAACCTAAAGACAAATTGTCTGATGTGACATGAGAATATTTTCTAGTTTCTAATTTAATGCTTTTGTGTGATGAAAAGACTTGAACATCTGTAACTAGCCATTGAAAATATATATAGCCAATAGCAGGGTAACCATAAAAAATTGAGACAAATAACTAAAATCTTCCAATAGTCAAAGAGAATATATAAAGAAAACCCATTAGAAATACACAGGTACATCACGAGAGGGGTTCTTCTTCAACATTATCATTGAAAGATGGCAATTTCAAAGCCTAGGAAATTAGCATAAAACATAAATAATATAAGCATAAGTAAATAATAAAAATATTCCAACATGCCAGCTTCACAGTGAATTTATACAAAAAATGAGAATTTGAGCTAGATAGCCTGAATGCTACCTCTTAGATCATTCAGTCTCTCAGGATTAAAATTCTGCCTGCCCTTTTTAGATACATTTTGAGGATAGTGACTGGAAAACAAGAACTGCTGAAACAAAACTGTAGTTAAAGAATGATTATCTCTTGATGACTGTCTACATTTTCTAATACATTTTAGAAGAGTAATCTAGAAGAAAAGGAGTCATCCTAATTTTTAAACTCCCAATTTAATTGTATACAGTATTTTAAACACAAGATCCCCTAAGGCCTTCTAAACATGGTTTCTTAAAGCCTCACTTCTAGGGCCTTGTTTTCCATTTTCTTTCCTTTTCAAGTTTTCATTTTTTATTATTATTTTTATTTTAGTTAACTAATTAAATTTTGCCTGTGAGGCATACTCTTTATTTACCACAACTAAAATTAACAGGGATCAAACATTAAGGATATTAATTATATTTAGCATATGAATATATGGCATATTTGAAAGATTGTATTAAAAAGGATAAGTGTAGGTTCTTATAGACTCGTCGCAAATAAAATTACAGGTGTTTCACAGCTATCCTTTTTAAAAGACGGCCAGCCTAAGGCTGGAATTTAAATAAAACCAGATGACAAGTGCTCCTGAAAATAACCACAGTAAAGTTTTTACCAACTGAAATTATCGTCTAGACTAGCAGTTCTATCTGAAATGTACATCAGCCAGTAGAACATAATACTCAACTTCTTTACTACCTTTTTGACATTTACACAAAGGAAGCTTCCATGAACTTGCAATTACTTATTTTAAGAACTGAAGTAGAATCCTTTAATTGGAAATAAATCAACATTGTGAGCTGACTAGGTGCTTATGGCCTTTATTCTGTGTTAAGTTTCAGGGTAGGTAATCTAAAGTCACTCCTTAACTGCATAATGACAGGCAAAGTGATGCAGCTGCTAATCTCATGAAATCTAAAGGATGTTTGGGTCATCCTTTGAGTGTCCTTTGGATTATCCTTTGTTATGGATTCTTATTTTTTTTTTTTTAAGGGATAATAGCATCACAAGTCAGGTTTCAATACTGCAAGATAATATTTGGACAAGTTTGCCTTTTAGATGTACACTGAATTTACATAAAAATACAAGTCCCTGTAAAATTGAGTATATGTTTTATCAATATTCTGTTCTTAAGCAAACGTTCTCAAGAAAGTTTTTTTTTCCTGTAACCAAATTTTGACAACCAGATTTTTAGAGTTTTTTATGATGGAGCAGCAGGATTCCTTACATTATTTTAAAGGCTATAACTTGATATTCTTAAGAATTATCAAATATCAATGAAGACTAAATAGAAATTCTGTTTTTCAGATTCTGCTAATGCTAATGGAAGAGAAAATGTTATTGTGATTCATCCTGACTTTAGAATGATTGTCTTGGCCAACAGACCTGGATTCCCTTTCTTAGGCAATGATTTCTTCGGTACTTTAGGTAAAAACAATAATGAAAACAATAACAAAAATATTAATAACAATAATAATCTTAGTAACAATGCTGAAGTGGCTGTCACTGAATGCTGCTGTGTACTGTGTCATCATCACAACTACCTTGTGAGAATATTTGTTATCCCCACTATAGAGAAGGAGAATATTGGATATTCAGAGGGATCCTTTTTTTTCTGGCATCACTTAGGTAAGGGTATTGGAGTTTGGCTTCATATCGAAGTCTCTCTGATTCCAGAGCCTATTTTCTCAAACAACTACATTATACATTGTTGTTCAGGGCCTCTTAGTATAAAACACAAAATAAGGAATGGTTTGTAGTCTTTTGTTGTTGTCACATCCCCCTGAGAATTTGAGACCAGCTCTGAGAAGACTGATTCGCATGGATCAGAATGGTCCTGAGATAAGCTTCATCATCAGGAGCCTTTTAGAAGGACTTCTCTTCTGTATAGCAGGGAGGTAATTCTGGATAACAATAATTCTCATACTCAGTATGAAGCAGGCACAGACTCCTAGTAGGATTCTTGATCTAGCAATTCCATATCAACAAATTTATTCAAGAGAATTACCCGTGCAATGATTTAAGTATAAAGATAGGTGATAGAGCATTGTTTACATAGCCAAACAATGGAAAGAACCCAAATGTCCATCCCTGAGATCATGACCTGAGCTGAGATCAAAAGTCAAGAGATTAGGTGATGGACATTGGGGAGGGTATGTGCTATGGTGAGTGCTGTGAATTGTGTAAGCCTGATGATTGACAGACCTGTACCCCTGAAACAAATAATACACTTTATGTTAATTAAAAAAAAAAAAAAAGCAAAAACGAGGCAAGACACTCAGGATGCCTGGTGGCTCGTTCAGTTAAGCAGCTGCTCAGGTCACGATCCCAGCATCCTAGGATTGAGACCTGCATTGGGCTCCCTGCTCAGCGGGGAGTCTGCTTCTCCCTCTCCCTCTGCTGTTACCCCTGCTGTGCTCTTTCACTCTTTCTGTCAAACAAATAAATAGTCTTTTTTTTTTAACTTTTTAAAGATATTTTTTATTTATTTGACAGAGAGAGAGAGAGGTCACACGTAGTCAGAGAGGCCAGCAGAGAGAGAGGAGGAAGCAGGCTCTCCGCTCAGCAGAGATGCGGGGCTCAATCCCAGGATTCTGAGATCATGACCTGAGCCAAAGGCAGAGGCCTTAACCCACTGAGGCACCCAGGTGCCCCATAAATAAATAGTCTTTAAAAAAAAAAAAAAGTCAGACACTTAACCAGCTGAGCCAACCAGGTACCTGTATGATTTAAATGATTTTTAAGAACTAGGAAGTTCTTTCTGAAATGAACATATTAAATAATGCAAACCTATTTACTTTAACTTCCTTTGGCCCCTGGTCTCTTGGATTGTGAATCAGTAAAATTACATGAACTTTTAAATGAGAAATCCATCTCTCTTGAGCATAGATTATACTGTTCTAGGATTATCTCAGTTGCCTAAATTACAGTTGAAACATTTTGTGTTTCTACATTCCTTTCTTAATTTTAGTTTAGACATTGTCTCTGAAGGCTTACTTTTCCAAAACAAACTTCCAAAGTGTATTCTAGCAATCTGCATAGGATATAAATTGTATATGGAGTGATGATACCAACTCTCCCTTTTTGGTGTACGTAAAGAAACGTGTGTCAGATAGATGTATATAATATTTGAAAATATTCAACGTGTGTTAAAGTTAAAAACACAGTCTCAGAACAACATGAAGAGTATTTTACAATGAAAAGAAAATTAATCACTAAAACTATGAGTTTGTATGTGTGCATTTTTACAAAGACTAATGCAAGGGTGGAAGAATAAATACACTGAACTGTTAATCCTGGGTGCCTGTAGGGGAGGGAGAGGGATTGGTAGAGCTATAGGGAGACTTCCCTTTTTTGGCTTTTTTATTTGAGTATCTCCCAGTGGGATTGTATTCAGATATTATATAATTTTTTAACAGAAAAATCCGTGAAGAATAAACCACACATCACTCCATTTCCTTTTCTCATGCTTCAGTCATTTGCTTGCTTCTCTATACCATCCTATTGTTGGACAGGCTTTCTGTACAGTTTTACACATTTAAAAATGGAAGTGCTTTGGTGAACAACCAATGACTCTTTAAATGGTCATTCCGTATTTCCTATGGCATTATAATGGATTACTTGCATGCTGAATGTGAATCTCTTTTCTCCTCTAGGTGATATTTTTAGCTGCCATGCAGTTGATAATCCCAAACCCCATTCAGAGCTCAAAATGCTCAGGCAATATGGACCAAATGTGCCTGAGCCCATCCTTCAGAAGCTTGTGGCTGCCTTTGGAGAGCTGAGGAGTTTAGCTGACCAGGGGATTATTAACTATCCTTATTCTACCAGAGAAGTTGTCAACATAGTGAAACATTTACAGGTATGCATATGCCTGTGCAGAAAGGTTTAAAAGAAACCATTAATCTTGGTGTTTTTTTAGACTGCTTAATGTATACCAAGTCTTTCCATTTCTAAGATATAGTACGGATTCAGATAAAATATGAAGTGTTTGTAATCTAAATTTTAAATCTGGAAGACTGATGAGCAGTTGACATTTAGCCTTTGAGTTGACTTAGGCAAGGTTCTATGCCATGGCCATTACCAAGGAGCTGGGAAATTTGGTGGGGTTTTTTGAGGGGTGAGAGAGGACAAGAGAGTGAGATGCAGTGAAACTTTACCACTGTTCAACTTTATACAACAAGCATGTGGTATCCTAGCGAAAAGTATTTCCATTTTGAAAACAAAAGACATGAAGATAGAAAACTTACTAGGAACTAACAGTATTTATGATATGCCTGTAAATACTGCAAGAAGGTTCTATAAGATAGAATAACTGGACTGGAAAATGCAGTTCTTTGTAGACAAATAAAATGTATAGTCCACCATGGTAAAGAAAACAAAAAAACTGAGGTCAGTTCTACTTGTGTAATAAATAATAGTCTCTGAGCAGAAAGTCACAACCTAATGACTCATGACCTCTGACCTGTCCCCAACCCTTTAAGGAAAATCTAGAAAGAAAAATAGAAAGCTTCATTCTGCATATTAAGCCTTGAAAAGACCAGTTCATTTTCCAGAGCCTAAAGAAAATCAAGACAAAGCCACCAGAGGACCCAGAGTATCCAGCCAGTATGAATCTTGCTGTTAGTAATATTTTTCTTTCCCTCTATTTCCTATTTGTCTATTCACTGTACTTACTATGTTCTTCTTTACTTCTTTCTTACTCCTTTACCTTTCTTTCATTTATTCATAGACCTGTGATTTCTCTAATTACTTCTGTATGGATATTCAACACTCCTCTATCTATATAAATAGCAAATTTTTTTAATTTTGTCAATCTGCTACTCATTTTAAAGGCAGTGGAAGTCACCAAACAGGATCTAAGCACTGATTTAGCATTTGAGAGAAGGAGCTATGCCCCCTCAAATTCTAGTATTTATTTGAAAAAGAAAATACTAAGTTTTCAGAGCAAACATTAAAAGAAAAATGTGTATATTCCTCCTATCTTGTTACCTGACAAGGCTTGTAAATATTTGCTAAAGTTGATTCAATCATTATTGTTCTATCAGTTTTATAAATCACATGTGTCCTAAGGAATTTTTTTTTTTATTAATACAGAAATTTCCCACTGAAGGTCTCTCCAGCGTGGTTAGGAATGTGTTTGACTTCGATTCCTACAACAACGACATGAGGGAGATTTTGATTAACACTTTGCACAAATACGGAATACCTATCGGAGCAAAACCAACCAGTGTGCAGCTGGCGAAGGAGTAAGGCAAACTCATTATTGTCAAATACTCTTGGGGTTACTATTCTGATTCTTAAATGGTGATAATTCTGAACTACTGTTACATGCTGCTAAACTGGCATGGGGTGGAAATTCCATGAGTAAGCTTTTCACATGTCTGTTGCTATTTGCTGGCTGGATTTCAGTCGAGTAGCATTATTTATAGGCCTGTAAATTGAGAATTTTAATTATTTTGACTGTCTTATGAGTAGATGTAATGTTATCAAATAAAGGGAAATATTTGTTTCTTTAACAGTCTCTGTCCTTTTGTTGAATTACTATGACTCTCATTTCCTAATCTAGTGCAAAATCATGGTACAAACATGAAAGCTACAAAAAGGGGTAATATGTATTTCATTAAGATCTTGTTTATGTCATCATATATTTTTCTGTTGTGATCATTTTCTAAATTATAATCATATTAACTTAAGAGAATGTTGGTTTCTTATTTCAGCTCGACAGATTGAAAGAGGTAGTGAAAACAAGTGGGTTTGTTTCACGGAGGCCAATTGCCTGCCTTTTATTTTGTAATTATGGGCTACATACTTAACCTTAGTAAAGAATCTGCAAATATGTTGTTTACAAGAAAGATAGCTGATATAGTTTGTAATTAAGTTCAGTGCAAATTCACTAGAACACAGTTTTAGATGTTTGTCACTCAAGTGATAATGCATCTAATGCTATCTTTTCTATTAAAAAATAGTCAATTACCATAATTCTCAAGGGACAATAATTACTTTTAAATTATTACTTAAATTTAGTCTCATGTAGGAGGCACTCTCTACTTCCTTAGAAAAAAATTGTTGGGACATCTGGGTGGCTCAGTGGTTAAACCTCTGCCTTTGGCTCTGGTCGTGATCTCAGGGTCTTGGGATTGAGACCTGTGTCGAGCTCTCTGCTCAGCAAGGAGCCTGCTTCACCCTAAAAAGAAAAAACTTTTAAAAAGAAAAAAAAATTGTTAAGTACAAATTAATGACTAGTCCAACTATACACACACACACACATACATACATATACATATATATCCTAAGTGGATATATTACCCTTATTTATTCTTTGACATTATTATAAAAACTTGTCAGAATATATACAAATAAAAATAAATATAAATTGTTAAAGCTTTAACAGTTTTTTCAAAGATTCTTAAAGAGAAACAAATATTTCCCTTTTGTAGTAAAAACACAAGATGGAGTTATGTTTGAAATCATCAGTGAATTGGTTTATATTATTAATGAAGGAGTAAATTTTTTGAAGAGTCATTTGGTGTCTGTTAAGACATACGATTTTCTCTACGGTTTTACTGATTGATTAGCAATATTTGTAGGCATTTTGAAACTAGTTTGCTAACTTATTAATAGCATACCTTTTATATTGGAGAGTTCAAGATACTATCTTTAATGTGCAAACTTCTATAAGTGCTCATGTTTTTTACTTCTTTTTTATGAACTATATCTTTATTTTCAATTGAAAGTAAGATGGTTTTTATTACTGTTAACAAATTCCTATAGTGTCTTGGCTTCATGGAAACCAGACTTATGACTTAAAAATAACTTTTTTTTGGACGCTTGAACAACTTGAAATAAAAATTAAAATATATATCAGCTGGTAAGATCAATCAAAAGAAAATGGTTGGCATTTTAAGTTTCTAAGGAAGACAGATAAAATGATTTAACTTATTCATTTCAGTCCTCAGCTCTGAACTGAAAAATTCTGGCAAGTTAATGCCAATTCTAGTACTTATCTATGGAAACAGTACATTGAGCCTAGAAACAAGATGGTCACACTCATGCCTCTGATGGGGATGGAAATAGCTAGTTGTCTACCCACTGCTTATAGCTAAAAATAGACTCATAGAGGAGTGAATTTTCCCTTGGGTTGGAGATAATAGTAGACTATAGTTTGCACATTTACAGCATTGTTTCCATGCTGGTAAATTATAATGACTGGGGCAGCTCAAGAGTTGTGATGCCATTTTGTTGGTTCCATGCGTCTATTACTGTTGAACAATCGGTCATCTACTTTGGGTAGGATAGCATGGTAAGTGACAAAGTAATGGCCTGGGAATTCAACAATTAGTCACATATTGAACCTGTGTGCCTGGTCAGTGATGGAGAAACACATCTTAGCCTGTTGACAAAATGAGGGCATTTTAAATACCATAATTATAGTCGACAACATCTAATTAGTACATGTTTAACAATGGAAGGGGATGCATGTAATAATAATTGTAAAAAGAGATGTAAAATAAGACTTTCCTAGTGAAGCCAGAATATAGGGTCATTTTCATAAAGTTAATAAGGTTAACTTTATTGATAAGATTCCTTCCTTTTCTAACATCCTTTGCATGTTAATGTAATCTTAATTTTCTCCCCTTACAAAAACAAATAAGAAAGGAGTGATACTGACATTTTCTTGTTTCTCCCTAGAGTAGCACATCATTAATAGTAATCACATAGACCTCTGAAGTTTTAAAGTTGTCCCCATGTGGTCTTCTAATTTGCTTTGACTTTTCTAAGCCTTTTGCTAAACCTTGTACTTCACTAGACCTTTTGCTAACCCAGTTCTTCCAGGCTGCTTCTGCCCACCTCTGCATATATATACCAGTGAAAAAGGTCTTCATTGGACTTCTGTTCCTAAAAAAGAAAGACAAATATTTTAATTATTGTTACTATCACTTTGCCCTGAATGAAAAATCCTTGCTACAGCCTCTTCATCTTGTTCTCTAATCCAACCATAGTGTTTATTGGATGGGAACAAAATTACATTGAGCAGAATAAGGTGTTCACATTCATGCTCAAGATGGGGATGGAAAAATAATTGGCACCCACTGTGTATAACTAAGAAGGGATATAAGGTAGACATCGTAGAAGAAGGAAGATTTCACATGGGCACAGATGATGGTAGAGCACTGTTGGTACCATTTTCTACAGCACCTTCTTCCTCAGCTGCAATCAGACTGTATTTTGACTGTTCAGTGATGTTCCCATTCCTGCTCTTTGGTGAATTCCCAGAAGAGATGCTGTCACTTCTCCTTTTGTTCTCCTGAAGAGTGTAGGATGGTACCTATCTCATAGGTTTCTGCACATTTTTAAAAGGCCCAGTATCCTAATATGAGGTGAATATGACTTATCTTCTTTATTAAACCTTTGCTGAACCTGGTACTTTTAGACTGAGTTGTCCTAGGGGGCTATTTTACCATGCTTGTCAGGTGTAACACAGCTCTTACTGATATGCAATATATCACCAGTTCTTAGTACTGAGATCAGAATTGGCCACCTCAACCCCCTCATTACATTAGCCTCTTCCTACCAGTACTTCCTGAGGTTTTTTGTTTGTTTGTTTGTTTATTGTTTCCTTTCAAGTTTCTAGTACATGAGATAGGATAGGCCAAAGAGATGGGAGACCTAGCCAAATAAGGAGTCACACTGGGAGAAATTTAGGCAGAGATAGAAAGATTTGGCTTAAATTCTGATCTCTTAAAAAAAAAATAATCTGATCTATTGAGTTTCAAATGCCATTGTTGGAGGGAAAAATGAGTGCACACACAACTAGGTCTAAAGACCCAACTAAAAGCATATCAGTTATCTGCTATGGTAGGGATAGATAATAAATTTCAAAACAAAGTTTTCTTGTTTTTTCTTAAAATGAGTTTTTATTTTTGACTTCAAAAATAGTATCCTTTATTTAGGAATAAAGATACTATTAGCACAGTGGTTCTTCTAAATCTAAGTGTTTTTCAGAGTAATTTATGGTCTCTAACATGTTGGGAGGAAGCATTTGTTTTAAAAGAAAAAATCTTGTTTTTTTTTTTAACATAATATTAAGTGACTTATACAATATTTTAAATCTTACATTTATATGCCACTCTCAACTTCACTTTTTTTTTTAAAGATTTTATTTATTTGACACAGAGAGAGAGATCACAAGTAGGCAGAGAGTCAGGCAGAGAGAGAGGGGGAAGCAGGCTCCCCGCTGAGCAGAGAGCCCGACTCGGGGCTTGATCCCAGGACCCTGGGATCATGACCTGAGCCGAAGGCAGAGGCTTAACCCACTGAGCCACCCAGGTGCCCTCAACTTCACATTTCTTGAGAGAATTATTATTTCATAGATTTACAATGGAGTATGAATACTCTAAACATTAATTAACAATAATGTTGATGATAATAATGTGATGATGATAATGTAAACAACTTATAGATAAGTATGTGCCCAGCGCATTGCCAGGCACTTGTTTACATGAATTTAGATAATCCTCATAAAAAACCTATCATATATAATATTAGGTATATATGTGTGTATATATATATGTGTGTATATATACATAAATATGTATATATGTGCATATGTGTGTGTATATATATACACAAATACAGATGCACACATATAGTATTAGTATTACATTTTATAGATGACAAATTTGAGACACAGAGAAGCTATGTCAATTGCTTAAGGTTAGAAAGCTAATGGGGGCAAATACTATACATATACATAATTTTTTAAAGTTATTTATTTATTTATTTTCAGCGTAACAGAATTCATTGTTTATGCACCACACCCAGTGCTCCATGCAATATGTGCCCTCCATAATACCCACCACCTGGCTCTCCCAACCTCCCACGCCCCGCCCCTTCAAAACCCTCAGGCTGTTTTTCAGAGTCCATAGTCTCTCATGGTTCATCTCCCCTTCCAATTACCCTCAACTTCCTTCTCCTCTCCATCTCCCCATGTCCTCCATGTTATTTGTTATGCTCCACAAATAAGTGAAACCATATGATAATTGACTCTCTCTGCTTGACTTATTTCACTCAGCATAATCACTTCCAGTCCCATCCTTGTTGATACAAAAGTTGGGTATTCATCCTTTCTGATGGAGGCATAATACTCCATAGTGTATATGGACCACATTTTCCTTATCCATTCGTCTGTTGAAGGGCATCTTGGTTCTTTCCACAGTTTGGCAACTGTGGCCATTGCTGCTATAAACATTGGGGTACAGATGGCCCTTCTTCTCACTACATCTGTATCTTTGGGGTAAATACCCAGTAGTGCAATTGCAGGGTCATAGGGAAGCTCTATTTTTAATTTCTTAAGGAATCTCCACACTGTTCTCCAAAGTGGCTGCACCAACTTGCATTCCCACCAACAGTGTAAGAGGGTTCCCCTTTCTCCAGATCCTCTCCAACATACGTTGTTTCCTGTCTTGCTAATTTTGGCCATTCTAATTGGTGTAAGGTGGTATCTCAATGTGGTTTTAATTTTAATCTCCCTGATGGCTAGTGATGATGAACATTTTTTCATGTGTCTGATAGCCATTTGTATGTCTTCATTGGAGAAGTGTCTGTTCATATCTTCTGCCCATTTTTTGACATGATTATCTGTTTTGTGTGTGTTGAATTTGAGAAGTTCTTTATAGATCCTGGATATCAACCTTTTGTCTGTACTGTCATTTGCAAATATCTTCTCCCAGGTTGCCTCTTTGTTTTGTTGACTGTTTCCTTTGCTGTGCAGAAGCTTTCATCCTGATGAAGTCCCAAAAGTTCATTTTCGCTTTTGTTTCCTTTGCCTTTGGAGACATATCTTGAAAGAAGTTGCTGTGGCTGATATCAAAGAGGTTACTGCCTATGTTCTTCTCTAGGATTCTGATGGATTCCTGTCTCACGTTGAGGTCTTTTATCCATTTCAAGTTTATCTTTGTATATGGTGTAAGAGAATGGTCGAGTTTCATTCTTCTACATATAGCTGTCCAATTTTCCCAGAACCATTTATTGAAGAGACTGTCTTTATTCCACTGTATATTTTTTCCTGCTTTGTCGAAGATTATTTGACCACCGAGTTGAGGGTCCATATCTGGGCTCTCTGTTCCACTGGTCTATGTGTCTGTTTTTATGCCAGTACCATGCTGTCTTGGTGATCACAGCTTTGTAGTAAAGCTTGAAATCAGGTAACGTGATGCCCCCAGTTTTGTTTTTCTTTTTCAACATTTCCCTAGCAATTCAGGGTCTCTTCTGATTCCATACAAATTTTAGGATTATTTGCTCCAGCTCTTTGAAAAATACTGGTGGAATTTTGATTGGAATGGCATTAAAGGCATAGATTGCTCTAGGCAGTATACATATACATAATTTTAATTCCAATTCTAAGGACAAATGAAGGCAGACTGATATGCAAATTACAACTCAAAGTTACTCTTTGGATATTGAAAATTAACTGAAATTGTTTTAAAAGTGCCCTGAGATTTTAGTTAAGCAACTTGGAAACATCACTGTCTATGATGTCATACATGTGTAACTCTTCACAGAGTTTTGATAGATTCAGTGATATTTCACAATGATGATAGATTCAGATTTTGAGGGGGTGTAGCCCCCAGTGATATTTCACAATGAAAAGTAAGTCAGAAAGTAGATCAACATAGATTTTGGCATAATAAAGATCATTTGAGAGACCTCTTCATTCCCAGTTAAGTTTTCTTTTTTTCTTTTTTTTTTTTTTTTTCCTGTGAAGGATCATGAAATAAAATACAAGGTAATTCATTAGAAAATAAAAACAAACTAGAAAACTTTATTTGGCTGCCATACATAAAAAACATACTAGCCATTATTCCTTCCTGATTTGTAACACAAAACTAATTTATGGAATCTTCTCAAAGGTTGTGGTCATTTTTAAATAAAGCAAACATTCAGAGAAATTATCTCTACCCTGTGAAGTTAGCATCATGCGTTTTTCTCTCCCTGCTCCTAGGAGACATACATGTCTATAAAATATTTAAATATTAAAATTCTTTGTCCTGAACTCTGTTGATCTCTTTTTTTAAGTGCTGCTTAGTTTATTCTTTTTAAAATTAACATATAGTGTATTATTGGTTTCAGAGGTACAGGCCTATGATTCATCAGTCTTATATAATACCCAGTGCTCATTATAACACATACCCTCCCCAATGTCCATCACACAGTTACCCCATCCCCTCACCCCCTTCCCATCCCACAGCCCTCAGTTTGTTTCCTGAGATGAAGAGTCTCTTATGGTTTGTCTCCCTCTCTGGTTTCACCTTGCTTTGTTTTTTTCTCTCTTCCACTATGATCCTCTGCCTTGTTTCTTAAATTTCACAATTTATTCTTAAGCTAGTTTCTTTTTGTGTGTTGGCTTGTTTGTCTTGTGGTGTTTTGTTTTTTGTTTGTTTGCTTGTTTGTTTGTTGTTGTTGTTGTTGTTGTTTTGAGAGAAAGAGCACAGGTGCAGGAGTTGCAGAGGTAGAGAGAAACATGCTTAAGCAGGCTCCCCCTACAGTGCAGAGTCCTCTGCGGCGCTTGATCTCACAATCCTGAGGCATGACCTGAGCCAGAATCAAGAGTTGGATGCTTAACCAGCTGAGCCATCCAGGTGCCCCTTAAGCACTGATTGCCTGTTTGTCACTGACTACCTATTATCTACCAGTCATTAATTTGTAGTAGCCAAAGGGAATACAAGTTTGAGGAAATTAAAAAGGTTTTATATGTGTTTCCTTATGATGTATATTTGCTAAATGAAGAATCCTGTCCCTTTTATTTTATTTATTTATTTATTTATTTATTTATTTTTTAAATAAGCCCAGCACAGGGCTTGAACTCACAACCCTGAGATCAAGACCTGACCCGAGATCAAGAGTCAGATGCTTAATCGACTGGCACCCCAGCCAATATTTTTACTGAACTTCTTAAATGGGTTCACATTTTAAACTTAAAAATGCAACGGTAGCTGTTGAGAGTTGCCTTTGAGAGAGGCCCCCAGATTAGAGACAGGAAGCCCCACTTTCCGTACTGTTTGAATATTCTAACATATGTATTTTTTTCTACATTTTATTATTTAAATGTCCACCAACTATCTAGGCACTGGAATTATTCTTTTCATTTTCTTATTTAAATAAAATAAAAATGATGAAGTAAAGGTCTATTCTGAAATCGCTGTATCTGGGGATCTTTGCCTCTGGTACACCAACTGCAATACCTGCCCTCAGGGTGGAACGTTTGCACCCTGACCAATGGCAAAGGAGAAATCACATTAACCAGACATTTCTATTGCATTTCAACACAATATCAGTAAATTTATGCATTGGTTGACATCAACGTAAACCTCTCAAGTGAGGGAAGACAACACTTTTAAAGCAACAAAAATAAAAATAGTTGTGCATACGTGCGGACAGGAGAGCTTCATCTAGACTGAATGTCTTTGAAAGGGTATCTGCCTGGAATTGGTTTTCTATGTTAAAGACTTATCCTGTGTAATTAATTGGAACATCAATAGCAGCTGCATTCCTCACCAAAACCAACTTTGGCGTACCACAGGCATCCAAGAGAACATTCCAACAGGGACATCTCTTTGGAGTAATTTCTTTAATTTTATTTTTGAAAATAGGAATAATGATTGGTTTACTATTTATTACTATTTATCACATTAAGAGTCTCTTCTTAAAGTTTTGTGCTTCTCCTTCCATTTTTCTGAACTCTTATATGCTATAATTTTCTTTTTATAGTCTTTGTTTTTACAAATAAGCTCACAATGCTGATCGTGGAGTTCTAAGGTATACAAGTCCACTCTACATGATGATTTACTTTCATTTCATAAAAGAGCTCTTAGTTTTCAAAAGTAATAAGATTTACATAATGATATCCCAGAACTATTAGGAGCAGAAGGGTGGTATTGGGTTTTATAGTTTTATAGCCTTTGCCCCATATTCTCTTGATATATGATAAAGTAGCTTTACAACCATTTTATTTGTTTTCAGCTCCTTTATGAAGATGCAGAAAAAAATTAAAATATAACCAGTCTACATAGAAATCATTAAGGTCTATGAATCTTCTTTCATACCCATCTTAAATAGTCTCACAGAATATCCTTGGATTCCCTTGAGCATTTGCAGGTGATAATATGTCACCTACCTGCACAGAAATTCCCGATCTCCACCTATAGCTGGTTCTTCCAAATACACAGTAGATCGCATCATTTATTCAGTCATGTAATCAGGATGCCATGGGGGAAGAAAGCTGTAGTGGTTTGCAACTTGCCATTGAGATGAGAAACAAGCAGGTGAAGATGTTGGCAGTTCTGATGTAGCCAAGTGTTCATTTATTTAAGAAACACTTGAGCATTTATTTGGTAAATGATGCTGTTTAAAGTGGTGGGGTTTGGAGCCGATGGCTGAGACCAAATTCTTGAGATGTCTTTGGAGTAAAAAGTGGTCTTATTAAAGCACAGGGACAACACCCATGGGCAGAAAAGAGCTGCACTGAGGTCACAAGAAGTAGCCCATTATATACTTTCAAGTCCGGAGGGGTTAGGGACAGCACAAGCCTCCAGCACAAGCCTCCAGTGTGTTTTGGAAACAAGGTTTCCAGGATCGTGAGGGGGCTAGCTATTGTTAGGAAAAGGTCATTTATTACTGTTTAGTAAACCCTCAATCAGGAGACCCCTCAGATGTCTATCAGTGGGCCATATTGCCAACATGTATATTAAAGGGAAGAGATAAAGGAAGTTTCCAAAGGAATTTTTATCTGTTAAAGAGGATCCTGGGGATCAGGCTAAGATTGCCTTTTGCCTTAGGAAAGTGTCAACATCCAGGCAGCTGAGCTCCCAGAGGAAGGTCACACTACCTGTTTCAAAGACTTGTCAGTGGGCTGTCAGCAATAAGGAGATTTAATTTTTTCTTTTGCCTTTGTTTCTCGCATCCATACACACTAGGTAGGGAGTCAGAAATACAAAGGTGATGAAGTGTTCATACCTGCCTTCAGGGAGCTCAGGGTTAATTGGGGAAGTACTCAAGTAAAGAGTGACTTGTGTTCTGTTAAAGCCACACTAGAGAGAATCAGAGAGGTGGGATTGCTGCCTTCTGCCCTGGGGGAGAGTCAGGGAGGATTAACCAGGCTGAATGCTTAAGGGATGACTAGGCCTTCTCCATGCAAAAAAGAAGAAAACACTTCAAGCAGAGACCATTTTAAGAGGCCAGGGTACACTTTAGAAACTGCGGTAGTTTGGGGCGCCTGGGTGGCTCAGTGGATTAAGCCGCTGCCTTTGAGCCCCGTATTGGGCTCTCTGCTCAGCGGGGAGCCTGCTTCCTCTTCTCTCTCTGCCTAAATCTCTGCCTACTTGTGATCTCTCTCTGTCAAATAAATAAATAAAATCTTAAAAAAAAAAAAAAAGAAAGAAACTGCGGTAGTTTGGTGACTCAAAGGGTGGAGTAAGGGCATGCCTTGTGATGGGGCTAAAAGGGAGAGAAGAGTCAGAGGGAATCCCAGAAGAATTTGATGCCAAAAGTAGCATGGTCAAATGTGTAATTTAGAAGGATTCCTTTGGTTGCTTTTTTTTTTTTTTCCTTTAAAAACAACAACAACAACAAACTCAAAGCCAATGAAAGGGAACAACAGGAAGACCTGCCTGGAAGCAGCTGCCTTCATCTGGGTGATGATCAGTGAGGGCTGGCCTCTGGCAGTGGGAAGGAAAGGAGGCCCAAGAGCAAAAGAGATTTCAGTGGCAGAGGGAATGGATTCTGAGTAGCAGAGAGTCAAGGATTCAAGTAAAATGTAAGCCTTACCCTTGATGAATTCATCTCATTGGGAAAATGGGTAAAGTACCAACCTTGCTATGCAGTGTTATATTCAAAGTGCTATATTCGTGTTTGGTTTATCTCATCCTATTAGTCCTTCTAGTGGCAAATAACAGAGGTTTTCTGTGGGGAGGGTCGGAAGGGTGGGGAACTTCCAACTGGGGAAAATTCAATCCCTGTCATTCTTGATGTGGATAATTAGAAAAGGGAAGAACTGAAGATGGGAAAATACTAAGGTGTGGTTGGTAAAGCAGATGGCAGACAAAGAGAAGTTTTTGCAGTAAAACTTTAAGAAAGAGGAGAGAAAGGAATCCCAGGCTCCAGAACCGTACTGTGGCACCTTCTTCCAGGAGGAAGGAAGCCAGAGATGTGCTGAGCAAGTTGACAGTGTCCGTTCTGGCACAGAGTGACTCGAGGCACCAGCACTAAGACCACGCAGTCATTCTGGATATTGGGGCGCATATTTGAGAACCATCAGCCAAGAATAGCAAGTTTCCCCCGATCTTTTTCCATCTCATGCATCCAAATTACTCTTCATTTCTGTGACGTCAGCAGGACCTAGGCAGCAGAGGAACATGAGTGTAAGTTAGAAAGTGAAAGCCATTGTGTCTAATGCAGAGCCAGGCAGAGACGGGAAACACACCTACACATACTCCTTGTGCGCGCAGCATATGCAGCAAAACAAAATTAACTTAACAGCAACACAAGAGATTATAGGGCAGGGAGATTCAGAAGTTTCTAGCAAGTAAGGGAGAGTAACTGGGAAATAGTAAGATCCATTATAACAAAGTGTTTTAAGGTGCTTTTCTATTTCCTTTTTTTAAGTATGCTGACTTTTTCTTTTAGTAAACACAAATTTTTAGAAGGATTCACTTCTGACTTTGCTTTCAAAAACTTTATTCTCTATCAGGCCTTAAATTTGCAAATAGCAAATTCTACAGAACTGTATCCTAACAGTTTCTAAGAGCTCCAAATGTGCAAAGTTCCATGGAAACCCAGAAGAGCAAGAGATTCATTCTTCTCAGAAAGAAATATGGGCAAAAGATGCAAGGAGAAGTGATGTTTGAATTGGGCCTTAAGAATGAGAAGGATTTCACCAAAGAGGCAATAGCAGAGAGGAATTCTGGGAAAAGGTAATAGCCTCATGGAGGCATGAAAATGCATAGCTTGTTCAGGAAGAGCAAGTAGCAGTTCAAAGTGGCAAAGGCCTAAATTGGCTGGAGAGTGAGAGGAAGGCATAAGAGCCAAAAGTGGTAATATTTGTCAGGGTTATTCCATGAAAGGCTCTGGTAAACTCAGTGGGACAATCCAAACTAATTTTTGTGAGAGGTTAGATTTAAAACATCAGGTGTGTGAAGACTGCTAAAATCAGAGTTGATCTTTTTCTTCTTCAAGATGGTAGTTTTTTTTTTTTTTTAAGATTTTATTTATTTATTTATTTGGCAGAGAGAAATCACAAGTAGATGGAGAGGCAGACACAGAGAGAGAGAGAGAGAGGGAAGCAGGCCCCCTGCTGAGCAGAGAGCCCGATGCGGGGCTCAATCTCAGGACCCCGAGATCCCTTCGAGCCAAAGGCAGCAGCTTAGCCCACTGAGCCACCCAGGCGCCCCAAGATGGTAGTTATTGATGAAGTTTTGAGAGTTGGTGGAACTACCCCGAGGGGTTCCACTATTCCCATGAAAATTAGTAGTTCTTGTGGTAAGGAGATGTTTTAGGAATTGTTGCTAATAGGTACATCAACAACTTCCAATTGCATAATGCCCCTAGAAAGATACAAATCTTTTTCATGTGTTTCTTTCAGACTCCAGAAATAGTACTGGCAAATGTTCAGAGAAGGCAGAAATTCTCCAGAACATACTCTTTAAAACCCCAGATCACCTCTTTATGGAAACAATCTTAGACAAATCTCTTGCATGTCATTCAGACTCTATTACTCAGCTTTGGGGTCCATATCCATCATGTTATGAATTGTGTGCATGCTTAGAAAAAAACTTTGGTTTGCCTTCTGTATAATTTGATCTGAGTCATAATTTTGGTATTCACCTTTCTTTCAGTTCAAACTTTTACTTCCAGATCTTTATTAATACTTCCAAAAGGGATTAAGAAACATCACAACATATGAATTGAAATACTTCATTGTTTTAAAAAACAGAAATTCATGAATGGCATTGAAGATAAAAAGTAGTGCTATTGATAGGCCTTAAGTTCATCCTCCTCCTCCTTAAAATCAAATCCAAACATCATTCCAGCTAAGACTTTAATAGAGTTAAACAACACAAGTGTCAGGATCTAAAAATCATGGAAAATGCCACTGTCATTTCCGTGAAATCAGGTGTAAACAATTTAAGTGTGGTTAAAATTGGATGACAGATTTCAGTAATGGAATATATGGCATTTTGTTAACTGGTTATTCCTTTAGAGTTAGCCCCGAATTCGTGTTGATTATATTTCCAATACCAAAGCTTGCTCATGCACCCAATACACTGCTTCCCCTTCCCCTGACTACTGACTTATTGAAGGGGAAACAGTTAGTAATAGATTTTTCCACAAGTTATTGGGAGGACTAGTAGTGAAAAATTAATGAGGGGCTTTGGTTTACCTCAGGTGGCCAGTCTGGAGCCCACAGCAAAAGTCTTAGGACAACACTTTGTGTTACCAAGAAGCAAGATGGAGTCAGTTTGTTGTATAACTTCAGAACACCCCACGTGTGTCTTTTGGTTTTAGCCATTATTGCCAAAAGCACTCTTGTTACATGGTTCCAGATAGTTTCTATATGGGGTACCTGAATGTCCTTCCCATATGCTGCCAAACAAACAGCTAGTGCTAATTTTTGTTGGAACCAGGCACCCTGTAATTTCCATGAATATTATGTTGAATGAGTTTGCAAGTTCAAACCAGATTTCATGAGCATCCCAGAAACCGTGCATAAAAACTAGAAATTGAATAAAGTTAATTTTTCTCAAGTGGACAAAGGTTTGTGGGGTTTTTTTAAGCATCTGTATATTTTTTGTGAGATTATTAAAGGCTATTAAATCCATTTTTTAGGGTAGATATCAACCTGTCAACCAAGGATCTTTTTTTTTTTTTTTTTAAGATTTTATTTATTTATTTGACAGAGAGAGAGAGAGGCAGTGAGAGAAGGAACACAAGCAGGGGCAGAGGGAGAGAGAGAAACAGACTTCCTGCTGGAGCAGGAAGCCTGATGTGGGGCTCTATCCCAGCACCCTGGGATCATGACTGAGCCAAAGGCAGATGTTTAACGACTGATCCACCCAGGTGCACAGGGATCATTTTTTTTAAAGCAATTGTCCACTTCTAATTAGACTTCAAGATGTGTAACTGATTCTGTTGTCTTCAAAGAGCTAATTTGGGATGTATTTAGACCCTCTTTTTATAAGCTTTAATAAAGCAAACTTGTCTGTCAGGGCACTGATTCTGTTGGCAGGTATAGGTATTTTCATTCTATTTTCACTTTGGAACATGAAGGTACTGGAAGGCTGTTGAATTTAGCACGGACGCTTCCCTCTACCCACTCCAGTGATCCATCATCAGAGACTCCTAAATCTATAAGGAAACTTGCACATATCATCCCTTTCATTTCACAAAGGAAGAAGATAACACTCGGAGCAGTTAGCAGACTCTTTCCTTCCCGTGTTTGCAGAGCTAGTTAATAGAAGAACTAGAACTAGAACCCAGGCCTCCTGCATCTTGTTATACTAAGTCTTCTAGGTTTGAGGGAGATAAGGTGTGTCCTTCCTCCGTTTTCTCCTTTGCTTTTTAGAGATCTAATTCTCCTTTAGTGAACTGCTGAAACCAAGTGAAGAATGCTGCTCATTCCCTAACAAGGAGAGATTCTACTCTGCAACACGTTTTCAAGATCTGCCCTTTTGACGCTGAAATGTGTTTTTATTACATTTAAAAGAGGAAACACAATAACTGTAAATCCCCTGATTTGGTGCCCCTCCCACCTCATTTCTAGTAAACAGGGAAGTGGCTGACCAATCAGGATAATTGTCCAGACACTTAAAATGTGTTTTAGATGATAAATTAAAAAAGCAAAAAACTCCTTTTGAAAGACTTATGTCATAGGAATTAGAAGAATTTCTCTGTAAAATTCTTTTCTGTGTATGGCAGACATTAGCATTTCAAAGGGACAAGAAGCATATTCCACCAGAATGCTTGGTTCCATTATTTTATGTAAAAACTGTCTGAGCCTTACATGGTCTTATTAAGCATATGGAAATACTGTGTACTCCTGTTAGTGAAAATAAAATAATCTCTAAATATAAATATACACTCTTTTAATGATCATCAAACTCATTCCAAGCATGTATTTCAGTTGATAGTCCCACATGCATTTTTTTTTCCACATGCATTATTTTTAAACAACTTTTTAACTCTGAATCATTTTTTTAAATCGTTTTTGCCATGGAATAAGAAATTTATAATAAATTAAGTGACAAATTAATGGTTCTTTTTTTAAAAAAAAAGATTCGAAGAATAGATAATATGATTAAAATGAAAAGGCTTTATTCTCAAAAATTTGTGGTTTTCTAGGATTGCTGTATTTTGACAAATTGCTTTATCTAAAAATAACTTTAAATAAAAAAGAATGTAAACACAGTAATTCCATTGAAGTCAGGACAGTAGCTCCCTTAGTGGAAATAATGACCTGGATACCGAGGTGCATTCAGGGCTAAGTGATACATTGGTGTGAATATTTCTGTATGTGTATCATACATACAGATATTATGATATTATGATATTATGTATATCATACTTAATTCAAAGTATAAAAAAAAGAAGAAAAGGTTAAAGTGCTAAAATACACTCTATAAAACTTGCCCTGTACAACTTACAAATATAGGACTTGTAGTATTGTGTACTATTTATTATTTGATTTTATTATTTTTTATATTTTATATGTATAATATATTTTTATATATTATTATATTATTTTAATAATATAATAAATATATATATTTATATAAATATATTTTATATAATATTATTATATTATTTTATAATATTATTTGATTCCAAATTTTAAAAAGCAGACTAAAAAATTGTTAGAATGTTTCATTTTTTTTCTCTAAATCTTTTCTATAGTTTATTAGGAATTGAGGTATTAAATCACAAAGTATTTTACCAATTCAAGGAAAAAATATGTAAACCTTAATTATTGTCATCAAGTTAAAAACAGAACAGGACTTTACCTTCTGAGTTTTAGAAATGTGAAAATTTTTTTTTTGAGTTTTTATTTTAATTCCAGTTAGTTAACACACAGTGTGGTATTAGTTTCAGTTGTACGATATAGTGATTCAGGAATTCTACACACGACCCAGTGCTCATCAGAACAAGTGGACTCCTTAATCCCCATCACCTATTTCCCCCATCCCTCCACACCCCTCCCTTCTGGTAACCATCACTTTTGTTCTCTATAGTTAAGAGTCTGTTTCTTGATTTCTTCCTCTCTCTCTCTTCCTTCTTTGCTTGTTTTGTTTCTTAAATTCCACATATGAGTGAAATCATATGGTATTCAGTCTGTCTCTGACTGTCTTATTTCGATTAGCATAATACTCTCTACCTTCATCCATGTCATTGCAAACAGCAGGAGTATCATCTAATTCTTAAAGTATATTCTAAATGTCGTACTAAAGACTATCTTTTAATAAAATAAAATATAACTCACTCCTAAGTGAAGCATTCTCCAAATTTATTCATGTGGTTGATAATAGACGGCTCACTTTTTTTTTTTTTTATGACTTGGAAACAAGAAGAAATGTTGACTTTTCAAATCATCCTTGCCAGGTTGCCTCTGCCAGAGCAGACGTTCCTGGGCTACTGGACAGTTGGCCAGTCAAGAAGTGGAATACAAAAACTGTTGTGTCCAGCAGAAACTCATCATATAGACATAAAGGTTGATATCATTATTTCTTCATTAAAATATTGAATGTTACAGATTTTTTTCTCTGTCTTCCCTGAGAAAAACCCATATAATCTCAGAAATGACTTGTTCTAAGCTAATTTTAGATTTCGCTTCTGCTCCCGTCTCAAGCCAGTCTGGCCTCCAAGGAGTTCAATGTAGATCATTGCTAATGGCTAATAGAATTCCTAAAAGCTAACCTGAATTAGAGTCAGGTATGTTGTGTGTTATCCTAGAACACTGGCTCCATGATATTTGTTTCCATGTAAATAGACAAAGGGAAAGAGTATCAGTCATTAGTTGTAACAGTAGCTCCTTTAGATATTTGAAGCAGAAAGGGATTTACTGTGGGGAATTGGATGCTCATTAGAAGGGACAGAAGGAACAGAAGTCAACAGGTCACCACTGGATTTTCAGTCTCAGGATGAGTGCTTCTGCTACTCCCACCACCCCTGTGGCTGGCAGCCACATAGCCAGGCAAGATCAGCGAGGTTTTTCTGGAAGGGGCCACACAGTAAGTGTTCTAGGCCACACAGATTCTGCTGCTGCAGCTACTCGCCTTTGCTGGGGGTGGCACAGCCGTAAACAGTATGTTAGCAGAGAAATGTGGCTGTGTCCTCATAAAATCTTATTTACAAAAGCAGGCGGTAGCTCAGACTTGACCTGTGGACCGTTCAAGTGCATTTCATTGGCAGAACCTCAATACCTGAAACCCTTACTACCAGAGAGGATGAGGAACATAGTTTTTAGACTTCCAGCTCCTGAGACTCGGACTAGATCAAAAGGGGCAGGATCGAGGGTGGCAGGGATGCCACAAGGGTCACTATCTAACCCAGACATCTTTGATTAATTAAGAACAGTACAGATGCAGATATTGAAAGTGTGGTTATGTCTATATGTGTTCATGTCAAAGGACCCAGCCTTAATATCAATAACATTATTAAATTAGTTCCTCTCCTTCTGTTTATATGATTGTTCATTAAGTGTGTTATGGTCTGCCTTTTGTAAATAATGGTAGTGGTTATCAGGAAGCTTTTTTTTAAATTTAGAATGTCACTTTTTATGTATATTTTATTTCAAGGACCCAGATTCAGCCCTTACTTTCTATATAATGATATAATAATCATTCTTTACAATGGAATGGTATCAGGCCCTGATTCATACAGTTACAGATTATTCTCCTGGTTTGGCCAACCCTGGGTCCTAAGACTTACAGTTCAAAACTTGCTCTTGACTTAGGAAGGGATACAGTCATGAGAAACCTATGGGATTTTATATCGGGTATATTTTGTCAGTAAACAGAAAAGAAAGTGAGAACTTAAATAAGATAGCACAAATGAAAGCATTTATAAATGCAAGTATGTGGTATTACTATTGTTATAGGCACCATAGCAGTCAATAAAATTAGACGAGGTAATTTAATATGTTGAGTATTTGAATTTAAACTCTATATTTTAGAAAAACTTTAGCCTTTCTACAGTTTGGTAACTACCTAAATTCCTCAACCCAGATAACTACTTTATTATAGGGCCCAGCCTTTATAAACATACAGGAATATCCAATAGAAAGATATGAAGAAAGAGCCCAAACCTTTACTGAAGAATGTGCCTCCTGGAAGTTACCATTGGATGAAATTAACTTAGTCTGTGACATTGCTACATCACATGGTATGTCAATTTACTCTTTTGATTTTTCCTTCCTGCATTGATTTTTTTTTTAAAGAGGGACTAAAAGAACCTCTAAACATCAAGAAGTCTATGATAGACTCAGGAACTGTGTCATTTTTGGATTAGATAGTAATTGTATGTAATTTAGAACTAATTTCCTATAATAACCTAACAAAATACTATTGTGGAATCCACTTACGCCCTGCTAAGTTTGTGAGCATATATCTGTTTCTCATTACAATTGTAGCACAAAGTTAAACATACCCAGGCATGTGCTAAAAATAGAAGGGGAAAAGAAAAAGAGAAACATTGGATATGGGGGCAGGGATTCCAGTTTGATGATTACATGAAATATGAAAGAGCTGGAGTGATTTGCAGTCATTAAAGTTATTGTAAAGAATGGCGAATAAAGGATGTGAATTTTTGGCATCTGCTTTTCTGGACTGTTGCCATTACCTCCTGATTCATGCAGCGTGCCCTGGCTACGTTTTGGCAGAAGTTTTCAATTGATGGCAGTTACTAAGGTCCTATAAAACAGAGATGATGACAGGAGAAAGGGAGAGACTCACTTGCCTAAAATGGGGATTGCTGAGGCAAGTTTTTGCTATCAGTTCAATGAGTATTGTTTATTCCTAAAATCAACTTTGTTAAAAAAAATATGTGTTTTAAAAATATACAGAGATGGGGTCCCTGGGTGGCTCAGTGGGTAAAGCCTCTGCCTTCAGCTCAGGTCATGATCCCAGGGTCCTGGGATCGAGCCCCGCATTGGGCTCTCCTCTTGGCGGGGTGCCTGCTCCCCCCCAACACCCACCTCTCTGCCTACTTGTGATCTCGATCTCTCTCTCTCTCTTTCTCTCTGAGTCAATTTAAAAAAAAAATACAGAGTTTTTTTTGTTAACAGACTGGTGCTCTTGTGAAGATATCTTACATTCACTAGTAGGGACTATATATGGATTTTGAACTTTGGCCCCTTGTTGCATCTCTTGGGATTGGAAATGAGTATGCCATGACCCTCCACCCCACACCTGTGAGAGGCTTCGCTAGTCAGGAGCGCTTTTGTGGTTAGACTTTGTGCTGGCCTTGACCATTTCCAAACATCCTTCCAGGCAGCTGCTGTCAGTCAGAGTTAGCCCTTAAAAACAAAACCCAGATGCTGTCCTTCCTATTACTTAACTCTCTCTTTCAGTATTGTCCACTTATTCAAATTAGAGTTCTGTTGCTTTTTTCCTTTGGTTTTTTCCCTCTTCTGTAGTTGTTAGAGAAAAGCTTAGAATCAGAGTTAATTTATAGATATCTGTCTCCTAATCAGTCCATCTACAGATCATCGGCTGAGTTCCAACTGTGTGCTCTGTCTCGTGATTCAGATTGCACTGGACATGTTAACCAGTCAGAAAATCTTGTGCAGACCACAAAATTAACACCTTTTGTCATTCCAGAAAATGAGGAAAATACCCTCTACGTAGTTGCATGCAATCCCATCACCTTATACTTCATGAACATGACCGGGAAAAGTGGCTACTTGGCGGACTTCTCTGACATCTTCCCAAGAATAGCCGGTAGGGTTTGGCACCCATTTGTGACAGTGGCACCGCTGGGAAATCCCCTCAAGGGTCAAGTGATTCTCCATGAGCAGCAGGTAAGGCTCGTGTAAGGTTTTTGCATACTTATGGTCACCTAGTATCCACCATACCGAGCATATTATTCATTCGGCAAATATAGATCATGTGCCTGTTACTGGAGATGCTGCAGCAAACAGAACACAAAAATGTTTGGCCTGAAAAGCTTATATTCTGGTGCAGGAAGATAGGAATCATTAAATAAGCAAAAGAAATCATTAAATAGTATCTCAAGTTAGAAGATGAGAAGCAAGGGAGAGTAAAGTAGAAGGCTGGCAGGAAGATCGACATTTAAAATAGGGTGGATGAGCAGGGTTTGCCTAAATGAGGAGGGGATGCCTAAGCAAAGACTTAGGGGAAGTGAGGGGGAGAACAGATATCTGAAATAAGAGAGTTCTAGGCAAAGGGGATGTAAGTTCAGAGGCCCAGTGGCTAGAGCATGGTTTTGTTCCATCTTTAAAGAAATATGGTGGGGAAGATAGTGTGAGGGGGAGAGTATAGGGAGGTGAGGTCACAGAGGTTGCTCAGCTGGCTGGGGAAGGGGCATGGTGCCGGGGATGGAGAAGCAGATGGTGCAGAGCCTCCTCAACCATTGTAATGTCCTGGGTCCTGCCTAGGGGAGGAGGAGGAACAAGTTAGAGCATTTCAAGCGGAGGAGTAGCATGACCTGACCTACATTTTTTTTTTAAGATTTTATTTATTTATTTGTCAGAGAGAGAGCGAGTGAGAGCAAGCACAGGCAGACAGAGTCAGAGGGAGAAGCAGGCTCCCTGCGGAGCAAGGAGCCGGATGTGGGACTTGATCCCATGACGCTTGATCCCATGACCTGAGCTGAAGGCAGCTGCTTAACCAACTGAGCCACCCAGGCGTCCCCTGACCTACATTTTTAAGAATTTCTCTGGCTCCTCCACAGTGAATAGTCTTTAGGTGCTGAGGCAGAATGAAGGAGACTAGTTAAGAAATTTTTGCTATGATCCAGCAAGAGATCATTGCAGTTTAGAGAAGGAAGGTTGTCGGTAATGATGGATTTGGGATGTATATTGAAGGTAGAGCCAACAGGATTTCCTACCAGATCAAATGCAGGGGGTGAAAGAGGGTAGAGTTAATTAAGGGCAACTTCAAGGTTTAGGGCCTGAGCAACTGAAAGGATGGAGTCACCATCAGTTGAGATGAGGAATTGATTTGGCAGGGATTAGACCTTGGGTTAAATCTGAGATGCCTGTCAGACATCCAGTAGATGAGTCTGGAGGTAGGTGGAACTCAGAATAGGAAATATAAATCTGTGGTCCTTCGCAGACAAATGTTATTAAAAACCATGAGACTGAAAGAGGTCACCAAGGGAGTGATGGTGAGGAGAGAAGTCTAAGCTCTGGAGCAGTGAAATACTAAGAAATCAGGGAGACACAGGGAAAATCAGCCAAGGGTATTAAAGATGAGTGCCCAGCGAAGTAGATGGATGGACCAGGGGTGTGGTGTCCCAGAAAGCAAGTGATGAACCTTTCAAGGATTACTAACGCTGGCAATGTACTAAATAAAGTTGACATACTTTATTTCATGTTATTTTTCCAGCAGCACATTTAGGCCTCCCTTACCCTTATTTACATGGGAGAAAGTGGAGGCTCAGAGAGTTCAGATAACCTGCCCAGTAAACACATGGGAAAACTGAGATTCAAACCTAATTGGATTGGCCCCACCAGAATTAAATTTCATCTACCCTCCCACTCGGCAGCCACTTGGGGAAAAGAATAGCCTGAATAATTAAAAAGTATTGACAATAGGAAGATATTAAAGAAATGCAGAATTGTTATTTACAAGTATTTAAAGTCACCAGGAGAGCAAAGTGTTACCAAGAAACAATACTTTTAGACCATGTCTAATCAAGAGGAAATATTGCATAAATAACATGTTGGTGTTTCACTGAGTCAGTAAGTCAACTTTAACTTTGGGCCTCTCATAATTATCATAAATTCTGAGTTAAATTTTTTTCTGATTATCACTTTTTAAAAATTTTTCACTTTCTCCTCCAGGCAAAGTTTATAAATATCCATATATTGCTTATAAAAATTTGTGTCCAGCGCATAGAATATGGGTTTTACTTTTTAGGTGTCTAATAAAATATCAATGCCATTGAATTGAATTCCACAACGAGAAGAATCTGTCATAAAAAGCACAAGATATCTTGGCAATTTTTAATTCAGTAAGCCAGTCGCATTTCAGTAAGAATCTAAATTTGGAGTATTTATTCAAACAATCCTGCCTAATTTTCAGCTCTCAAATTAACTGTCAAATCTACATAAACCAATTCTTTGTTACGTCCTAGGTTTTTATGTTGCTAGCAAGTATTATATTTTCTCAAAAGAGCCAACTATTTGGCAACATTGCTGATTAATACTCTTGAGTGCAAAGAGGTGCCTAACTTCCATAGCAGCCCTTGGCCTCCTGGCATTCTTGCATTCTACCACCTGACTTGGCCCTTTGACTACAGTCTGAACCGTTTTCTAGAAAACTACCTCAGCACCCTTGAGCAAGCATGCACAGCTTATGAGAATACTTCACTGGACTCTGAACTGCCTCTTTTCCCAGAGAGGGTATCTTAGCTGCCTATTCTATATTATGGCCCTGTTTAGGAGGTAAGACCTCTTTGATTCCAAATGAACAGCATGCATCTGTAAAATTTAACAAATGGCAAATAATTTTGATCAACTAACAAATAAGTGCACTGCCCTCAATTCCTTTTTCCCCATTCTGCCCTCCCTGAAAGCAGAGCTAAAATATTGTAGAGAAATACTCCCATTAATTCTTCTGTGCCTTGTCTTTATAAAGCTTTGCTGTGGATGTATTTCCCTGGCTTAAAAAGTTGCTCAAAACTTCCTTGCTAAAATAAAATCATAAGTGAGGAAAGGGAAACTTTGCCATGCCTAAAAATAAAGACCCTCCTCCATTCCCCCTCCCCTGCCATGAGATTACTTATTTCATCTGTATAAAGTTTAGAATTTCAGACTTTAGGACACTGAGGTCATCCAGAGGTTACTTTTCTCCCAGTCAGATACAAACATAACGAAATTGCTCCCTTGCTTCTCCTCCCTCCCCCCTTGAAGGAGCACCAAAGCCACGGTTACATGTACTCAGATGTGACGCAAAATTCTATTTTTAAACTCAGACAGAATATATTATTAGTCACTTACAGAAGGAAACCATTAACATCTAAAAGGACGGAGCAACAGAACTCCTTCATGTTGCCGATTGCTTCTAAAACAGTCTAAATACAACAATGGCTGGAAATTTATATATTTTCTGTCACTTAGAAAGATACAGTTTTTCAGGCCACTTTTGCCAAATTATGCACATATGAGTATTAGACCTTAAAAAGGAAGAAAAATGCAAAAGCATACTTATTTTTTCTGCTTAATCGTATCTGTTTAATCATCTGCTTATTCTTCTGCTTAATCATGTTTTGGAATCAAACATTATTTTTAGGACTTTCTTTTGCTTAGAAGAGTTAATATTATCCCGATTTGCTAAAGTGCTAAGAATTCATGTTAATGTTCATATTTATCATACGAGAAAGATTTTCTCCTTTAAAAAGTACTTTCTAAAAAAAAGATTTAACCTAGAATGGAGGCTGTAAATTTTTTAACTTAATACATTTTCTTAAGTAAAACTTTTAAGGTATTGTCATCATTTCCAAACTTACAGAGGCCAGAAATAATACTTCTTATAGGAAGTGATGATTTTAATAATATCCCTAACACATTCTGAATGGGGAATCGCATATTATACCAATGATGCACTCGAAGAGTGATGTTTGCAGAGAAGCTTAGGCTCTGTCAACATGCTTAGTGGGATTTTTTACTACACCCAAGATTCAAAGTGAAGGAATCTATGTGGTACAAATACGACTTTAACGCTTGAGCAGTTCAATAAAATTAGCTCGTCAAATAAACTTGAAACCACATGATGAGGTCGCAGATTTGCAGATGAATCATCAGACTCTTTGCATTTGTTTTTATTTCCAACTGGACTATGTAAGTCAGAGTAAGGGTCATGGTTAATTCATCATTGTGTTCTCCTCTGCGCTTTAAACATAAGCTGCCCAGTAACTATTAAAGGACAAGGAAACAGACACTTCTTACTTGTTTCCTATATTTTGCAGACTATATATTAATTCTTGGGTGCTTCATTTTCCCCAAAGAAAGTTTTTTTTTGTTTTGTTTTGTTTTGGTTTTTTTTTGACAGACAGATCACAAGTAGGCAGAGAGACAGGCAGAGAGAAAGGAAGGGAAGCAGACTCCCTGCTGAGCAGAGAGCCGGTGTGGGGCTCAATTCCAGGACCCTGAAATCATGACCTGAGCTGAAGGCAAAGGCTTTAACCCACTGAACCCAAAGAAAGTTTTTGAAATGAAAAGTTCATAGGGGTTAGGATAACTGGAGGAGCCTCAAATTTAAACAAAACAAAACAAAGAAGACAGTTGCATAACAATGAGGCCTGACTTAAAGGTGCCCTTTTTGTAAACCTTTTTGTTTAATCTTCAAGGGTCTTTAAATTTTCACCAAAGAAAGCCAAGTTCATTGCATCTCTTTAAAATATTTCATCTTATAGAACACCTAGGTGGCTCATCATTCACCTAAACAGCTGCCTTGGGCTCAGATCATGATGCCAGTATCCTGGAATTGAGTCCCATATGGGGGGGGGGTGTCCTTGCTCAGCAGGGAGCCTGCTTCTCCCCCTGTCTCTGCCCCCCCCCACTGCCCTTCATGTTCTCTCTCTCTCTCTGTGTCTCAAATAAATAATCTTTTAAATAATGATAATAATAAATAATAAAATAAAATATTTCATCTTTTCTGACTTTCTCAATTTTAAGTTCTTATTCATATGTTTCTGTTCATTGATTTTAATGCTTAAGGTTTATTTTTTTAAAAATTTCTTGAAAAAATGCTAATTACTGAGATTATTACTTCGTTTACAAAACTGTGATTAATACTACTGGAGAAATCTCTTTGTATATTATTGTGGTACCAACTCTGAGTTATTAAAGCTTAGCGAATTTTAAAATGAAGAAACACTCATTATGAGCTAGGTTCTTAGGATCCTTGATCTTTTCTTGCTAACCCATCTTTTTTATCATGTACGTCTCTTCTGAAATAAACCTGGATGTGAGAAGCTAAAGTGAGATTTAATATGCACAACATAAGACAGTTTTCAACAAAATACTCTTTAAGTGTAGTTTCAATAAAACTAAATGGACTTTAAAAATTATCGATCCTCTTAGTTTCCTCAAGAATACAATAAAACAGAATCATGGTTAAAGTAGTCTATATTTAGAAGGAGATGGTTTTAAGATAAAATCTTCAAAGATAATACATTCTGCATTACATAATTTGAAATCCCTTCCTATAACCATCTCATACTTCACATTCTATATTAAGGAAAACCATTCAGTGTCTTTATTCACTCAGTATTGTCATCTTTCCTTTGATTTACCACTGTATCTTTTATTACCAGGTTGCCAAGAGGCTGCTGCTTTTAAAAAAAGAAAAGAAACAAATCTTGAGCTTCTAACTCTTCTCTTTATTTCCAGAGCAATGTCATCCTATTATTGGATTCCACTGGCCAAGCCCTTCGACGTCTCGTCCTCCCTTCAGAAGAGAGTCCATCTAAGAAACCTTCCTGGTGGAACAAGGAGGAGACGGTAAGCTACACCCAACTTGCCCAGCAAATTGCCAAGGATTTCTGGAGCTTTCTACCTTAAAGATACATGCCTGCCCATCCCTCTCCATACCTGTGGTTTACTACTACACCCTACAAGAGAATTTTCTTACTATGCACGCATAGATGTTCATGTCCTATAAATAGACATAGATACACATATAATTAAGTAACCAATAACTTCTTGTTTGTAGACGTCATATGTACATGAAGACTTCTCAGGACTGAACTATAATAATAATAGAACATCATGAACTTTCTAAAGCACGATATTCGTGACAAGTTCCTGACCATGTAGACACTGAACTGTTTTCAAGTTATATGTTTATATTTTGGATTTATGTAATAAACTGATGTCTAAGATACCTGATTGCACCTACTAGATGAATAAATGTTTGAATACATTAACTAAATTAAACTAGTAAGTTAAGTACAAGGCCAGTCCAAGAAAATTTATTAGAAAAAGTAAGACTTACTTTTTGCCCTGCAAAAGAACATAATTAAGTCTTAAAAGACCATGAAAAAAAAAAAAACAGATAATTTAAATCCTATAAATGTATCCAAATCTACAAAAAATAACCCAGCATTTCTTGTGTGTTTATGTCATGGTATAAATTCCATAGTTAATCACCAGATAGCAGGTTTATTTCTAACCCGTATTTGGCATTATTTTTAAAATCTTTATCCTAAAGATGAAATAAATTTTAAAAATATATTTTGATCCACATTACCATAAGAGTCTCGAAGCAAATAAAGAGGTAGCTTCTCAAGGAATTACGTGTTTATATGTCAAAGAACTTTATTTAAGGGAAAAGAGCCGAAGAGACATGACTGCATCTCACACATTTAATGTGAATATTTTGTTTTTTCTTTAGGAAACTTATAAAATGTGTAAAGAATTTTCACACAAAAACTGGCTAGTATTCTACAAAGAAAATGGGTGAGCTCTTTGTTATAGAAGATTTAAACTGGAATCTTTATTTTGCCCACTCTCTTTCCTCATTTAATTATACTTCCTTATTATAAAACCAATGTAACCAAATTGCAAATGTTTTATTGTAAAAGCAACTCTTCCCACACTGTAGAACATTTAAAAACAGACCTAAGAACAGACAGTGCTGGGGGTGCCTGGGTGGCTCAGTTGGTTAAGCTTTCAACTCTTGATTTCGGCTCAGGTCATGACCCCGGGTCGTGAGATTGAACCCCATGTCCAGCTCTGTGCTGGGTGCTTAAGATTCTCTCTCTCTCCCTCTGGCTCCCCTCCCCAGTTGTCTCAATTACCATTTTTCTTTGTCATTATTTAGTTTTGAACACCTTCTTCTTAGCATTTGCATGATAGATCATGAAATGACTGTGCCATCATTACTCAACCATTATCCTCACCATTTCCTTTCAGATAGTTTTCTTCTCCTCTTTCAGGAACAGCCTGACTGTGCTGGATGTCCTAGAAGGGCGAACTCACACCATCTCACTTCCCATCAACGTCAAGACAGTGTTTCTTGTAGCAGAGGACAAGTGGCTTCTGGTGGAAGACAAAACAAACCAGTGGGTAGATCTACATGGCATCTCATGGAATGTACCATAGCTCAGCCATATTTATCAGTTATCCAGAATCCTTACTGTTCTGACTTCCAGTATCCATCTTTTAACAGTTTCTGAATTTGGTATCTCTGTAGGAGAAAGAAGAAAGGGTGGGGAAAAATTAAAATAAATATTACTTCACAGAGTAATTATGAAAGTGTTTCAGAGAATGACATGGAAATTAATAGTAAAATCATAATGACTTTTATATATGATCCATATTCTTCAGATTTTTTTCCTATTAGTACATTGGGAATCCTCAGTATTCTTGCCAAACTAGAGATACTTCAAAATAGATTTTTGATTTATCCTCTCTTCAGAGGGCCTTAGTCTCTGTCCTAGAGCTGTTGCCTTTTGGGAGCTTCCCAGAATTCACCTCTTAGAAGTTTCTTCTTCATTTTATGTTGGTTGCTCTTAGTTACGTTCATGTTTGTGCTGCTTCCCCACACTTGACTGTATATGTCTTGAGGAAAGGGACATTAGCTGCACTTGGCATAAGTAGGGTGCACAGAGAATTTTGAGTCCCCCTGCCTCATTCATTACCTCTACTGACTAAATACAGATTCTCTCTGCCCCTAGGGCGACAAGCAGAAATATCCTGCTGCAAAAGATTTCTGGCTATTTATACATCCCTATTTTAGAATTCTTAAAAATAAGTAGATCAAGGGAATTACAGTGCTGAGGGCTTCTGTCCCTCAGCTAGTCACAAGTAAGAGGCCAGATTCTCACTCGTTGTGCTGGCTGATCAAAATCATATCAAGAGCAGGTTCCATGATAATGGGGGTGTGTCACTTTAGGGTTGCTCCCCCCGCCCCCCCTCAAGCCCTTCCTCTTAAACAAAGTACTGGATTTTAGTTCCTATTTATTACTGCATTGTTATCATGCACTGCTCCCTGTCGACAGTGCTGAGAAGTTATGTGTTAATTCACAACAGAACTCTGAAACTGCAAATTATACTCAGAATATAAAAACAAAGCTTTGGAGTTGGGGGGGTGTGGAATTCTGACCTTTCATAGTCTGGACTCACAATTATTAAAGAGGAAAAACTGTTCACATAGATGTTTTGTTTATTTTCAGGAAATATCTTTTAAGTAAGCCTGCACACATTGACTCTGAGGATAGTGGGGTTTGCCAGCTGTACGTGTTGAAAGAGGAGCCACCTAGCACAGGATTTGGAGTTATACAAGGTAAATTCCCTTTGCTTTGTGCTTAGGGCTGTGTGCTGTGCCCTTAGAGTCCTCCAGAATCATTTAAGAACAATAACATCAACATATGTTAAATTTATGCCCAAAAGAAAGAACTTAGTAATTACATTAGAATTAGTAAATAAGAATATACTATCTTTTCACTTCTTTGAATTTTTTGAACTGAGAAATCAGAATTTCTCTATGCATTTAGGTTCCAAGTCCATTAGTCTTCTAGTGTAGCATCTTTTCTTTTTTTTAACACAGGCCCTCAGGATTTCTACTTAATTCATCACCATTTGGGGGGAGTGGGGGCGGAGAGTAGTACTTAGAAAAAACCTAAAACATACCATTACCAGTGAGGTGGGTCAGTTTCACGTCTTTATTGCAGGGTGCTATTAATGGTAATATAAATATTGCTAATCAAATTTTGAATTCAATAAATACTTGCATTCACTTAGAGGAGATGCCTTGATTGTAAAAACTGACTTTTCTCAAACAAAAGGCCATGAATATAATTTAAAGTGTTTTCTCTTTTTTTAACTTGTGCTTTTCCTTTTGAGTTGGTGAGAATGAAATCTTGCAAAAATTAATTCCTGAAGCATTTTAGGGGCATATGGTATCTAATGTTTCTCTGACACTTCAGAAGCAGATCTCAGCATACCTCATAAAATTTCAAGTGATCAACTATCATCTGAAAATTTAAGTTCAGCTGTGGGACAAAAGATTGCCTCTCCTAACCGAATTCTCTCAGATGAGAATAGTTATGCTACTGTTGTTATTGGCTTCCCAGATCTCATGGTAAGCACCAGTTTTTTTTTTCAATTATTGAATAAATATTTCTTCTCTCCAGTTCAGGCTATGATGTGTAAGGCTGTTTGAGGGTTAGTTAAAAATGTAATGATATTATGGTATACATTTTAGATCAAGTCTGTATTACAAATCAGTCATTAGAAAGTACATTCTACTTTCACTGCTTTTTTAAAATTGGCATTTAAAGGGTAATGTAATTATGTAACTTAGTAAGGGGAAACCAGTATTCTCCATACATGGGAGTCCCTGTGACACAGTGAAATGTTTAAACTACTGATGGTAATTTTACATCATGTCGTCTTAATGTGTGCTCATGTAATCTGTCAAGAGGAACATTTGAGACTAACAAAATAACATGTCTTCTAGAGTTTTTTAAAGTTTAATTAGTTGGGGGGTCTCATTACTATAGATTAAATGTTTTCAGCACTTGTGAACATCAGTTCACTTTCCATTGAGTTTTGCTCTGCTTTATCATATGTTTGCAGTATCCAGATTATGGTGATAATTTCAGCTTAATTTGTTCTTAGGTTGTCCTTTCTGCTATTATGTACTGTTATCTGTAAAGAAGGGGCTATTTGTAATTGACTTCAGTGAAACGAGGCACCATCTTCCCCTGATAGAAATGAGGGAAAATTAAATATAAAGGTTATTTAAGTCTAAGATGTCATCTAATAACCTTAGATGTAGCTCCGTGTATTTTGATTTAACATTTAATTTTCATAATTTCCTTTGTGGCTTTTATTTTTTTAATAGAATCATTAAAGATAAAAATAGCAGCTCTGCTTGATGGTATACCAGTCTCACATAATCTCAGATTTTTAATGTAATTAATGAATGGTGACTATTTCAGGGTATAAGACATCTGAAATCCAAAACCCTGTGGCTTAGGATTTTGCCATATGTCTTCCTAATTATCAACTAAAAAGCATTTGCTATGGTATTATATAACTGAAAATGAAACATGTTGTTGAAATACAGTATCTACAGCAGTCTTGACTGAATGAGAGTTATGTTTAATATGATTTCTTAATGATTGCTGCGATCAGTAGGGAAAATATTAGAGTTGTGTTTCTGAAGGTGGAGTCATTTAAAATATTGATCTTCTGATTGAAGAAATTAGTATAGAAATATACTGTTACTGTAAAAAAATGGTTATAAATTAAAAGTATTTGGCACTGAGTATAAGACAGTTTGTATTAACCCTATAGAAATCCTTTATAACCAGAAGGACTCGTGACCTTATTAAATTAAAAGTTTTATCCCCCCTACTTAGTATGGTAACCAATACAAAGGAGGTGTTATTGAATATTTGTTAAATGAAAAACTAGGGTCAGTTAGGCAGCCTTTCAACATTTTATGATAACAGTTGTATTTTTTAGACCCTAATACAAAAATCAGGCATTGCACTATTCTAAACCCTTTCATACATGACAGGTAATTTTTAAAACAATTTTATAAGGTTTTATAGATGAAGAAATAGAAACAGAGAAGATATATCTCCTAGGCCACAAAAATTATGAGTAAAGGAGCTGGGATTTGAGGTCAAGGGTGACTTACCCTTAAGCCTGTATCCTTTCTCCCATACCACAGTGCATTTCTGCTTTGATGTGAATTTCTTTTGACTCTTCATAAAGCTAACAATAAAGGGATATGTCACCTATTAACTTTTTATAACATTATCAGAGGCACCTAAATTATTACAAACTTTTTATCAATTCCTTAACCTAATGCCAAATAGCCATAAAAAACATACAGCAAATATCATCCTTAGTAGTGAAAAATTAAAAGCATTCCTTTTAATATTAAGAATAAGACAAGGGGCGCCTGGGTGGCTCAGTGGGTGGCTCACTGCTCGGCAGGGAGCCTGCTTCCTCCTCTCTCTCTGCCTGCCTCTCTGCCTACTTAAGATCTCTGTCTGTCAAATAAATAAATAAAATCTTTTAAAAAAAAAGAATTAGACAAGATACCATCATCACTTCTATCAAATACTCTATTGAGCATCTCAGATATGATCCATAACAAAATTCTGATAAATTGAATTTCATCAAAATCTAAAACTTCAGCTTTATAAAAGACACTATTAAGAGAATGAAAAGATATGGCTGGGAAAAAATGTTGGCAAATCATATTTCCAACAAAGGACTTGTATCTGAAACACACAAAGATTGCTTAAAACTCGAGAGCAAGAAAACAAATCATCCAATATAGAAAATGGGCAAACAGTATAAGGTGACATTGGTCAGAGGCTGAGGAGGTGAGGACACCCCATATGGGGGAAGGTGTAACCACCTGTGATGGAAATGAACTCCAGGTAGGATGCAGGTGGTGCCCCTGAGGAGGTGGAGGTAGGGTGTAGGATTTAGGAGCCCAAGTAAGGTGAGGAGGGCGTCCATTCAGGAGCATAGCCCAGTGTTGACTGTCAGGACCAAGCAGAGTAAGGAAGGCATTTGCCTGAGAGGGAAGGTTGGTAGTGGGATGGAATATGAGTCACATTTGGTGGAACTCAGCAATAAAGTAAAAATTTTAAAGATCATGAAGTCTAGTTTCTCACTATTGGAAAAGGGAGTTACAGATAGAGAAAGGAAGAACACTAGAATGAATCCTATAGTCAGCATTGGAATTGAATCTATTTGTGTGAATTCACAGTTTTCAATATATTTAGATAGATACAGAGGTAACAAGGTAAATATAGGGGGGGTGACAAAAGACTTGAACACTTGATTTAAGAGGATCCAGAGATTAAGTACATGAAAAGATGTTCAACATCATTAGTCATTCAAGAAATGCAAATTAAAATCAAAATGAGACACAACTACATGGCTAACATAAAAAAATACTGACAAATATCAAATACTAACAAGTATGCAGAGCAAATCCAACTCTCATAAAATTTTATGAAAGAGCAAAGACAATAACCAAGATGTTCCTGAAGAACCAAGTAGAAGCAGTGGTATTTGCCCTACTAAATTTCAAGGCTTACTGTAAAGCTTCAGTAACTAAGACAATGGTATGGACATAGGGGTAGAAAAATAAATAAGAGAATGGAATGACCCCTGGGGCTAATAATACATTATATGTTAATTAAAAAATAAAAAAAGAGGGTGGAATAAAGTGCTGAGCAGCAGATGCATACATACTCAGAACTGTATTTTATAATAGTAGTGTTGATCAGTGCTGTTAGGTATTTGACAGTATTTGGACACTTAGCTATCTATGTGGAAAAAGGATGAATATTAATCTGTGTCTCATGCAATTCACAAAAATAAATCCCAAATGGGTTAAAGACTTAAATGTGAAAGACAAAACTTTAAAATGTTTAGAGAATACATAGGAAAATATCTACGATCTTGGGGTATGTATATAAATACATATGTGGTAAAAAAAAAAATATATATATATATATATATATATATTAAGTAAAGCAAAAGGGAATAAATACACAAAATTCCAGAAGATTTCTAAACATCTAGGGCAGACTGAAGGAAAATGTGAATGGAAAGACACATTCAGGGACTTCAGAATGCTGGTAATGCCAGAAAGTAGATGAATCAGATATTTATTTCATTTTTAAACTATATTGTTATATTCCCTCTATTAGTTATAGTTCATTTCAACATAAAAAGTATGTTGTGTATTTCACATTTGCCTGAGAAATATGATTATTGGTGAAATAGCTATTTTCTATATGAAAATCAAGAAGGTTAAGAAGTAATTTGATTTTCTTACACTTGTCAAATATAAGTTTACCTCTGGTACCTACTTAAAGGGCTGCATTGTACCAGACGTGGTGAATGTAATTTATAGTACAGTTGGCACTTGAACGACATGGGAGTTAGGGACACTGAACCCCTTCACACAGTTAGAACTCCATGAATAACTTTTGAGTTCCCAAAACTTAACTACTAATAGCCTACAGTTGACTGACAACCTTGTTGATAACATATACAGTCGAGTACACATTTTGTATGTTACTGTACATTATGTATGTACAGTAAAGTGAGCTGGAGAAAAGAAAATGTCATTAAGAAAATCATAAGGAAGATAAAACACATTTACTATACTGTAAAAAATCCACGTGTAAGTGGACTGGCACGGTTCAAACTTGTGTTCTTCAGGGGTCAACTCTATTTCAGTACTTCTTTTTGGAGCCCAGCATGGGGCTTGATCTCACGACCCTGAGATCAAGACGTGAGCTGAGATCAGGTGTCAGACACTGAACCGACTGAGCCCGGCACCCCTATATTTCAGTACTCTGATCTTTTCTTTCTTTCAGTCACCCAGTGAAGTCTATTCTTGGAAAAGGCCATCATCCCTGCATAAACCAAATGTCACTGACAGAACATTCTATGGAGGAAAGAAGAAAAGTGAAACTCCAAAACAGAGCAATTGTGTGACTCTTTTAGATACTAATCAGATAGTCAGGATCCTGCCCCCAGGAGAAGTCCCTCTAAAAGATATCTACCCAAAAGGTAAGAAATTTACCAATTCCTAATTTGCCGAGGTAGTAAGGGTAGTTTGCTTTGGGTAGGGATATTTAATTGATTATTATCATTCTGTATGTATAAATGTGAATAATTCTACCAGCATCTGGTAGCTAAAAAGACCTCTGTGCGTACTCAGAAAGTTTTCACTCAGTTTCTCACAGTGTGGTAGAAGGCACTGCTGTTAAAACTCTTCTTCCTTTGCCTTACAGTCTACACAGTAACTTTACTTAGAAGATGCTTTCAGGGGCTTCTGGGTGGCTCAGTCATTAATCATCTGCCTTCAGCTCAGGCTATGATCCCAGGAGTCTTGGGATGGAGTCCCGAATCGGGCTCCCTGCTCAGCAGGGAGTCTGCTTCTCCGTCTCCCTCTTCCGCTCCCCCTGCTTATGCTTGCTCTCTCTCTCTCTCTACCTATCTCTGTGTCAAATAAGTAACTAAAATCTTTTTCCAAAAAAAAAAAAAAAGAGAAGAAGCAGATGATTTCAAAGAGACTTTTAGAAATTATTAGACCATAAGGCACAGAAAATGGGGCTGACTTTTGTCTTAAGCTCCCATGATGAAAGGGAGTCATGCAGACTGATCCCCTAAGCAGTGCTCCCAAGAGTCATCTTACATTTATTACTGCAAAACATAGGCCAGGTCCTGTGCCGATCCCTTTTCCTTACTCTTATTTAATCTTCAAATCTCCATTCTGTCATCAGTGTACTCTTGAACTTGTATGCAGGGAAGCTGATGAAGGGAGATAAGATGGCATGCCAAGGGCTGCCCCACCAGTGGCCGGCAGAGCCCAGATCTGCATCACATCTTCCAGTCCCAAGCCTAGGGCTCTTTTCACTGAACTATATGGGCTTTCATCATCAAGGATAATTATGAAAATATTTGCTCATTGAGCCCCTGGTAGTAACATGTTGTCCTATGTTTACATTCGTTATCATCACTGTGGACTTAATAAATATAATGCTAAATGTATTATATTATAATCTGCTACTGGGTTTGACAAGTCCTGGTTATATCATAATATTTAGAATTAGTTCCTTCCAAAGAAATCACCGTTTCCTCAAAATGTTTCTTAAGGTAGAAGAGGCAGCTGAATAAAATGACAATCTCAGTACAGTGCTGTGATAGGAATGTTCACAAGGTGATCTATAAAAGGAGAAGCTTATGGTCCAGACTGGTGATTATGAGCTGGCCCTTGAAAAGATGAATGGGAGTGAATCAAATGAAGGAATTATTTCAGGAAGAGGTACCCTGTGTGAAAGGTACAGGGGCATGACACCACTCCAGGAAATACAAGAAATTCTGTACTAGAACTCAGCACACCTGGGAGGCTTCCTTGATAGCTCTTCTCCCTCATCCTCTCTATCTAACCCCATCATAAATTACCTTGTCCTTTTGATACAACCTTACTAATATATTTTGATTCCACCCACTTGACTAAAGTTCTACTACCAATGTCCAAATCACTGCCATCTTAAACTAGAATATTGCAACAGCCTCTGGTGTTTCCTCTTCCATTCTTTCCCATTCTCCACGCATCAGACACAGTGATATTTTTGAAGTATGCCTTTGTTCTTAGGCAGTTAAGGTTAGGTTATATATTGTTCAGTTTGTGGATAGTTCTATGAGTTTGACAAACACATACAGTTCTGTTACCATCACCAGAACTGACAGAGAACAGTTCCATCTCCCCAAAAACCTCCCCCAGGCTACTTGCAGTCAGCCTCTTCACCTACTCCCTGTCCCCTGGCCAATCTGATTTCTGTCCTTATGGATTTACCTTTTCCAGAATGGTCATATAAGCGATATCATACAGTATATGGTCTCTCAACTCTGGTTTCTTTCACCGAATATCATGTCTTTGAGAATCATTTCTATCGTTGTGTGTGCCAGTAGTTCATTTTATTGCCAAGTAGTAGTCTCATGTGTGGATGTGCACACTTTGTCTGTTCACTCACAAGTTGGTGGATAGTTGGATCTTTTCTACTTTTTGACAATAATGTAGGAATGGCATTTTTACATTATATGACAGAAGTGCCAAACTGTTTTACAAAGTGACAATACCTTTTGCATTCCTGTCAGCAAAGAAGTTCTGCTGTCTCCTTGCCAGTATAGTCTGTTTTGCCATTCTAGTGGGTGTGCAGCAATATCTCATTATGATTTTAATTTGCATTTTCCCCAGTGCCTAATGATGTTGAGCATCTTGTCGTATATACCTTCCATAGTGAAATGTCTCAGATTTTTGCCCTTGGGTGATTTGGGTGTTTTTGCTTTTTTTAAGAATTTTGTATGTTCCCTATATATTCAGGGTACATGTCCACTATCCAATATATTCTTTTCAAATATCTTCTCCCATTTTGATGAAAGGAAAACTTCCCTTCTAGAAATTTTATAATTTTAGATTTTACATTTAAGGCTCCATTTTGAGGTAATTTTTTAAATACAGTGCATGGTGTAAATTGAGACTCATTGTTTTGTATGCAGATATTCACTTGTTCCAGCACCATTTGCTGGAAGATCTGTCCTTTCTCTATTGAATTTCAGCTGTTGGACCTCTGCTGAAAATCAACTGACCACATATGTTTGCATCTATTTCTGTATCTTCAGTTGTGTTCCACTGATCTCTGTATCCATCCCTCCACTACTAGCACACTGGATTCCTTTCTAGCTTTGACACCACTTGATAGTGAGTGCATAGATCTTCTAACTGTTGGTAGGGATCAATAGATAGAAAACTACTGAAAGGAAATCAGGGAAAAGGAAGACTTGCAGCTAAATTGACCCCGGAGAATACTTGCTGAAGGCAGGCCAGGGTGATTATGGAGGGTGGAGGGCGAGGAACCTGATCACATGTGGAGGGTGGGGGGTTCTGACTTAGAAGGACTCTTGCTGAAAGTGAACGGTACAGAGATGAACACAGAAGCCCAAAAGTTGGAAGAGGATCCAAAGGAGCTCACAGGAGTTCGGTCAAAGGAGATGGTCTTTGTCATCATCTTTATTGATAGCTTCTTCATTGACTTTCACTGGAGAACATTACAGTTGATTCATCTAGTCTCTGTTACACACACTTTCCAGTTTTTGCTGTTACAGATAATGGGCAACAAGTATCCTTGTACCCCTCTCCTTGTGTACATGCTGAGAGTCCACAGGGTACATATCTAAGACTAGAATTACCAGATTGTCTCCCAATGTTGTTCCAGGTGCATTAAAGAGGTCCTGATGCTCCCCATCCTTATGTATTCTTGAAGGGATCAGACCTTTCATTATGGTTTCAGTTTATCTTTCCCTAATTTTTAATAACCCCGAGAATCTTTCCATATGTTGTGATTTACTCTTCTGAGAATTGCCTGTTTATATCTTTTACCATTTTTCTCTTGGTTGCTAGGAATTTTATTTCCCCTCATTTGTTTAAGTAATACTCCTTAAGTATTTCAAATGTACATGAAGTGCTTAGCATGGTATCTGGTACACAGGAAGAATTTTATAAATGTGGGCTGTTAAAAAAAAAATTCCTAGGAGAATGACCAAGGGAGATGCCAGGAGGATAGCTGTGCACAGGCCTAGGAATCAACAGTTCAGATGAGGACACTTGAGAAAGTAGTAAATATGTGGCTAATAAACATCAATTATAAGAAACAAAAATAATAAAAGTTCATGAAATTTTAAAAAGCATATATCAAAACTATGAGACAATTATAATCCACAACTTAGGGAGAGGAGTGACTAATGTTAAAGTGTTCTAAGTGCCTTACTTTGTTCAGGAGGAAGGATAACGATGTTAAGTTTGTGTGTCAGTAAGTTAGGAGTAGAGTATAGAACTTCCAGAGTAGTAGAGGAAAGATAATGGCATAAGAAATCTTTGCCCTGGGGGCGCCTGGGTGGCTCAGTGGGTTAAGCCGCTGCCTTCGGCTCAGGTCATGATCCCCGGGTCCTGGGATCGAGCCCCGCATCGGGCTCTCTGCTCAGCAGGGAGCCTGCTTCCTCCTCTCTCTCTGCCTGCCTCTCTGCCTGCTTGTGATCTCTCTCTGTCAAATAAATAAATAAAATCTTTTTTAAAAAAAAGAAAGAAAGAAAGAAATCTTTGCCCTGGTTAAGAAGCAGTCATTGAGCTGACACGGGTATAAAAAATAGTTTGGCCTTTTTTTAAGTAAATAGAGTCCAACAGTCTGATTAGTCAGGAACTAGTGCAGATCAGCCTTTTATTAAAGAAATCAATGGAAACTATAGAGGTTATTCTCCTGGTGGCTTTCATAAAGATGGCATAATTTTTATTTAATGCAGACAGGGAGAGATTTACTGCTTTCTTCCATTCTTTTTTTTCCTAGTTAATTGTTAGCTGCTTTTTTTTTTCTTTTTTTCTTTTCTTCTTTCTTTCTTTCTTTCTTTCTAATCACAGACCTCAGCTCTTCAAACACAAAATAACAACTCTGGATTAAAAGTGATAATCTGTGTTTTGAACTTTGAGTAAATTCAAAGATTTGGCATTGGCATGATTGCAGGGCACACATCACTCTTAATCTGTGAACACAGAAATGCATTAAACTTGGTAGTTAACAGATGTACATAGAATTTCATTGCTAAAAGTAGTGAATTTTTTAATATAATTTCATCTTCCCTTTGAATTTGTTCTTGGTTGTTTTGCCTGACAACTTTTATACCTCCTCCTAACCTTGGCGCTGTGCACATAGCTGTCCCAACCGTTTGCGGGAACGGTGCGCTAAATACGCAGCTGTGACTTCCCTTTTGACGTTAGTGAACTCATGCTCATGCATAGCTTATACCTATCCTTGAAATCCACCTGGATTATAAATGTAATGGAAATTTACTGAGCCTCTGTCCTCTCTCCAGTGTTGAAACGTTTAAAATGGATAGACAAGGATTTGGCCAAGTTTGGAGGGAAATCTGGCCACGGTGTTCGCTTCCTTAATTCAGTCATGCATTCTGAGCCGATTCGTTTTCAAATCAGTAAACATCAATGCTGATTATTTTTCAAGTGCTCCCCATTACCATTTCCACCACCACTCCCTTAATACTGCTTTCAAAAGTGCTTTATAGCCACGAAGTGCCTTTTCTGATACGTGAAAATATTTTTTAGCACCAGGAGTAAAATTCTTACTTTCCCCTTCTTGAAATAGACACAGCCATTACTGCATTTTCTCACCCTCTTTATGCCATGGAATTAATTTGCACAGTGAAAGAAAAGATATTTTAAAATAAGTTGGCTTACTTCGCTTTCACGGGCCGTCTGAAAGCTCTGGTGGCCACAGCCCCAGCTCAGCTTCTCGCTACTACTTACGAAGAAAAAGCACCCGTGAGTGACAAGCCAACATGTAAGTCAGTTAATGAGGCAGCCGCTTCAATAACTGGTCATTTTTGGCAAAGAACCTGGGTCTATAAATAATTCAAACCACTTCGGCTGGGTCTTAGCAGCAGGAACTGTCAAAAGTGATATATGGTGCAAAACTTTATCCAAGACTGACCTCCCGTCCCAGGCAGCGTTTCCAATGCAGGCTGTGTGTGACTGACGATAAGCATGCTTGTTTTATATAAATGGCCATCTAGGGATGGCCAATTCAGCCGGGTGGTCAGGTTACCATAGGAACTCTCTTTTCTTACCCTCTGCTGCCCTGGACATTACCTTCCTTGCCTCCTAACCCTCTGATCTCTGGCACTCCTGCCTGCCTTGCTCTGCAGCTCATACCTAACCCCCAGGCCTATGGGTTTCCAGAGGCCCACTTGGTGGGTTTTGTTTTGTTGTGTGGGGTTTGTTTTTGTTTTGTAAGGAACTTTCCTGTTTCTGCTGTGGGCTCCTCAGATGAGGCAGGAATCCCATCTCCTTCTTTCTCCTCAGTACTTTGTATAGTGTCTGGTACAAAGTAAACCTAACCTTGTTTGTTGAATAAATAAGACATATTTTGAGTTTTTAATTTTTTAGAGGGTCTACTCAAAAATCTCTGTCTACAAACATGAATAAAAATACGAAGTTTCTTACTTTCTTATTTTTTTTTGTAAACTACATTGGATAAATTCAGTGTGAACGTCCTGGACATCTCATTCAAACCTGAAGTTGTAATAAGAGATGGACAACAGACAAAAAATCTTTAAAAAGTATGGGTTCTGTGTAGGGGAGATTTTTTTTTTTTTTTAAAGACACTAATGGCCCATATCTTCTAAAATGAGGCTATTTTCAAAATCATAACCCTCGGGTCAGCTTAGGCAGGAGTCACCTGGAGGGGCGGACAGAGCAGAGATTGCAAAGCCAAGAAGGCCTGGATTTGAGTGCCATCTCTGTCACTCTCCAGCCTTGTCACCTCAAGCAGGTCACATTACCCTCACACTTCTGTTAGCTTCAGTTCCCTCCTCACTCAAGTGGGAATCATGAGTCTTTGCAGTTAGGATTCAAAACTGCCCAGAAAGACAAGACGGAGCAGAGTTTCTGGCACACAGTAGGGGCAGCACATGATGGTCAGTGGTGGTTCTCAGGGCTTTGGAAGAGAAGTCAGCAGACCCCTGGAATTGGCTGGGAAACAATTCCACGATCAGAGGGAGGGGGGCCTGGCCTCCGTATATCAGACCCTGTCCCTCTCCCCATCCAACCCTTTCATCATTTCCATGGTCCAGAGTCCTCATTGCACAGACCTACCTTCACCTCACCCTCTCCTGTCTTGGTGGGGCCAATGATCCTCAAAATAATGTCTGTGCTGCTCAGATGCTGTTGTGATCCCCATTTTACAAATGACAGAAGAAGCGAGGTACCTAACCTGACCAGCATAAAACACGGTTCGGAAATATCAGAGTCAGGATTTTATTCCCAGTCAGTCCAGTTACAAAGTGGCTGCTTGTACTGTTGTTTTGACTTCCTAGGAAGGAAAGACAGAATTCAGGTGAAAAAATCTTTTTAAATAAACTGTAAGTGCTAAAATGGCTCGTCTTGGAAAGCTAGCAAAGACAAAGAAAAGAACTCAGGTCATTTCTGGACAGTAAAGAACCATGGTCTGATGTGCATGTATTTGACAGTCTTTGTGTTTTCTTGACCAAAACATAACCCTACAGACTAGATTTGGCCCAGGACCTTGTCAGGTGGGTCTCAGAGCTCTGTCCTAGGCTACTGGTAATTTCATTCAACTTCTAGCAACATTCGTGCTTTCTGCTGGTCTTACGTTGGTATCATGCAATAATTTAATACTCAGCTCATACCATGACTTGTTTGCAGATGTGACCCCTCCACAAACAGCTGGTTATATAGAAATCACTGACCTTCAATCAAAGAAACTCCGATATATCCCTGTTCCCAGGTAAGCCACGTTCACCTTTATTCTCATTTCAAATGTCAGATCAAGAGCAAGTCAAGTCTTACTCTGCATTCCAAATAAATCTGTGCTTTTGTCTCCTGAAAGAACAAAGCTCTCCCCCCTCCACTTGCAGTTAGCTTGTATCTTGCTGCTGTTCTGCATGCTTTACTGCTATTTTTATTTTCATTTGGGAAAAATGTTCAAACATTATATAGGTATAAGTCTAACAGCCTTTGAAGGCTTCATTTCTCTATCATTGATCTAGTCATTGACTGATCCCCAATGATAAATTTTTCTGTACTTGAAACAGTGTTTTCAGTATTGGAGAAAATTTTCATCTTATTAACTTTATTTTTTTCTAAGTTTTAATTTGAATTTCCATTAGTTACCATACAGTGTAATATCAGGTACACAGGACAGTAATTCAGCACTTCCATACACCACCCTGCGCTCATCTCGACAAGTGCCCTTCTTAATCCCCATCACCTGCATCACCCATCCCCCTCTGGTAACCATCAGTTTGTTCTCTACAGTTAAGAGTCTGTTTCTGGTTTCTCTCCTTCTCTCTCTTTTTTTTCCCTTTGCTTGTTTGTTTTGTTTCTTAAACTCCACATATGAGTGAAATCATATGGTAATTATCTTCTCTGACTGACTTATTTTGCTTAGCATAATACTCTCGAGCTGCAACCACTGTATTTTTTAACTTTATATATTAGTTTTCAGAGGTGAATGTGTTCAAAATGTCAATGAATTTAAATAGCATTTTTTAAAACGGTTTTTAAAAATGCTGTGAAGGCTATTCAGTAGCTAAAGTCTTCCAGAGTTTCTGAATGGAACTCATGACCATTCACTGCTTCTGTTATTGTCCAGTGATGGAAGCAAGGTACGTAAATCCACTAGACTGAGGACACAGAAGGAAAACTACATTCTTGGTTTCTACGCTTGAGGATCACAGTGTCCTCACTAGTAGCCCATCCCTTTCTGGATGCATCCGTTCCTGATCTCCCTCTCTTACTTGAACCACACACCTGCTCTGGTCTATTTGGTTCAGCTTCCTCATTCTTCCTTACTTTGCTCCCCAGCCAGCACCTCCTTCTTCGAATCTTTTCCTCTGCTTTGGCCTAGGTTGACACCACATCCCCTCATAACATATACTTCCTTATAGGCGACTGAGCCCTCACAACACAGGGAGAAAACCTCACCTGAACTCTCTAACAGAGGAGCCTGGAGAGCCTTCCAGCATGAGAGAAAGTCACCCTCAGCATCACCAGCCACTCCTCCAACCCCCTAGAAGAAACCAGCCCAGCGTGACAGTACACAGTAACTCAGAAACACAGTTTCATTTCTTAGGACCCTTAATCGGGTTCAATAAATATAAGTAATCAAAGCATTACTCAAAAAATAGCTTTACTTGTTCCAACATATATAAATATGCCTTCTTAGAGCACCTTAATGTGTCAGTTTAATGGAAAATGGCTTTTAGTCATTTGGGGAAATTCCTCATTCCATATGAAGTATATGCTTATTAAAATACACTATGAATTCAAGCAACAAAAGCAAAGAACAACTTTGTGTTTTTTACATTTCTAAAACCATTAATAAATTTTTCCCAGTATTTCTCTTAATTGCTCTCTCATTAGCCCTGGCTTTTATTTCATTGCTCTTCTCTTTTAACTTTCTGTGTGAACCGTACGTGATACCTGCCGTGCAAGGAACATCTGGCAGAGCAGCTGTGTAAAGAGCCCAGGCCAGCTGGACACCACAAGGCAGTCCTTCAGAGCCTCCATACTGCCCACCAGAGACAGAATGCAAGCCAGATGTGTCATTGTCAATTCCTTATTAGCCATATTTTTCCAAAGGAAAACAAGATAGGTGAAATTGACTTTAATCACATTTTATTGACCCAATGTATTTAAAATGTTATCATTTTATCATGCACACTCTCTCCTTAAAATAAATAAATATTTTTTGAAAAAATTTAAAAACATAAAATGTTATCATTTTGACACATATTCAATATAAAAATTTTAATGAGATATTTTATATTCCTTTTTTCTTCTTAGTCTTTGAAATCAGTTATGTATTTTACACTTTTGGAACATCTCCGTTTGGACTTGCCATATTTCAAGTGCCATGTGATTTGGAGTCTGTTCATTATCAGTATATCCTGAATTTCTCTTGAGATTAGCTATTGCCATTTTTGGCATATATGCAATCCAAGAGAACAACCCATCTGGATTTCAGTTTTCCTGCTAGTTGCTTAAATTTAGCATTCCGCTAGATAGCTGGAATTTTCCATCTGATGGCTAACTTCAAATAACAGAAAATACAGTAACACTGTAACTACAGGGCCAAAATGAATACATCACTTTTGCCCCCAGTAAAGCTTGAGTCTTTTTCCTCAAGTTTTTGTATTATTTACATCTGTAAAATGATACTGCCTAGCTCTCATCTGTGGGTGTTTGGAAATCTGGGCCTCACTCTACTATAATTCTATGCATTCTTCAATGACCTTGCTATAATGTAGTAAGGAGAAGATACATTTAAAACAAGGTAAAGAAGAGATTCTAGAGTTGGGGAGCAAATTGTGGTAAATACGTGACTTTTTTTCAGCACTGTTTTTTGACATATTGAAGAAATTGCCCATAGACTTTTCAAGTTTCATGGTAAAAAGAGTTAAACATTTAGCCAGTAAATACAGTATTCCACAGTCTTACTTCTTGAGTGCTCTTGGAAGACTCTCAAAAATTATTATTTCATGTAGATAAATTTCATTGTTCTGGGAGAGCCCTTTACTTCACCATCTGTACCTATTAATTTTCTTTACTAAGGCACATGTTCTTGGGGAGAGCACCATGAGGTAAATCCTGTATTATATCAAATGTCACCTTCTTTGAGTCCTTCTAGCCCTGTAAAGTAGTTCTGAAATCCTGGGACCCATACTACTGTTATCATCCTCTACATATTAACATTTTCTAAAACTTCTGTGTCCCAGAGCAGCTAGCTCGGTCACTCTGTCTAAGGCAGACTGGGAAGAAAGGTCAAAGTAGCCTTGGTTTATTCTTTAGAATATTAGAAGATTTTATCCAACATATAGTGGTTTTCCCAGGTCTACACTGATGGTTTATTATGTTTTTATTATCTGATCAGACTATCCCTTTAGTCCATTTATTTCATATAGAAAATATCAGATGTATTTAGACAGCCAACACTGGTAATTAGAACTTCTAATCTGTTTCTTTTGCACAGTGAGAGCTATATTCAGAAAAAGGAAGTATGCAGTTGACTTATAGGCAAAAGCTGCATCCCTAGAAATGAATATATAACAAAGGAAATATGTATATGTATGAAATATGTAATATGAGAAATACATAAATTCCTTGTTATAAATTCCTGTAACTCCCTAAGTTAGAAAATGCAAAATATTTAATACAAATGCAATTAAAGCCCATAGACAAGATATCAGTTTTCAGTTTCAGCACTTACACTGAAACTTAGAGCCCTAAGGAGTGAGCCCAGCATTGCAGGCACATGAGATCTGAGACGGTTTAGCATTCTTTTCCTTCTGACAGTGAATGCTAGCATCATCGGGAGTCCACAAATACAGAAAACATGTAAATAACCAATAGATAACTGTGGATTTTTTTTTCTTACAGATGACTCTCTTGCTGTCTTTTAATGTGCTTGCTACTAGAGTATTTTATGGCAAGTTTAATGAACCAAAATTAGGCAAACTAGCTACTGATTACTGTAATTTCCTTATCAGATCAGAATATCTCTCGCCGTATACCACATGGCTCTCTACTATTTCGGACACAGATGCTCTGCTAGCTGAGTGGGGCAAAGGTGGCGTTGTTACCGTTGACATGGGAGGTCATATCAGGCTCTGGGAAACTGGACTGGAACATCTGCAGCGATCCCTCATGGAATGGAGAAACATGATTGGACGAGAAGGTGACAGACATATGCAGGTACCACTCAAACTGGCCTCCCCTCTTATATGCAGGGGCATATTCAAGTATATCTTTTAGTTGCAGCTGCCACAGTTGTGGAAACTTCTGGCCCCAAAACTTAAATATGGTTGCTTAATAGCTAAAATAATTTCTCATGATAGAGAAAGACAAACCTATCCCTCTAGAGAGTGAAAAAGTTAAAATGTGCCCCTTTTATGGTCAGTGCCTAAATATTCAGGTCCCTCACATCATAGCATGAAAATACAATCAGCTTTTGTTGTCTAACCTCCAGTAGTAGTCAGTTTCCAGCACCACCTTCACATCTGTTCTGACCGTTACTGCGGTCATCTTCAGCATGTCCTCATGCTACCAAGGAAGCAGAGATACTGATGTAAAATATAGCCCATTACCGTAGGGCCAAAACCTATAACCTAGAGAAGATGAGTAAATGGCACATCCGGTAGAGATGCATCTTGACTTAGCAGTGGTCAAAAGTTGTCCCAACCCTGCACTGAAAAGAAACATGGCAACAGGGCACCAAAGTGAGAGGAAGCTCCAGAAATGGCTCAGTCCACAGCTAATCTAGTTGCTGTCTGGAACTCCCATGAACAACGAGGAGAGCTGTGTGCCCATAAGTACTGAAGCATATCATTAAAGGATTTATTTGTAATTGATTTATTTTAATCTTTAGAAGAAAACTTCGCTGTTTACATTTCATTTTTATCCAGCAAGGTAGGAAGGAAAAATAGATTCCTGCCAGCTGTGTTGCTCTGTAAAGAACCAATTAGCAAGATAAAAAATTTCCACCAACTATTCCACTGATATCTGATTAATAATTACTCCTTTATGTGGTTATTTTTGTGATTTCCCTTAAAGGAGAAGGTTTAGATTTGTGAATGAATAATACATATTTTTCTCAGATTCTTAAAAGTTTATAGGAACATGGTCAAAATTGGCAAGCAACCTCAACTTTTTGAAAGGGTATGAATATATTAATTTAATTAAGCTAAAACAAATGTATTGCTCTAAAATAAACATGTCATTAAGTACAGTGATGCTATCATGGCAACAGACTGACTGTTGGTCACTATCCATAACAATAATTAGAAAATTAATTAACTGTGGTTCTGATTCTCTTATTATTCTAAGCATTAGTTTCTTTTTCTTGTGAATTAATCTCCTCTTTTCATTACAGTGCTTGAGGCCTAAGAGTAAATACTATTGTGTTTGTATTTCTTATATTTTATTTCAATCTCTCATATGTCATAGAAATGAAAGGTCCTAGTTTTCCAAGGGTCAAGATTGTGGCTTCTTCCACAATAGAACTTTAAAAAAGGAATTTTATTCATGATTTTCATAACTGGTCTTGACTGCTACAAAAGTTAACCCCTCTTTGCATTTAAGCCATATACTCTTCTCTTCCCTGACTTCCCCGACTCTGTTGTTCATCTTCCTTTTCCCAACTCCTAGCATAGTGATTGATACACAGTAGGCAGTTAATGTGTTTGTGTATGTCACACTCGTATATACTAATTGCACTGGCCACTGAAGCTATTTGATGAAAATGGAATTGTTCTTTTAAACTGTCACAAGTTATTCATTTGTTTTTAATGTAACCAAATAAGTATTTAGTGAAAGAGTATCTATAGCTAATCAGCTAGAAATGAACAGAAATATATTCTCTAATATTTCAAAAATAATCAAAATGCTTGGCTGAGGTTTTCAAGGCAACATCTGATCCTTCCCAAACCAAACTTTTTGCAGGAAATGTATAACTTTATGTCTCCAGTTCATAGTTCTGCTGTAGCAGAAATAAGACGTATTTAGAAATAAAGTTACATGTTTGAGAATTGGATGTTAGTTTCCCTTAGAAACTTAGGATAGATGTTATCCAACTTTCTCCTTCCATTTCTGTGTTCCTGAATCCATTTTGGTCGATATTGAAATGTATATTTATATATGTACTCAAACCGAGAAACAGACTGTGATCTTGCATCTTTATGTGTAAACAGACAGGATTAATTGTCCAAATGGTCTGCCATTGTTTTAGTTTTGGGTCACATCTCTCCTCTTCTCCCTGCTTGGTAAATAATGAGACTGTATATTTAATCGCTCTTATTTAGACCAGTTGGTGTGATTATTTATGAGTAGTTTACACAACCAAATCCAGATAGGAACCATGACAGAGCAATGGTTCTAACAAGCAGAAATGTGCCTTTTTCAATTCCTGTACTGTGTGATCCCTCAGGCTATTCCTCATTAATGGGCCCTTTATTCGGCATATGTCTACTCCTGGTTTTGGACCTTGAAAAATGCCTTTCTTGGAAATATTGAGAAAAAAGTGTATGTTCTCGGGACTGTCCTTAATGCTGGCTGAATGCCCACCCCTTCCCTGCTTCTGGCAGAGTAACCCGATCTCCACCTAGTGGTGAAATGGATTTACTTTACATCCTGGAAATTTGAAAGGCCTGCTTGGCACTTCAGTCCTTTAAGGCAGCCCCAGGCCTGCTTGCATGGGGGGTGTACACACGCCTGCCTTGAATGGTTCCTGTTGGTCACGAGATGTTCCTTAAGGTCAGCAGTGAAGGCAGGCAAACAGCCTGGCAAGCCATGCCCCACTTATTGACCCACTTTTTTCCCTGATTCTTCTGCATGGGATCAGAACTGCTGATACTTAGATAAACGTCAGCTACACACTTTATCACTCTACTTTACATCTTGCTACATTTCAGTCTTCTAGAGTTATTAGTTCTTAGCCATTGTTGCTTTGAATTTTAATTTTTGCCGAATGAATTCATTGATAGTTTTCTTTCATGAGTACAGTTTGAAAGAGAGTATTTATTGAGCTCTGCATATAAAATGTGCTCATTAATTTTACATGTTTTGATAGGAACATGTGTTTTTCTCACAGCAAACAACAAACTCAAAGTGTCAGCATAACTGTAGTTCTAAAAGCCCATAATTAAGAATTCATATTTATGGGACGCCTGGGTGGCTCAGTCGGTTAATCATCTACTTCTGGCTCAGGTCATGATCTCAGGGTCCTGGAATGGAGCCCTACATGGGACTTCCTGCTCAGTGGGGAGTCTGCTTATCCCTCGCCCTCTGCCCCTCCTCTTGCTCATGCTCTCTTTCTCTCAAATAAAATTTTTTTTTTTAAAAGAATTCCTATTTGTTATTTTTAGACTCCATATTTTCAGAAACATGTGTTAATTGTAAGTCAAAATGTTTCTGACCGTGCTTCAGTGTTCTCTATAAAGTATATTTTTCCATTTTTGTTTAGCTACATTTGGATTTGTCCCAAGAAGGCTATTAAAGCTACATCCCACTTTTCTTCAAAACTCAGATCCTCTTCTCTAAAAAGCTCCTGGTGACTGTTCTTGTGGGAGCACAAAGGCTAAAAGGTTATAGCTGCCAAATGTTATTGTCTAATTACAGTAAACTAATTAGAAAGTAAATCATCTATATATTATTGGTAGAATCTCTCTGAGACCTTTGTATACTTGTAAAATGGAGAGAATCTTTGGAACACACTGTGGGACTAGAACTTACTCATTTGTACAGTGAAGATAGTGCCCAGTACACAGTAGATGCTTAGTACAGGCATGAAACAAATACATAGAAAAGATAACTAATTTATATTAAGCACCATTAATCCTTTCCCCCATTTAAAGAAGACATTCTAGCAATATGAGTAAAGGTGAATTGCTGCACTTTGGTAAATAATCCTGTCCTTTTCTTTAACTACTAGCTCAACAGGATTTTTTTTTTTTTTTAAGATCACGGTAAGATAGTAAGTCCTGCTTCTGGTTTTAGAAACCACTAGATCATTTCACTGGACCTCTAATAGCACATTTAGTTTTGCAGTATGCAGACTGTTCTCTCCACATGTGAGGGGGCTTGCAGTTCTTTTTTTTAAGGAGGATAGTTCGTAGTTCACTCTTATACTTCATTCTTCACTTTGGCCAGTAACTCTGAAAATACTTAACAGTCTAATTCAGTGGGTCATTATTACAGAGCAACCCATATTTTATAGGATTACTATATGTACATGTATCTTTGGAAATCTTCCTTGGCTCAAAAGGTAATGCTTTTTTTTTTCCTTTTTTTTTTTTTTTATAATTTCCCACCATATCTCCTAGCAATATGAGTAGAGCTGGTTTTCAGCAAGATGTTCTAGCCACTTGCCTATGCGGTAGCATTTGAACAAGACCTCTAATGATTTTCCCATGTTCCTGCTAGAGAAATTCCCAGCCATAGAAATTCATTTTGAATCTAGATTCGGAATAAGACTTAAAGATTTGAATAAGGTCTCTAATGAAAATGCAAGATGGCAGAGGAGGAGTACCCCGTGGTGTGCTGATAGACCAGCTCTTTGAGGAGGGAAGGGGAGGGCCGTTTATAATATTTGCCAATTTCCATGGTGTAAATACTCCCTCAGTGGCTGATTTCAAGCAACCAAAGGTTAAGAATCTAGTTGCTAAATGCCTGAGTATTTAGCAGCTATCTCTCACAAAGTGGTACAGTCAGGCTCCAGTGTGCCGCTGTCTTGATTAAACCTTTAAACCCCACCCCCTGCCCCACTAGGAAAATTATCACAGTTACCTATCTGCAAGGTCTTTCAGAAATCAGGCAACAGAAATGTAGGTGAGAGAGAGAGGCAACAGAAAAAGGAAAGAAGTACTAAGAACACGGGTAAGTTGGTGTCGCATTATCCTTGGGAAATGTTGAAGCCTGCCGCTGTCCCAGTCATAGATTGGCGATGCTCCTTCTGAACCAGGAATTCAGTCTGAACAAGGAATTGGGAAGAAGTCTGCGCTCAAGTACGATGACGCTTGTGGGTTCATGAGCACAAGCTGCCGTTTTTAGAAACACCATTTCCAAAGGAAATCACCAGCTGGTTTTGACATTCATCCAGAAGCAGTACTTCCATTAGATCACAACTTTGTTGGTAACTGCTAAATATAACTAAAATTAAATGAGCAACCACCTCCCCGAGACAAGCAAATCAACAAGCCTATGACTTTCAGGGAGGTCATGAGTTTTCATTAACCTTTTACACATATCTATCTGACAAAAACAATAATCCTCTAAATCACAGTAACTGTGGGCATTATGGTGCCTTAAACTAACATTAAAAGCAGAAATATCATCTTGCCTTCTCATTGTAGAAAAGACCTAACCTTAGGAAGTTGCTTTTCACATCATCAGCAACAGAAGTATTCTGACTTCTTTCTTTCATGGCAAACCTTAATATCATTATTCTATATGTTACTATACCCCAGTGCATATATTTTTTTAAGATTTATTTATTTGACAGAGGGCGAGATCGCAAGTAGGCAGAGAGGCAGGAAGAGAGAGGGGGAAGCAGACTCCCCGCTAAGCAGAGAGCCCAATGTGGGGCTCGATCCTAGGACCCTGAGGTCATGACCTGAGCCAAAGGCAGAGGCCCAACCCACTGAGCCACCCAGGCCCCCCCCCCCCCGCTCCAGTGCATGTTATTTAACAACATGATCAACAAGTAAAGAAGTGATCTTAGCAATATTTAAAGTATATGAGGAAAATAAATTAATTCTGTAATATATCAGTTATAAATTGAGATGTCGAATGCAATGAATATGTTGACAAGCAATGGGTCTAGAATTTTTAGGATTCTGAGCTCATTATCTATATGTTTTGTGAAATCACAATGACTCTAGAAATAAAACTTTGCTGTTATATTCGTAAATAAAATTGTAATTTTATTCATAAACAGTACAACCTGTTGGCTCTACTTTCCAGTTATAATATAAAGACAGTACAATGCACTGTACCTTACAAAGTTAAGAATGAAATGCATTAGGGGCGCCTGGGTGGCTCAGTGGGTTAAGCCGCTGCCTTCAGCTCAGGTCATGATCTCAGGGTCCTGGGATCGAGTCCCGCATCGGGCTCTCTGCTCAGCAGGGAGCCTGCTTCCCTCTCTCTCTCTCTCTACCTGCCTCTCCATCTACTTGTGATCTCTCTCTGTCAAATAAATAAATAAAATCTTAAAAAAAAAAAAAGAATGAAATGCATTAGTACCTAACACAGAGATACTCTATAAACAAATAAAAATTAGAAACTTAGAATTTAGGTAATATTGGGCCATAGAACTCTTTTATGCTTATATGGAAACAAAGCCAAATTAAAAAGAGGTTTTCTGTTCCTCAAACAACTAATATTAAATCATGACCCAATGAGTTACATAATTCACCATCTTAGTGTTATAAAATGTGTGGTTTACTTATAATCCTGTTTAAGAAAAGTTTTGTCAGGCCCAAAAAAGGAATTAAAAAGGGTCTGTGCCGAAACCTGTCAGCTTGAAAAAAAGCAGGAAATCAATGATAAAAAAAATTCTCAGCAATGAATTATGGTGTTTAGCCTTATTCAAAAGACAAATTAGGACAGGACCAAAAAATACACAGTAAAATATACATCATCTTTAGCCTGAGTCCTGAAAACAGTAGAAAGAGCAAGTCAAATTTGGAATTGTCTTTCTTAGTTTTTCCATATGCCGTACTCTTGTCTCTCCTTACAACATTCAAAAAAATGTCTCTCTTTTTATTTTCAATTTTCTCTCAAGGTCAGGTCACAGACAGCATTTCTTCTTTGAATAATTCCAACTATTCTTTTGTTTATTTAATTAACATTTGTTGAGCACCCAGAATTGCTAGGAGAAAGAAAGAAAGAAGGTACAGGTACGGACTCAGGGAACTTACAGTCACGTAGAGCTACAACCAAGTAAACTGTAGTGCAAGGTGGTAAATAAACTGATGGGAGAATGATCAAAGGCTCAGAAGACAGTGCAGAAAAATTTGACTCTATCTTTGGAAGGAGTTCCAAGATGAAATAATCCCCAAACCCAGTTTTTCTGGAAGAGGGAAGGGACTCCTGATAAATCCAATACATGTGATTAGTTTTGTCTCTTGCCAAAATCCCAATAAAAAAACAGTGAAGGATCAAAAAGAAGTACAAACCCCACCAGACAAAGAGAACTAGAGACGCAACAGCACTTGGATGGAAAATAAATGGGTGGGTGGTAATGAGTTATCATCCGGAGAGAGCTAAAACCCATTCCTCCAGAAGGGGAAGCCAGTAAGACCCAAGATGCTATACTCTGCAGAAGCCCACGAAGCATCAGGACATCAGGACTTGAAGACACCATGGACCTCTGAAGGTTGGAGAATGCAGAGTGGCACCAGAAGTTGGAAGATTAATTGAAAGGCTATATAGGACAATTTAGAGAGCCAAATTTTCTCCTCTATCTTATGCATCTGGGCCACTGGCTCTTCTCTAGACTGATCAGAAACAGGAGCTGTCATGGAGATCTATACAATTTAGGACAAGAGTGTGACCACATAGAAAACAAGAAAATAAAGTGAAAGTCTGCTTTTCTTATTTGGATCCCATGAAGGTGGCATCCATATTTATATACTTTGAGCAGAAGAGTAGAAAAATCCTTTCTGGAAACTGATATGTCCAAGAGAAAAGCCTTTCTACTACTAATATTTGAAAGTTTCTTCCTAGTTACCTTACATGAAGACCCACTTGTTGTCAAGACCTACCTTGTGCAAAAATTTTTCAGCCCCTTATTCTTAAATATTAATGGATAGCATCTTCTAAAAAAAAAGAAAGGAAGGAAGAAAGAAAGAAAAATGGAAATCAAAACAAATGAACAGAGAAAATAGGATGCAGAAAGAAGAATATTTCACAAAGTGACAGTTGATATTGTCAGAGAAAGAAGAAAATATCATGGTCATAAAACAAAAACATGGTGCTGTTTTAACATAGGACCCTTCAAAGAACAGGAAAGATGTCTTGGAAATTGAGCAGAGTCAAGTGCAGAAGTACTGAATCACTATATCCTATACCTGAAACTAATGTAATGCTGCATGTTAACTCTCCTGGAATTAAATAACCAACCAACTAAACAAACAAACAAATGCTACATGGAGGAAAAAATTAGTAGCAAAACTAAATTCTATAGAAGGGGTTGGCCATTCATTTGCTAGTAGTCTCCAATTTCTATAACATATTTAAAAGTTAAAAGACACAAGGCCTTGTAGGGGGTTAAAATGATTTTCTAGAGCGTGTTTCATATGAACCTCTGTAGGACTTGCTGATAGGAAGACAGAGGTAGGAAAATGGGTCTCTCTCACGGACTTCTGGTCACTTCGCAGGCAGAGCACAGCCCGTATATTTCCCCCATGATCTACAGCCTAGCAAGGCTGTCAGTATTCTCCGTTTCCATCAGAAAACTGCTAAAAGCATTGGATCCCCTAGAGAAACGCATAGTATTTCTGGAGCAGGAGTGTGAAGCTTACAAGCTATAGGGCAGAGCAGAAAACTGTCTGGGACCCAAAAGCCAGAGAAACTGGACTCACTGGTCTGTCCCAGAGGAAGCTGGCCTTTTATTCACTTAGAAGTTGCTTTTCTTTTCCAAGCTGCTGTGTTCTCGTGATTTTATTTAATTAACCAGTCAAGGATCAATCTTATCTCAGCCATGTTTGTGTACCCCCCCCCCAAAAAAAACAAAAAAAAAAAACCCGTCCCTGTGCTTTTTAAATTAATTGATTCATCAATAATTGTCTGCATATAAATATAATGAAGACTTTTTTAAGTATAATCTCAATATGTACTAATGAATGGCTCTCCAGCAACAAATTTCCATCAACAATTGACACCTGTAGATTCAAATATGATTACATATTTGCCATCATAAATACTTTTTTTGGTGAGGAAGAAGTTTTCCTGTCATGTCGATCTACAATCTAATGGCTCTGTTAATTGAATCTCAGTTCTTTAAAAGCTCTGTTGGTCCCCCCCCCCACCATACCCCATATTTCTAGTTAATTTTCATGTAACAGTGCATATACTGTAGACCTGGCTTCAGGAAAGTCAACAAACCATAATCTCCCGGAGAGATGGTGGTGATCCTAGCTGTAGAGTTTCTTTGTGAGATGGGCTGGTGGTTGTCTGTTGAATTATGGAAATTATGGACAAACAATAGATATTCGAGTCCCCTGGGACCCAGCCATCCAGAATGTTCCAGTTGAGCACTTGCTCTGTACCCACCAACATAGGACCTGTGGGGAGATGGCAGAAATAGCGAAATATAGAGCATGGTTTTTCTCCTCAGGGAGTTTGTGCTATGTGATTGGAGAGAATGAGGCTGATAGTCATGAAACAGCAGGAAGTAGTATCAAAATCGGGGAGTTTGGGCCCTGTGCCATAATAGTCCAGGAGAGAAGTTGGTATGCAGACAAAATTTATAAGTGAAGGAAATGGGGCTTGGACTGCACTTTTATTTTACTTTATTTTATTTTATCTTTAGATAGTTCAAAAGGAGAGGTCAGAGCATTCCAGGCATTCTAAAATTCATGACTACAGGCATAGATACAAATGAGCACTGTGTGTTTCCTTAATAAGATGAATTTTGCCATAGGCTTGGATCATACCAAATCCAGGAGTGAGCTGGTGCAGATAGCAAAGGAACAGTAAGCAAACTTCACAGCCAGTGTGATGCAAGCTCAAAGCCCAGAGGGCAAATCCAGGTTGAACACCACCTATGCCAAAGAGACAGTGGAGGGTATACCAGAGCAGGGGCAGAAGAAAGAGCTGGGTCTGTGGCCACCAGAAATGTACTCTGGCTGGGGGGATTTCAGAAGACTGGGTGTGATTTAGTTTCAGCCCTGTCTTGCTAGTGCAGGACATTTTTAAAGGCAATTGAAAGGATGTTAGTCTGTTTATGTGTATCTGTAGCAAATTATAAGACAAACCTAACTAAAATGCAAAGGATATCTTTTGGGGATTGGTGCAAACAGGAGTCACCTGAAGGCTTCGTGAAGGTACAATGAGGCTTCTAGGTTTCTTTGCCTCAGAGATGCTGAAGGGCATTGAATAGGAAAAACAGAAGATTGAAGGCTGTATTAGGAAGATGGACTTGCTAGTGATGTGCAGTCTGGGAAAGAACCCCAAGTAAACTAGGGCAACTATGAACATGGGTATGATCTGATGGAGGAAGGCTGCATATGGGACATGGAGCCAGACATGATGGACGTTTCTAATTTGGATACCTGGCAAAATGGCAGATCATTGTAGGAACCAGGAAAGTTGGAGAGGAGATAGGATTCAAGCATTTTGAGTATACTTTATCTGAGGTAATGGTGAGATACTTCACTGACAGTGTACATTTGGTAATTAGAAATAGATCACTGGACCAGCTAGTGAGAGTTAAAATGATCTTTAGCACACTATTGAGGTTTTAGCTGTAACCATGAAAATGGTTAGATGCTAAGAAGAGTAGAGAGAAAATGATCGTAACAACTGAGCTTTGTTTTTAGAAAAACCTACCCATATTTCCAAAAGCATATTCTCAGAACCCTCTTTAATAACAAATCCATCTTCAAGCTGTTGGAAGACACTGTATAATTTAGCTGCCTCTTAGAATTGAAATGGCAATTAGGAAATATATGGCTTTGAGAAGTCCCAGTAAAGAAATCTCTTTAATTTGTTTAACCCAGTAGTCTCCAGATCTGTTCAAAGTCTTTTTAATACTTCAGCAAATTACCAGTCTTTAAAGATTTATTTATTTATTTATTTATTTAAGAGAGAGAGTGTGGGATCCAATCCCATGATCCCAAGATCTGAGCCAAAATCAAGAGTTGGATGCTCAATCAGCTGGGCCACCTGGGTACTCCATTTGCCAGTCTTTATATTCCTGGTTTTCTTCACTCACTTCATCATGGACTTTGTGTAGTAGATCTCTTAGGACAAGACCTTTATGCTAATTCTGAACCTGATTCAGGTTAGGATACAGCCACATTGCATGGCATTTATGACCTCAGGGAATAAATCTGCAATGCAAGGGTTGACAGTTAAAAGAATAATTTATCCCTGATCTCTGAAGAGAGGACCTATTATTGCATTTGATTCCAGATTTATTATGGAAAAAGTATGATAAGTGATGCTTACATAGAGCACTAAAAGTGACAGTAATTCAGCTCACATTAACATAAGCTACAAAAGGGAATTTATTGGCTCATGTGCCCTAGTCTCTCCCCTCATGGCTCTACTTTTTTCTGGAGTGGCTTCATTCTTACAAAGCCTTTCTCCATCTGGTGGCAAAGTTAGCCCCAGTAGTGCTAGCAATACATGGTTCTTGTAGCTGACAATCCCAGCAAAAGGGGCACATCTTTGCCAGTAATTTCAGCAGAAGTCTTGAGGGATACTCCAGTAGGCCTGTGAGGTCACCTGCCTATCCTGAACCAATCACTGTGACCAAAGGGGTCAGATAATCTTAATTGGCCAGACCTAGATCATGTCTTTACTCTTAAGAGTTTGGAATGAGTGAGGACCCTATCGCTCCCATCTGAACCACAAAATTAGGAATTAAGAATAAGGGAAATACCCCAAAAGAAATGCTGAATAAGCAAAACCATGATCATGTGATTTTTTTTTTTTTTTTGGTAGTTTTGACAGCTAGAGCCACCCTCTTACAAGTGACAACTAATGACCTTTCTAGACTAGGGCTTCCTGAAGGCTAGAACTATTGTCAGATTTACTGTGTTTTGCACTCAGCATGATATTCATGAAACATGAGTCTTAGCAAATGCAATCTGAAGATAATTAGGCCAATGATTGATCTATAGCATTCATTAATTTCATCTTTCATTTAATTCCTAGAGCAAATACCTCAGACATATATGCTTGGTGTTCTAAGCACATGTAGGACAGAAATAAACACTCTAGTTACAAGTGTCTTGTGAGACTTTCCAGTTGCGAGGGTTTTGAATGAAATTGTCAAGTCTTTTTTGACAGTGCTCTGATGCCATTACTGTGGGTCTTTCTCCCAGCGAAAAGAACTTCGTGATATTGGATCATTTTCATTATTTTTTCTTTTAGACATTTCTGTTCTGTTTCTTTAACGCAATGCTGTTAAAGGCCATGCATTTCGCAATGCTGGTATGGGTTGAATAATCCTTTCCATAAAGAGCAATGACATCCCTAGAGCCCCGGTAGGGAAGTCGAAAACATAACTACGTTTTGTGCGAACCAAAGGGGAAAGTGCTGCATTTGGCTGTGAGTCATTACCTCAGCCACTCTACCATCATATTTACATATATAAGTCATTGCCCAGAAAGGGGAAACCCTGTCAAAATATAAGAAACAAATTCATGTGTTCTAAATCTGGTTTGAGTTAACCCATAGAGTTCCAAACAAATATGTAAGGACTGTTTCACAGCAATAAATAGAAGCTATTATTGTTACTGTGGCTCTCTTAATACTAAAGTACAATGTTTTTTCCTATCCTATAGCCCATACTTACTTAGAAGTTTAAAAAAATTAGCTGCCCTGGTGCCTGGGTAGCCTTCAGCTCAGGTCATGAGTCCCCTGCTCTAGTGGGAAGTCCGCTTCTCCCTCTCCCTTTGCCTCTTCCCTTTGCTTGTGAGCTCTCACTCGCTCTCTCTTGCTCTCTCTCGAATAAATAAATAAACTCTGAAAAAAAACTATCTATACATCTCTCTGGTTTGACGATAGGGATAAGCTTCTGACTGCTCTCGCAATTAAACAGACTTCAAGATTCTGAATATAATTCTCCTTCTCACTCAAGCCCAGCTCCGGAAATATTTAGATAGGAAGGTAGGTAGGTAGGAAGTATTTTTATATTTACTTATTTTTATGTTTATTAATATATGTCTTTATATATATAACCTTTCTAAAGTTACAGTAGAGTATTTTTTACAAAATATGCCTTGACTCTCCCACTCTGAGTTTTTTATTGTCACTTCTGAATTTTGGTCAGTTTGAAAAGAGCATATCGTTCACCCAGGACAACTGCTGATAAAAGCAATAGAAAGGGAAAGCATTTCCCCCTCAGAGCCTTAAACTCAAGCCTATGTGTAATTTCTGTCTTCAGGTGTCAACAAATAATTTTTAAAATTTTTCCTCACCATATCTAATTATACGTTTTAAAACTTCTTCTTTCTCTCCATGTGTATTTCTTCATGAACCGCTTGAAAGTAAGCTGTAGACATGGTACCCCATTACCTCTAAACATGTCAGTGAGTATTTCCTCAAAACAAAAGCACTTTCCTACATAACCACAGTACCGACCTCAAAATCAGGAAGTCGGTGACCAGACACATCATCATGTCTAGTCCACAGATCTTCTTCAAATTAGCATCCTTTTTAGCACAAAGACACAGTCCAGGATCACTTTCAGTGTTCTCTTTCAATCCAGAACAGTTACTCATCTTTTCATGGCTTTCTTGACCTTGACATTTTTGAAGAGCATAGGCTAATTCTTGTGTAAAAACATCCCTCAAACTCTTAATCTCACAAAGCAAACTGAGGGTTACCAGGGGAAGGGGGAAGGAGAGGGTAGTGGGGTTATGGACATTGGGGATGTATGTGCTATGGTGAGTGCTGTGAAGTGTATAAACCTGGCAATTCACAGACCTGTACCTCTGGAGCTAATAATCTATTATATGTTAATGAAAAAATTTTTTTTAATTTTAAAACATCCCTCAATTTGAGTGTAGCTAATGTTTCCTCATTTTAGATTCGGTTTATACATCCGTGGCAGGAATATCACAGAAATGACGCCATGTTTTCCTCTGTGTGTCCTGCAAGGAGGCACAGTGTTGGTTTGTCCTGTTACTGGTGATGTTAACTTTGAACATCTGGGTACAGTGTTATCTCCTCTGTGTTTCTCCTCTGTGAAGCTAATAGTATTCCTCTCATAATTAATGTATGTCTTCTGTGGCCATTGTTTCAAGACTATATAAGTCTCTTTATTTCTCCTCAAGCTTGCTTTCTCTAATTTTACCATCCATCAGTGATTCTTATTTGAATCAATCATTAGCACTATGGTTGCCAGTCAGTCCTCCTACATTTATCAGTTGGCATTTTATGCTAAGAAAGGACCCCCACCCCTTTGTTTTTTATTAGTATTACCTCATGGGTTTCTATCTTATTTAACAGGTTATAGTCTATTGCCATTCTTATTTATTTGGATGTTCATATTGTTCCAGATTTAGCCAATGGGAACCCCTTCAAGCCAGCTTCTTTATCCTTTTGACATGCCTCATTTTTTTCCTACTTCTTTAATATGTGGCACCAAAAAATAGATCCAGTTACTTTTGCCTCTGATTCTATGTCCTGGTAGAAATATGATTTCTTTGGGCAGTTACTTTGGTGACTGCCTATTGACTTAGATCAACCTGTTAATAGAAAAGAAGCATTCTAAACTACTTCCATTTAACCAACTCACCAAATTAACCTACCCTCTTGAACGGTTCTCCAGAGTAGCTTGAATGTTTACAGTTCATCAACTTCCTCTGATAAACCCTAGCCCTTCTACTCCTACTAGTTGAGTTGTACCTTCTAGTTGAGTTTGACAGGAGACGTTTTAGTAGAACCTTCAGGATGAACTACGTATGCATACCAGTTACACTCCGAGAGTCCCAGAGTGCTCTGTCATTCATAGTCCTATATAACAGAGGAAAATCTACAAAGATGTGAGCTAATATAACCACTATATGTATTGAATATTTTTCTTAATTGTAACAAAGTTGTCTTGAGAACAAGGTCTAAGAAATCAACCATTAGAATCTTTAAGTCTTGTTAGAGATTTGGTCAGAGACAGAAATAATTTTTCCTCTGGCCATTGGCCAGGGCCTAAAATAATATTATTATAATGACTGTTACTCTTATTTGATGGCAATCTATCCATCTTGCTATAGTTGATCATTAAGTAGGCTTCAAATTTTTCTTGTTCATTTGGCTGAAATTGGTATTTCTGCTGACCACATGAGGGTGTCTGTGAGCTTAGAACAGGAATATTTCAGATAATTTCAGGTGACTAATAGAACTTCAGTAACTAATAACTGTTGTCATTTCTCTATATTTGGAAGTTGTAATTAAAAAGTGTAGTTAGGGTAACCAGAAGATTTGAGTTAATGTTCTTTGCATTTGAAGATCTTTTGATTATTAAATGAAAGGCTTTAATGGGAAGAATTCAGCGCTTTTAGTGAAGTTGCATACACTGAGGTATTTTCTCAGGTCAAAAATTAAGAGATCCAGATCCTCTTCCTGGTTCTACCACTCATGTGTGGCTTTAGGCGGTCACACTGTCTCTCTGGGCCTTAATCTCTTGATATATAAAATGAGATAGATTGTAAGTTGATCCTTTAGGCCTTTCTGTGAAAGGCAGGAATGAAGATAAAACCTAAAATTGAGAGAAACATCAGAGAACTTCTCCATAGTAGTGATTCTTTTTTAATTGACTGCCAGGATGTGCCAGCCACTATCAATACTTTTTCTCGAACAATCATTACAACTGCAATTTTATTGTTTTATTCTGAGGTTGGGTAAAATAATTTGCCCAAGGTCACTCTCCCAAGCAATGAACAAAACTGACATTTGAGCCTTGATCTTTCCAACCCAGGAGGCCATGTTTTTATTCCTCTTCATCACAAGGCTTCCTTAGGGCCAAAAGACTGGTTTCAGTGGAGACTGTACACTTAGAGAAGAAAATCATTCCTTCTCTGCCCTGGAGATCAAGTGCTTACAGGTGCTGGATGGGGGACATATGCCAGGAAGGTCTGAGGTAAACAGGAAGTCATGCCCCCAACTAAGAAAGAAGGCTCAACTTGGCTATTTCCATATGAGAATGTAGGGTCAATTTGGCCATTTTCAAGAGAAGACCAAAATCCAGATTTTTAAGTGAAATCTCGTTAATTTAAAAATATGGCAACAAATTCAGAATTTTTTGTGGGTGGAGGGATGACAGAATACTCTGGGACCCACACATCTCTCTTTCTTCTCACCAGGGAGGGGCTGTGTCAGGAAATGAAGCCCTATTCCCTTACAAGCTTTTTTCAGGTAACTTACCTCTGTTGGTCAGTTCCCTTGCTCTGCAAAATGTTTACGTTCTCCTAATGGAATTAAGCAAAATTGACAAATTACACCACTGCTTTCGTATGGCCATAAGCTAAGAATGGTTTTTAGGTTTTTAATGGTTGAAAAAAATCAAAGAATAATATCTACTGACATGTAAAAATAATATGAAATTGAAATTTCAGTGTCCTTAAGAAAAAGTTTTCATTAGAACATAGCTGCATTCATTCACTGTCTATGGCTGCTTTGCACAAGAGCAGAATTGGGTAGTTGCAACATAGATCATAGCCTGCAAAGCCTAAAAAATGTATTACCTGGCTCTTTACAGAAAATGTTTGCCAACCCCTGGTTTAGAATATAAAAGCCAAAATGACGGACAATCTACTTCTGTTTTCTGCCCTGTTATATTCCTACCCTGAGATTAAAAAATGGAATCTACCTAAATCTGAGGAAAGGAAAACGGGAAAATGAGAAAAATAAACATAAATACCTCAAAATATTATCCAGGCATAAAGAGACAAAAATTGTGTTTCTTCTTCCAAAGTTATATGCATATCCTCTAAGAAAAGTCATAGTATATCAAATTTTTAAAAATTTTTTTTATTTTGTATGCTGCGTAAGTTATAATGAGAAACAATGTAGCTCTTAATTGTAAGCAGAGGAATCTAATTGGTCTCAGAGTGATTTTGTTTAATGCATTTTATGAATGACAAAGCAAAATTCTCTGCTCTTAACAAGGAGAATGATGAAGCTAGAACACTTCCACACACTCTTCTACACACATCTTCATGACCTTTCCTCACACTGTCCTCTCTGACTGGAATGCCCACCCTCCGCTTCTGTGTCTCACCCTTCCAGACTGAGCACCCCCAGCTGAATTCATCTCTCCTTCCTTGATGTCCATGCGCCCTGGCCACGTGTGATCTCTAACAACATGCTGGTGTCAAAACGGCAAGCTCCCTGAAGAAAGCAGAATTCATGTCCCATTGAGGCATCTGCTTGCTTGGGAGCCTAACAAGGGGCTAGAGCTGGGTCCCCATAATGGAGAGAAGTCATATACCGGTCTTCTCACTTCATCAAAGTAGGAAATACCAGGGAGCCTATTACACATTGAATGCACAATGACTCTGCACCCTCAAAAAAAAAAAAAAAAAATCTAACCCAATAGATGTCCTGGTCTTTGACAAGCCAGATTGGCCGTTCTTCCCTGCTAATTGCTAGGAAGAGAGATACTGGCAGACGAAAGCTGAGGAAAACTCTGCTCTTACAAGGAGCAAAGCTGTAGATTATGCCTAGTTTATTCTTCCTGTAGAAAACTCATGGTTCCTTTTTTGTAACAAATGACTCACACCCATTCATTATTGTGAAAATCATGGAATGGGGCAATCTGGCCTAACTCCGAAAAAGAATCAGACAGTCTAGACTTTGAATGCTGGCTCCACTCCATACTAGCTATGTGACAGTGAGCAACTTACACTACTTCTCTAAGCCTCAGTTTCCCCATACTAAATGGGAATGATAATATGTGAAAGAGGAGCTATAAAGACATGAGATAATCCGGGCATAGAGTATATTTCACTATATGGAAAATATATTGCTTAGTAAATGTTTGATATTGTTACTAACTTTAGGAATCTCAGGGATCTCAAGGCATTCCTGATGAGTAAACTGAGTCCCAGAAGTGACTTACCTGAAATGATACATTTATTTCATGGCAGAAGTTGAAAAGACAGTTCTGTACTTTTAGGACTCTTCCTTTCCTTAAGAAAAGGGAAAAGGAAGAGGGAATTGGAGGGATGATGGTTCTTTCTTACTGTTTTTAGAACGTGAACTTCGTGATTCCTCTGCCCATCTGAGTCAGTTCCAGGAAACTGAAATTACATGCTCTCCTCCCCCAAGAGAACTGCCGGACCCACTCTGGCCAGGGGTGACTTCCAGGAAGTGTCATCACCTGCTTTAGACATCATAATCTCTTTCTTCCACATGGAGTAAATCTTTCAGGAGCTCCTCAGTGCCCCCTACTCTCCCAAAGACTCTAAGAAAGCACCAAGTTCCTTTCTCAAAGATTTGACTAAATGACACGTTCCTTCCACATTCCTGGTAAGAACTGACCATGCACAGACCCATGGAAGTAGAGGTACAGAGGGACTGTCACACAGAGGCGGATCTCTGCAGCACAGAAACCTTGCCTCTGTCCCCACACCCTCAACCCCCACCACCAGAATGTCCTGGAGAACAACTTACTGCAATTTTATACTCCTTGTTTGAAAATAGAGAATCAGAAATAAAATCTCAATGTCCTCTGACTCAGGTTTTACCCCTTAGAGATCATTCACTAGAACTTGGGCAATCCTTCTGTAATGGTGGGAGATAGAACCCCAGCAGTAGGCTGCGGTAGGGTCTGGATTGATAATAATAACAACCTGTTTAGTTTAAATAACTTGAAAAAAGAAAATCTGTGGATGGGTAAGGTCCATAACAATTACATAATTTGGTTATAGTGTATAGCTCTGTTAAATATTATAAACATCATTACCAGGATCAGTTTTAAATTTATTAGAACAAGGAAGTTTGTGAAGAATAAAACTTCAATGTGGGAAAAGTTGAACATTTATACTAATCGCTGTCTTGTAATTCCTGCAGCTTAAAATATTAATAGTTCTTTTCTATGATCGTAACAAAATCTGTTTTAAAAATCTAGTGCCTTGTAAGTTTTAAACTCTTATGCCAAATGCAAAACATCAGTCTATTATTTTAAACTTTCTTCTAAAGCATTTCTTTATTCCTGTAGAGCCTAAGCACAAACGATACAACTTGTAACTTACAGCATTATTGCCTTTAGCAGTACTGTGATCTATGCGTTACTACTGTTGCTGTGGAGGTCATTAGAATTGTATCATTCCTGAGACGATTAAAAAAAAAAAATTTGTAGGTCTGTATGCAAAGTATCTGAAGAAAAGATTATTTTCCTTGCCTGCCAGATGCAGCTTCCAGCAAGAAGCATTGTGCGGGACCTTTTATAGACATAGATGAAATTCCTTTTGCCATTTGAACAGTGTTTACATTCAGGAAAGTTCACAGTTAAGTCTTTGACATACTGTGAAAGGCTCTTTTGTTCTCTAGAAAAACATACTTCCTCATCCTTTGAGTCACCTTGTTTTTATTCCCTTGTTTGCTTTTCAGGGGAAATAATGCCCACCTCCCAAGTACTGTCAAGGGAAGAGCAGCTTCAGGAATCAGGGCTGTTCTCTGGGGGGAAAGAGGGCTTGGTTATTGGCAGAAAAAGTCAGAAACATTTTTAAAACCCAAAAGAGATAAATAATGTCATCTCAAGCTTCAAAAAAGCTATTTGGGTAGGATTTTTTCCAAGGCTAAAAAAAGGGATTCTTTTTTTGTCATCATAATTAACAGTGATCAGGCTCAGGAAATAGGAGACCACTCTCTTGGGGCTATAGACAGAGTCCAAAAGCCCTTTTCTATTTTGTTGGGGAAAAGCTCCACTGCTAACTGTACAGATGCTCTAAGATATGTGTCGTTTAAAGTTTGCTCCCACTTGGTGGGATCCAGAACTAGTTTTACGATAAATTCAGGCTTAGACAACTTCGATCTGAATTCTCTAGCATTACTTATTTAACAACAAATACTGTGACTGACTCCATATGTGAACTGATTTTTTTTTTAAGATTTTATTTATTTATTTGACAGAGTGAGAGCATAAGCAGGGGGAATGGCAGGCAGAGGGAGAAGCAGGCTCCCCAAGGAGAAGAGGGAGCCCATGAGGGACTCCATCCCAGGACCCCAGGATCATGACCCAAGTCAAAGGCAATCGCCTAAACAACTGAGCCATCCAGACGCCCTGTGAACTGATTTTGAAGGGACAAAACATTGCTGTTTCATTCATCCCCATACACCCTGTGCTAACACAGTGACCTGAGCTTACAGGACACCTTGTCAACATGTGCTAGATGAATGAATGAAATAAATACATACCCTTCCAGGATAGCAATTTCAAATAAGTCTTTTACGTGAATATGTGTTTGTTTTTTGTTTTTTGTTTTACTCTTACTGCTGTGTAGGTATACTCTCTGTGTTAGTGTTTCTGTAAACATACTTCATCTGCATAAGTGGGAGATTACTTGCGGTTTAGGGATTAGTTATTCAAACCCTTCTTCAGTCACCCTAAACCTGAGTCACCTGGAAATGTATCCCAGAAGCTTCTAATCCTCCTTTATGTCCAGGGTTTTGCCATAAGCAGGGCGTTGGAGTCCGTGATCTTCATGCTCTGGCACATTTCCACGGAAGATATTTTTCGTCTGCAAATGCCAAACAGAGATAGGCTTTACGGTTGTCGTTAGAGACACTGGGGCGTTGTGGGGGGGGAAGGGGAGAGGCTGGAGCATGCCCCCCCCCGTTAATAAGCACTTTATATACTTTCCTGCACTTACTCTTTGTAGCTTTCTGTAAGCTAGGTGGCGATTTTTACAGATGAAGAAACAGAAGCTCATTAGGACACCTAGTGTCCTGGGGCCGGTAAGTGACACTGTCAGGTCTGTGTTCACCAGAACAGGCACTGAGTTTGCCAGTTAGGTTCAGGATCATCTGGTATAAAACCAGTCCAGACCGTATATCCTGTATGAGTGCTATCTTTTACCAGCCTGCTGAAAACTGTGCTAGCCCATCCAGGGTCCCACTTACTGGTGCTCATTGTTCTATAAATCTGATGTATAGTAAAAAGGAAAAAGCAGTTGCTTTGCAGAAATACTCCTTGCTTTCTTCAACTATGATATGCTTTAAAAACATTGAATTCTGTGACTTTCAATAACACGTCTATTATTTGAAGCCAGTGTGATACGGTAAAAAGAATCTAACGAACCTAAGCTTTTGGAATGAGGTGGACTGGGGACTTGAATCCTAGGTCTACCACCTACAAGCTGTGTGACAGTAATTTGTGTTACATCTCCTGGCCTTGGATTGCTAGCCTACAAAGTAGAAACAACAGTGCCTCCCATGGAAAATTGAATATTAAACATAATATGTGTAAAGTACTTAGAGAGTGAACAGCATGAGGGCAGGGATCATGGACCTGTCGTCCACATCATCTTCCTAATGCTTGGACAGGCTTATGGGGTTCTGGTCACCGGTATCCACTGAGTGAATGAAAGACTGAATGCATGAACTCTCTTAAGCAACCAGCTTAAGTAGTTTCCATCATTCAATTTCACATGTATAAATCAGGAAAATTCTATGAGACGTTTTAGCAGAAAGAAAAATGGTACACATTTTTATCTTTGCATTTTTGGAAATGCCTTTCATTCTTCCAAATGCATCCAAAAGAATATGAGGTAAATGCAAAACTCATATTTCATATTACCTGATTTTAAAAGAAAAATTTTTACTCTAACAAGTGAATAAGCCAAGTGCATTTAAGTGCAAATCCTAGGGTGCCTGGATGGCTCAGTCAGCTGGGCATCTGACTCTTGATATCAGCTCAGGTCTTGTTCAGGGTTGTGAGTTCAAGCCCCACACTGGGCTCTACACTGGGCTTAGAGCCTACTTCAATAATAATAATAAAGTGCAAATCCTAACTTGAAATTTGTGGTCAAAGAATGGTCTTTTCCTTGGCACCCCGCCCCCCATTTTACTCTCATTTTTTAAGGTATCCATTTCTCTCAAGTTTTGCTTGGAACAGCTACATAGCTGAAAACGTTTTGAGTCCCCTTCACGTCACATCTTTTGCAGCTGAGAGCAAACATGTTTTCAGGAGCTCAGAAGTAATCAAGTTTTCATTCCAGCTGCCAGGACCATAAAAGAGGCCTGCTCCATTCTGGGCAGAGCGCAACACTAGGAAACATCAGTTTGGTATTTGTAATACTTGCAGCAACATTGAACTTCCTGTGTGAGGTCGTGAATAAACAGCAGATCATGAGTGTTAGTATAAGAATTGGACAGGGTGTTGAATTCTCATTCAACTTAAATTTCAGAAGATATCCCTGATTAAAATCCTGAGTTACTTTTCCCTGATGCTGATATTAACTTGATACATATCTGGCACATCTCTGCTGAAAAAGGAATATTTTATACTAAGCAATACCGTTTGCACTCTCAAAAAGTAAAGCAGTGGTAATTACAACTAACCTGTACAACACTTACTGTGGCCAGGCTCTGTTCTAAGTAAGCGATTAGGAGGTGTACTTTTTAACCCCCACAGTGACCCTATGAGGTAGGTAGCGTGGTCGCCCACATCTTACAGATGAAGTAAGTGTCAACAGCCAGGGTCAGAATCCAAGCAGTCTGGTTCATGTCTTTGCTCTTACCCACTGCAGTAGAAGGCATTTTTGAGTAGCGGTAATACATATCTCTATTAAGATTCATTTCTGTTTGACCATTCTAGAAAAGTACACAAGGGCAAGGCAGACCACCTCCCTACACTCTGCTTTTCTTCATGAGCAGCATGCCTGGCTTTCACATGTGGCTTAGAGGCTGCTCTAAGGAGATCCTACCAAAAAGCCCTCCCAAGGTTCTCCCAAGGCTAAGGGTCACTTTCCTGGGGAAAATACGCTTTAATATAATGGCATAATCAAAACATCTACGTTTCTGATGACATCTATCTCTGTGAACTTTCTAGCAAAGTGACTGGGTTTTGCCTACAATAAGAAGCAAGAAAAGGAGATAGTAGGTTCACTCCTTCACAGGTGCTTGTTCTTTAATAGCTGTACTTGCCAAAACTCACGGAAAACCTTTCTCCCTGGGAGTGACGGTCCTACCAGTGCCTCCTCGAGCACATGGGGCCACCAGACACTAGTGGAAAAAGGCTCTTCCCCAGAGAGGATGGATTGCCAAGGGGCCCTCTCTGGATGAACTTCAGCCCCATTCACACCACCTCAGCCGAGAGAGTGGCTGCCTGGTGAGGGACATGCCAACCAACCCAGCATTCTTTAAACTCCATGCCTGTTGTGTCTCACCCAATAGTAATATATGCAGACAACATTCGCTCCCTGAGCCCTGTCAACAATGAAGAGAGCCGAGGTGGAAGTGGTACTTGGAAGGAAACCCAGTTCCAGTTAGTGAGAAGAAAGCTGCAGGGTTCACTAATCATTCATTCACTCAACAGCTGTTGTGGAGAATCTCCTAGCTCCGGGCACTGTACCAGGTGCCAGCTATTCAAAGATGAAAAGTCTAGCCTTACTGTCAACAGCAAGAGCAAAGGAGAGAATCAGGAGTGTGACACGTGACAATGGTGGGGAGCCCAGGGAAGAAAGGTTCAGGATCAGGCAAAGAGATCCCTAAAACTCCAGAGAAAGGACAAGCCAGGGAACCAAAGCATAGATTCATATAACACAAAACTGAATTGGGACCTGGTTACAAGAAAAGGGATTCAAGGTAGGCACTTGTTCTCAAGGGAAAAGCCAAGAAGGTCAGTTAAGATGTAAAGTGCAAGATGGGCGCCTGGGTGGCTCAGTGGGTTAAGCCGCTACCTTCAGCTCAGGTCATGATCTCAGAGTCCTGGGATCGAGTCCCGCATCGGGCTCTCTGCTCAGCGGAGAGCCTGCTTCCCTCTCTCTCTCTGCCTGCCTCTCCATCTACTTGTGATTTCTCTCTGTCAAATAAATAAATAAATAATCTTAAAAAAAAAAAAAAAAAAAAGATGTAAAGTGCAAGAAAGAGGGGACCCACAGCAGGACTGACCTGAGGCTGAGTGGCATCAGGGGCTAAGTGACCAGAGCTGTCAAACTGCCTTAGACCAGAGCCTATAGAATTACCTTAAAAGGCTGAAGTTTGTCTATTAAATTTTCATAAAGAGGCCCTAGAAGAAACATACCAGAACATTTACCTGTGAATTTTGAAGACAAATATAAAACTTCAAATTTTTTATTTCAAAATTCAAAAACTTCTGCATTCTACAAAATTACTGTTAATATGTACATGGAATAAACAAATTTTTATAGACAAGTAGAGACAATCAGATACGTGTTCTTCTATCAGATGGCAAGATGGGTATAGCCCAGCGTTGCCCTTGGCAATTGCTGCCCAGAAATAGAGTTTAATTCAATACCCAAGTGGAGTCATAAACTCCTCCAAGGGGCTCGGTTACATTACAATGAGCAGTTATTACAGGATGATTGTATAATTCCACTTAGGAGACTGAAATGGTACCATAAATAATTACCCTGGGGCCTTAACTGGGGACTGTCCCAGCACAGCAGGACATTCGCTAAACTGGTTATTAGTCATCTTATTCTCATTTGTTATATTTTATTTAGAATGCAGTTTTGTAGGACTCCTCTGGTATTTTGGAAATATAAATCCAGAACATATGATAATATAAAACATATTTGCATACCAAGAAAAGGTTTTGCCCACTCCTCCCGCCTAAGGAGTTTTTTAATGAAATTCTTCTTGGCATTATAAACTTATAATACATTCTAGAACACCACACAGTATGAATACAAATTAGCATAGCTGACTCATTACCTAAGATCCTGGAGTTGCCAGGGGAAACATCATTCCCATGGTCAGAATCTCCCAAGACTGATGGAAATTGCTTTCTTTTAGTACTAAGAGAGCGTAACAGCCATCTTAAAACTAATAATCAGCAACACAGCATTACTGGCCCCTTGCCAGTAAACAGATGTTATAATAACTCTTTTCTAAAAAGCTGAGCCAGTACACATAAAGGGATTCAGAATTCCAGACAAACATGACCTTCTGTGGTCCCCCAAACATTAAATTTCTGAAGAGATTTCAAAGTGAAATAATCTACCTGACTTAGACTGGCATTGTGGTTCTCTCAAAAACCTGTAATTTCTAACTGCTTTGAAACCTAATTGTTCGTCATAGAATTACTATTTTAGTTTGAATTGGTTTTGTTTTACAGATATTTAATATTACCTTTTTTTCTGGAAGGACTATAATGCTTACTTTACTTGTACACTCTGGTATGTACTTTCCTCCAGAAAATGCCCCCCACCTTTTATCCTTATCTTGTCCACAAACAATATAACTCTCCTGCTCTTCCTTCTTATCCTTTGTCTTTAGTCAAGCTGGTGCTTGAAGGTCTTTTAAAATATGCACATGTCACTAGGAAGAAGGAATGAGGGTTCTTCAGAGGAGAGGGGCAGCTGCCCTTCAGTATCACAAATTGCATATAAACCCAGGGGTTATCGGAGACGGGGACTGGACAGGAGGACTTCTGAGAACCTTTCCCCTGCTGCTTCCTCCAACCTGTTGATGTATATCATGTCCTCTTTGTTTTTGTGGGGTTTCTTTGTGTTTTTTTCTTGTTTTGTTATTAAGGTTTTCATTTTAATTCCAGTATAGTTGACATATGTCTTTTTCTTTTTAAACAAAATGAAACAATTAACTATTTGGATACTTTGCTTCAATAAATTAGAAATGTCACTTTCCTCAAAAATCTAAGATTGTCAACATCATCAGAATAATTCACTAGATTAATTTATTATCTGGTAATAATTGCCACCAACCAATAGATAAATCTGTAAGAAGCCTCAGACCTGAAATTCACTGTACTTTCTATTTTAAATATAAACAAGATGGAAGGTTCAGTTTTAGCATGAAGTAGCCAGATCACTAGCTAAAGCTCTACTAATGTGTTTTAAAATAGGCAGAAAATTAAATAAAATCTTTAAAAAGCGGGGGAGGGGGGTGGTGCACCTGGGTGACTCAGTGGATTGAAGCCCCTGCCTTCGGCTCAGGTTGTGATCCCAAGGTTATGGGATCAAGTCCTGAATTGGGCTCTCTGCTCAGCAGGGAGCCTGTGTCCCCCTCTCTCTCTGCCTTCCTCTCAGCCTACTTGTGATCTCTGTCTGCCAAATAAATAAATAAATAAATAAATAAAATCGTTTAAAAAAAAAGGGCAGAAAACTAGAAACGGAGAGTTTCACTAGCAAGCATATGATTTTTAAATCACTGAATTTGATCTCTCCTATGTTTCAGTTAATCTACCAACACGTAGAATGATTGCTTTTTCTTGCCGGATTGATTTATTTTTCCCTCATAGTCAAGCCATCTTTCAAGTTTAAAAATTCAGGTTTATTGAGCAAAGGGAGTATCCTTAAAATTTTCACTGCATCTTAGTTTATGTAAGTCTACCAGCAGGAGAATTTTATCACTCCCCAAGGGTGAGTATGAGCCGTTTGGGTCTGGCTGCCTGTTAAACTGTGCCTATTTATTTATGGTCTGTGTAACATGAGGGAGAACGGAAGTTGGCTCCTGTGAGCATTCTCCAAGCCTGGACATGGCTTTGCTTTTGCTAAACACCATGACGTGAATAGACTCTGTCACAGACGCAAAGGTCACTTCTCTATTTTGTTCATATTGAGAAACAATTTAGATAATTATCTGTCTTTTGTATCTCAGAAGAATAGGAGCATGGGGGAGGGAGTTGTTAGATTTCCTTGAATTTTCTTTACTAGACTACCTCAGACTCTTGAAATTGTAAAACAGAGCCGCAGTGTGGCCCACGTAAAGAGCAGGTCGCTTCCCAAGCCATGGCCCACCCATTTGTTATGTTGCTGTTTCTGGAAAGCCTTTGTTCTTACAGAGATACCTCACGTCCTGCCATGAGAGGGTGCCTCAGCATGTATCAGGCCAATTTGTAGAACTCAGATAATATTTCCTCTTGATTATAGAACCATTTCAAAGGTTGCAAACACATATTGAAAGACAGACTGTACAATTACGCTCCAAGCTGTGGGCTTTTGCCTATAAGGTGCTCAAGGAGGTCGATAGGCAGATAGGGATACACGGGTTGTGGGACTGTTAGGGCACAGAGGACAGTGTGGGGAAGGACTGTGAGAGTCCAGAGGAATAGAAGCACCCTTTGGGAATTCAGGAGCAACTTCTAGAAGGTAGCATTTTAGGATGGCTCCCTTCCTATGCAGATAACTTGCAGTTTGTCCCAAATTAAAGCTGGAGATTTCACTAATCCAGCCTCCTTATCTTTTCGTCCACAACTGACATTTCTAATATTTAATCTCCACACAGATGGTTATACTCACAAAACTTCCATTTAAAGGAACATGTTTGGAAATTTTAAAATTCTTTTGAGATGAAAAAAAAAGTCTTTTCAGCCTCTCTCCAGAATGACTTTCATACAGCTTCTATTTTCCTTCAACTTCAGGCTACTCCCGTATTCTCAGACAATATATTCTAATCTCGTGTTTCTGAAATAAGATAGAAGCTTCCAGAATGCAGCTCTTCCAGATGGGCCAGTGATTAGTGTATTCTGCTTCGACCTGGCAGCAGGGGTGGGCTCTAGGATGGGGTGTTTCCATCGTCACAAGCCTCAGTGAATATGTATTTACACAGGTAGATTGTTCCGGGTGTTGTAGCAGGAGCTGTGTGAGCACAGACAAAGAGTTCCCCATGTCAACTATCACTTAACTCCCTTATTTTCAATTCAGCACCCCAACTGCTATCTTTTCTGCCTGAAATCTCCAGCCTTCTATACTGAGCAACTCTTAGGCTTCCTTCGGGATTCTTCTTGGGCATTTCCTCTTCCAAGAGACCTTCCCTGAAACTTTCCCAGGCTGTCTTGACCCCCAGCCTTAGGAGCCATTCTAGTATATCCCACTGACACACTGTGCTTACCCCTGGCCTGGCACTCCACCCACTCTCTGCACTGACTAGTAAAAACAGACCTACCTCCTCCTACAAGCCGATGAAAACTCCCCAGGGTACAGCCCTGTGTCATGAGTCTTTGCATCCTTAGCTTCTTGCGGAAGGCCCAGCTCACGGTCTGTGCCTGCTGAAAACTGCTAGAGGCAAGGATGCAGTCTGACAGGAAAGGATGAAAGGGAGGCAATTGAAGGTTCATCTAAGTTATATATGGTTTTAAATTTAAATTCAAAAGACTTTTGGGGCATCACGGTGGTGCCATTACATGTCCAACTCCTGGTTTCAGCTTAGGCGGTGATCTTAGAGTTGTGAGATCAAGCCCTGTGTTGGGCTTTGCACTCAAGAGGGAGTCTGCCTGGGACTGTCTCTCCCTCTCCCTCTGCCCCTCTATCCGTTGCCCACTCTCTCTCTTTCTCTAATGAGTATTTTTTTAAAAAAATTTCAAAAGACTTGTTACAAAAAATAACTTGGACAAACACTTTCAACTCCTTTTGCCAATTTATTTTTTTTGCCCCCATTATCTCTCTATTACGTATTTCTGTTTCTTCTTTATTTTCCATTCTAAGTATTATCTCTTCACTTCAACCATGAGAGTTCAAGGGTAACACCCTTACACTTTCCCATCCCTGCTCTGTGACCCACAGTCTGTACCTCTCTATCCCTGTTTTATGATACATGCCCCCCCCAGGCCCCCACAAATTTGTGCTGGCATTCTGGTTAGACAAGCATTCAAGTTCCATATGACACTCTGCAAAATGTTATCAACCAAAAGAACCACGTAGTGTACTTGAATTACATTTCTGCCAGTCACCCCCTCATTTTCTGGGTGAAGAAAGCGAAGAGAAAATAAATAACTTTAGCCAAAACCATTTTGCCCGTTAGAGCCAGAACCAGGGTCAAAAGCCACCCTCCTAATTCCCAGTAAAATGGTTTTTCCATGACATCAAGCTGCCTCTCAAAAAACATTTCTTTTTCAATTTAAAAAATCTTAGCGAACCCATCTGAAGAAAAGCCAAGCGTTTATGTGACTCTATCAAAATATTCTTTACACTTAACTCTGGTTTTAGTCAAATTGATCCCTGGTGACAGCTTATATTTCTCGTCAACTAGAACCAACATAAATGTAGATAAGGGCCCAAGTAAAAAACGTAGAGCTAGAAAGAATTCCATCTGGTTTTTCGTTTTGAAGATGAGAGGCCTAATGCCCGGAAAGGTTAAAATGACTTGCAGAGTGTCACACAGTGAGTTTGGAGCCCCATGGGGCTGAAATTCCAGTTCCCCTAGGAGCCTGCTCTCCCTTGGTAGTGCACCCCCGGCTCCTAAGACACCATTCACCTCCTCGAAGGCACCTTCCTTTTATAAAATCTCTCTTAGGCATGCCTCAGCTTTAAACTTACTCTCTACATTAAACTGATTCATCCCCCAGAAATGACGTTAAAACCTGTCAAAGTAAGTCAAAAGCAGGGTATAAATACACTTCTTAAAACCAGGGTTCTGTTAAGCAACCTCACATGACTGCACATAGGTCTCCGTGCTGTGTGGTGACCAGGAATACAGTGATGTCAGCAGAAGGAGTGCGACAGCAAAACATTCCTAAGTGTCAAGAAGAATTAGTGTCTTGAATAGAAGACAGTACCAGCCCTGGGAGGGCAAGGGGGGAGGACTGGCTGCATCCCTCACACTCACCCCAGTTCACCCCCGAGGCCCCGGGTCAGAGTCCCTGTGGAGTGTGGTCTCTCCTCTCCCCTTCTGGGAGATCCCTTTCATTGCCTGTGACCCTGTCATGTCACTCTTGGAAACACACAATTTCATCTGCCTCTTGCCCTTGACCTCCAGGCTTCACAAGAACTGGAGCTGCTGGGGGAATCCTCAGATCCCAGCCGCAGAACGAGGTATAGGGAGAGAGGCAACTTCGGGAGGCAAGCGCAGAGGGAACTTGCTGGAACGGCATCCGAGGCTTTTGTCTTTGGGGGAGTATGAGTTTTGGGGTGTAAATGGAAACCACTGAAAAAAACAAAACTAACACAAAGGAGAAGATGACCAACTCACTTAGGTCTGGTTATATAAGCCTGTAATTAATTATAGTCATTGTTAGGAATCATTTGTTTGTATGTAATTACTATGTAGCTTAGTATCCATGATACAGGACATAATTTGCGTCCTACAGCTCTGCCCAAATTTCATTAGAAAGTTTTACCCATTGGTGTTTAGTGGTCTTAATGTTGCTCACATAGTAGGCACAAGTTAAAAGAATGTTTTGCAAAGCAAGATCCAGTAGTATTCTTTTCTCCTGCCCCAGAGTTCTGCTTTGCCACTTGCCTCCTAAAGTCCCAGGAGAGCGGTTACCTGGTTCCTAGATATCCTTGTGCCGTATATATCCCTGGAGCCATCCTGCTGCTTTGAAATGAGTGTCTATGGTCATTTCATGCGTGCTTGAAGGTGGCACTAAGATGCTGAGACCTAGCCCTGCCCTCTGGGTGTTTGCAGCCTAGAATCCGTACCTTGCGCCTCTCTGGCCATGTATTCCAACACGCCCCCTGTGGGGATTCACGCATTCACTGCAATGCTGTTTATCACACAAAGAAACATTTTCTTTTAAACATGTACACATACATGAATGTACTATAATAAAATGTCCATCACAGTCACTTAGCATGTGTGTTTTGCCCACGTGTGCTCTCAGCCCACTTAGAGGGCTCTCAGCCCTCCCAGCATAGCAGCTGGGAGCACCCCCTTGATGCTGTGAGCCTGGGAGCACCAAACCCTAAGTGTTCGGCTGTAAGCAACACACCGCTCTATCCTCAGCTCTGTGTGTGTGTGTGTGTGTGTGTGCGCGTGTGCATGCATAGGGCATCTAGCGTCTCTCTCCCTGACCTCTCTTTATGCCATTATTTTGCATTCTCTGATTACTACCTTTGACCCAGAGTAGCTGTCAAAAGTGTGTGAAAACAGTGGGTCCTGCTGGAAGCAAAGGAAGACTGCGCTGCCGGATGTTACAGCTCGGGTTCTACCCGAACTCCGTGTGCCTGAGGAAACGGTTCAGGAAGCGCAGGGTAAACATCAGTAGGTGATGTGTTATAAACATTATTATAGCCACAGAGGAGGACCCAACTGCTGTATGGATAACCGGAAGAAAGGGCATTTGCGTGGGATTGCAGTCCATGTTTCTGAGAATTTTTAGAACCTGGGTCATACTAAAAGCATGTATTGCTTCCACCCACTCTAGTAGCATGGCTAGCTTTTGTACCTTCCTTCCTTTTCCTTAGCTACACAACCCCTTGGAGAATTCTGTTGACCCGGAAAGCACAATAGCTTTAAAAATCACCAAATAGGTTCGGTGTCTTAGAACACAAATGTTCAGTCTAAGACTGAAATCCCCTGGCCAGGAAACATCACGCGAGATGGTTTCATGGCAATAATGATAAAAGTACATAGCGGTAGCTATCTCTCCCGGGGCTCCCTCATATAGACCAGAACCGAAGCATTTGCACACACTTTGCTGTAGTTGAGGTAACCTTTTCCTTGACTGTGGAAGCCTGATGGCCAGGCTTCAGTTGACTCTAGTGTTGTTGGATGTTAACCACTTGAGAGCTCCTGAAGATTAAAGAGGCAAAAATAGAAAGGAAGAGAATATATTAAAAACCTGCCGGTTTGCCCCCCCCCCACACCCCCACGACCTGAATTTAATTAGCAGCTCTTTCTGGGGGAACGCTGTAGAAGGTGCTCGCAAGTGACAGCAAGAAGGACGTGTTTCCGTGCCAGTCAGCTGTGGCCATGCCAGTGATTTGTGGTTTCTTAACATGTGTCTCTGACACTCACCTACACAACGGTGGTAACATTTGGTTTCCCGGAAAGATTTGTCTGTGATGGCAGCCTTTATCCCCATATCCCATCCTCTCTCTTCCACAGTCTCACGTTTTCCAGAAGTCTCCTTCATCTTTGGTTTCTGTTTCAACTGAGGTAGCAGGAAGAGAGGAATACTCTAGGGACAGTAACAGGTTGTTCTGGACGGACTCTGCAGCCTCGTAATTTGATTTCGGACAGCCATTCCAAGAGCTCTATCTGGGTGGGAGAGCGGGGAGGCCACTACCACAGACTCAGAGGCCACGGGAGGGAGTCCTCCCAGGCCCAGTGAAAGGTCCAGCCAGAAACTGAGCTGAGGCCTCGCCGGGATCAGAGTCAAGCAGAGGGAGGAACAGGGTCAGGATGTAAGAGCACGCAGAGCCAAGAGGGCCATGGGTTCCCGGCCTCTGTTAGGAGACGGCCTCTGCTGCCCAGCGGCTGGGCCCTGCTGTGCTGGTTGCCACAGAAGCATGGGCCGGCCGGAGAGAGCCAGGAAGAGTCTAGCAGACACACAACCGACCGCTTATTGTGGAGAGGTTTGTACACGGAGAACTAAACTCAGATTCTGTTGCGAGCAGTCTCCCACATGTTCATTTAACATATTTATTAAGCATCTCTGATGTTTAAGGATATATGTCTCAGGCACTGTGCCAGCTACTGCTGTCAGATAACAAAATGCAAAGTAACAAAATGGATACTTTGCCCCCCCATTTTAGCCCACGTCGGTGAAATCTTTAAAATGTCCTTTCTTTTGATCTAGTGGGGTATTTTTGTTGCATAATAGTAGACTTCGGAAGAGAGTCATTTCAGTGAGAAAGTTCTTTATCAGAAGCTGTAAACTCAAATAAAAAAATAACAGAGGATGTATATAGGTATGTGTTCCAGAACGTCCTATCAGATGGAGGAAGGGAGGTGTTTTAGATTTATCATTTCAGATGTTTTAAAAATACTTACCAAGCACATCGCTGTGCCAGGAAGCAAAATACATGTACATTTCTAGGAGTATTCAAGCAGAAAGGAGGAAGGTGAAACAGAGTTGGTTGAGTCTGGGGAAGTGGGCAAGGAGTCTAGCCCAAAGTCAGGAGAAGAGAATGTGCTGGTTGACGTGAAGAGAAGCCCATGAGAAAGAATAGGAATGTTTTCTATGCCAGAAGAGTCCATCCACTCCATCAGAGCAAGAGCTCTTACCACCTGTTCTGCTTTTTACATGTAATATGACAATCGCCCCAACAGGCATTTGTCTTCAGGACCAGGGATAAGACCTAGTACACCGCCCCATCCCCTGTCCCATCCACTCCAGGTGCCACCTCTGCCAGCTTGCTCATTCCTAGACTTTCAAACAAAGGAAAGACCTGGTTTTTCAGTTTGTGTGAAAGGCACTTAGAATGTGAATGCTCTTTGGGGTTAACATTTAGTGTGAATGAATATCCACTATGGTGTAATTTTTTAATATTTATGATCACAAATCAGATCCTTCCCTGCTTTTTAAAAATGAAGAGGGATTAAAGAGGGCAGGAGGGGGCGTCTGGTGGCTCAGTGGGTTAAAGCCTCTGTTTTCGGCTCAGGTCATGATCCCAGGGTCCTCGAATCGAGCCCCGCGTGGGGCTCTCTGTTCAGCGGGGAGCCTGCTTCTCCCTCCCTTTGCCTGCCTCTCTGCCTACTTGTGATCTCTCTCTCTCTGTGTGTCAAATAAATAAATAAAATCTTTAAAAAATAATAATAATAATAAAGAGGGCAGGAGGCCATGGAGTATTTGAAAGCCGATGCTGCCTTCAGCCAGGGAAGACCTGAAGATGAATTGCTCACTTGACGGTTTGTCAGAAATTGAGATCAGAACACATAGAAGGTACCCAAGGACAAAGGCATCTTTGTCATGCATCTCATAATAGAAGCTACGTGTTATTTATGAAAACTGGGTGAGAGTCAGCTTTTTTTTTTATATATACACAGCTGTCTTCATATGAAAAACCATCATTCCTAGGGACATATTGACGTGACTTCCATTGTATCTAGGAAAGACATTTCTAATCTGTGAGTTAGAGTGACCTCAGACAATAATGTGTTTGAGGCAGGTATGTTCAGTACCTTATGGCCTCTGTCACCCTATAATGTGACTTTGTTCCCCTTTATGTGGTATCTTTCTAGAAGCAAAGATCCTGTTTTAGGTATCTCTGTTTCCCAGTGAATAGCAGATGTGCCATAACCATATGCAGAAAGGTTTGGGTGAGAGAATGAATAAATCCATTCCATTGCCCGCTCACCAATCAAGAAAATTGTAGGCAACTGTAATAAATAGGATTTCTTTGCTGGTATTATTATAACAATTTTGATGTCCAAAAATGCAAAGAATGTCTTCTTGTTAGAAATAGGACCTGCTCCAAAAGGTCAGGACAGTAGCTTCTGCCCTGCTGCCTGTCATTCATCCTTCAACACATGGGTTTATTAGTCCGCATACAGTTGGCTCCAGGTAGCAAAAACTGACGGTAGCTTGAACTATCTGGATATTTATTATTTGCTTGTGTGGAAGATCAGAGCGAAGCGACTCTGGGGCTGGTTCAGTAGCTCCACTGTGCTGTCCGGGAGATAAGCTCCTCCATCCTTCCAACCGCCACCTTTGTCTCACTGCCACAGGGTTACCAGATGTAGGCGGTAGCTCCCTGCATCACATCCCCGTGTTTCCCAAGGCAGTGAGTGTATGTGTGTCGCAGGGGAGAGCAGCGCGTTCCTTCCAGAACAGCAAGAGAGCTCTTCTCTTCCCAGAAACCTCCTCATGGCCCTTCTCTCCCATCTCAGGTCACATCCCCTTTCCCTAAACTAGTCATGGGCAGAGAGCAGTGGGATTGCTGTGCTTAATTCCACTCAACAATGACTCATCTGACTTCTATTTAGGAAGAAGAAAGAGGCAGGGGTGCCTGGGTGGCTGTCAGTGAAGCGTCTGCCTTTGGCTTAGGTCACAACCCAAGGGTCCTGGGATCGAGCCCCGCATCAGGCTCCCTGCTTGCTGGGAACCTGCTTCTTCCTCTCCCTATGTTCCTCCCCTCCCTTGTGCACTTTCTCCCTTTCTCTTTCTCTCTCAAATAAATAAAATCCTTAAAAAAAAAAAAAAAAAAAGGAAGAAGAAGAAGAAAGAGGGCATGGATGTTGGGTAGGCAGCTAGAAATATCTGCTGGACCACACCTAGTCTCCAGCTGGAAAATGAGAATCAGCTCTGTTGTCTCATCCTACCTCCAAGAGCTAACTTTTCTTCCAGGATTATATTCTGGCTATTTATATCATTTTATTGATGGTTTTTAAAAATTCTGAACTTGAGGAGGAGCCTAAAATACATAAGCCTTGCCCAGAATTACATGGTTTTAGTGAGTCATGTCCCTCCCCAGCCCTGACTATGCGTTGCTTTACTCCGGAACATTTTTATGAGTTATATTTTACAAGTTCCGTGTTTTTTTCCATTTTAATTCATATGTAAGAGGATTTCTTGGATTATGGTTCTTAGGATTACAGTTCTTAGGATTTCAGTACCCTTGCCTAAAAGGAAGTAGATGTGTCAGCTGCAAGAAACACATCAAGATCTCAGCACATACATCAATTTGCACCAAAAGTTGTAAGGATCTGGGGTGCCTGGATGGTTCATTCGGTTATATGTCGAGCTCCTGGTCTGGGCCTAGGTGGTGATTTCAGGGTCCTGATCTCAGGGTCATGGGATCGAGCCCCTTGTCAGGCATCACACAGCCCGGAGTCTGCTTAAGACTCTCTTTCCCTCTACTCCTGCCTTTCAAAATAAATTTTAAAATCTTTAAAGAAATTATGTAAGGTGGGGCATCTGGGTGGCTCAGGGGGTTAAGTCCCTGCCTTCCCAGGGTCCTGGGATCAAGCCCTGCATCAGGCTCTCTGCTCAGCAGGGAGCCTGCTTCCCCCCTCTCTCTGCCTACTTGTGATCTCTCTCTCTCTGTCAAATAAGTAGATAAAATCTTTTTAAAAAAAATTTTTTGTAAGGGTCCATGATAGTTGTGGCATGGGGAGAATTTTGATCTGTTTAAATGAATATAGTAGTGTCAATTTCAATAAATGGAATGATTCCCTTAAATTCTTTCTAGGTGAAACCAACCCTCAAAGGAAATGCATTCCAAATCCTCAACACATACTTCAAAGTATTCAGCTGTTTATCAACTTTCAGAATGACCAATGGCTTATGTCTGTCTGTCCCCAGGAAACAAGCTTCCTGGAATGATAGGCCTTCCCTAATATCTGTTTCATTTTCTCTCCTGGTTTGGACTGTCTTAGACTTCCTGACTTGGACCGTTTATGAACTGTTATTAGTTCATGTAGGAGATTCCCCAAAATGCCTTTGAAAACCCTTTGGCAGATGCGCTAGAGAAATATATTCCTGTGAGTATAATGGCATTCATAAAATGACACAAAATTGGAAAAACCTCCAAAATGCCTTTTTTTTTTTTTTTTTTTTTAAAGTAAGAGCCCTGGGATTTTGTGGTATGTATTTCTCGGAATAAATCAGGTCTGGGCTGATGATTGTTTTTGTCAAGAATTTGTCAATTTTGAAACACCTTTAGATTCTTGGGATTAGTCCATGGCTGCCTTTTTGTTGGCAATGTAACCAATGGCCTTTCCCAGCAGATGGCCTGGGAAGACACAGGTGGTAAAGAACATTCCAGTTCCTTTCTGCCCAGAGGTTTCATAGCCAATTTTCTGCCTCCCTGTTGCCCATTATAGCTGTCTTCGTAGCTCCAAGAGCATGATTTCAGAAGTCACTGAAAGGGGCAATTTGAGAGGCTTTTTCTTTTGTCTTATGCCATCATTTTTAGTATTTGTTCTTTTTTTTTTTTTTTTTTTTAAATTTGATAGAGACACAGCAAGAGAGAGAATACAAGCAGAGGGAGTGAGAGAGGGAGAAGCAGGCTTCCTGCCTAGCAGGGAGCCCGATGTGGGGCTCAATCCCAGGACCCTGGGATCATGACCTGAGCCGAAGGCAGACGCGTATTGACTGAGCGATCCAGGCACCCCTAAGTATTTGTTCTTAAAAGGCTCTTTGCTTATACCAGAATATCTGGATTGTAGGAAATACTAAAGAAGATAACTCATTTTCGATTAAAATAAAGTGACTAGACACATAGAATTTACTTTCTGTTTTTCTTCTGAAGTTTTTTTATTTATTTTTAAACAAGGTACCTGAATATACACACACATGCACACGCACGCACACACACACACACACACTCACACCCCAAAGTGAGGAATGATGCTTAGGAAGGTTATTGAAATAATGCTGTCATTGTTCAGACCATTTTTGGAACTTCATCTTTTAGAATTGGCCTAAAGAAGAGTCACAGCTCTTGTAAGTAAACTAGTCTCATTATTATATAAGCGTGCCTGGTTTTGACTAAAACCCTAGCTTGAGCACGGTATACACCAGATTTGGAATCAGAGCATCCTGACACTAGGTGGGATGGTAGAAATAATTTAGTCCAGCCCCCTTAGTTCCTGATGAGAAAGTTGAGGGCTAGAAAAGTTAATTAACTTGCTAAAGAGTACATAACAAGTTAGCAGATAATTTACACTAGACATCAACTCTATCCTCTGGCTGTTTATTAAAAATCAAATTTAGTTTTAACACATAGTTGCCACCATTAAAGATATTAAAGAATCTTTCACTGTCTACGGGACTCTGTAGATCCTTCCAGAAGCAGTCCAGAAGTGTTTTGAGCAGTGATGATATTGTTGTAATAAATGCTTCTTTTAAAAAGCTTATATTCTTATTATAGTAAATATATCTGTATATGTTAAGTTCCATTATATTTGTTTAAAAAAAACCGGTTGTATATGGAACCAGAAAAGACCTCGAATAGCCAAAGGGATATTGAAAAAGAAAGCCAGCGTTGGTGGCATCACAATTCTGGACTTCAAGCTCTATTACAAAGCTGTCATCATCAAGACAGCATGGTACTGGCACAAAAACAGACACATAGATCAATGGAACAGAATAGAGAGCCCAGAAATAGACCCTCAACTCTATGGTCAACTAATCTTCGACAAAGCAGGAAAGAATGTCCAATGGAAAAAAGACAGCCTCTTCAATAAATGGTTCTGGGAAAATTGGACAGCCACATGCAGAAAAACGAAATTGGACCATTTCCTTACACCACACACAAAAATAGACTCAAAATGGATGAAGGACCTCAATGTGCAAAAGGAATCCATCAAAATCTTTGAGGAGAACACAGGCAGCAACCTCTTCGACCTCAGCCGCAGCAACATCTTCCTAGGAACAACACCAAAGGCAAGGGAAGCAAGGGCAAAAATGAACTATTGGGATTTCATCAAGATCAAAAGCTTTTGCACAGCAAAGGAAACAGTTAACAAAATCAAAAGACAACTGACAGAATGGGAGAAGATATTTGCAAACGACATATCAGATAAAGGACTAGTGTCCAGAATCTATAAAGAACTTAGCAAACTCAACACCCAAAGAACAAATAATCCAATCAAGAAATGGGCAGAGGACATGAACAGACATTTCTGCAAAGAAGACACCCAGAGGGCCAACAGACACATGAAAAAGTGCTCCATATCACTCGGCATCAGGGAAATACAAATCAAAACCACAATGAGATATCACCTCACACCAGTCAGAATGGCTAAAATCAACAAGTCAGGAAATGACAGATGCTGGCGAGGATGCGGAGAAAGGGGAACCCTCCTACACTGTTGGTGGGAATGCAAGCTGGTGCAGCCACTCTGGAAAACAGCATGGAGGTTCCTCAAAATGTTGAAAATAGAACTGCCCTATGACCCAGCAATTGCACTATTGGGTATTTACCCTAAAGATACAAACGTAGTGATCCAAAGGGGCACGTGTACTCGAATGTTTATAGCAGCAATGTCCACAATAGCCAAACTATGGAAAGAACCTAGATGTCCATCAACAGATGAATGGATCAAGAAGATGTGGTATATATACACAATGGAATACTATGCAGCCATCAAAAGAAATGAAATCTTGCCATTTGCGACAACATGGATGGAACTAGAGCGTATCATGCTTAGCGAAATAAGTCAAGCAGAGAAAGACAACTATCATATGATCTCCCTGATATGAGGAAGTGGTGATGCAACATGGGGGCTTAAGTGGGTACGAGAAGAATAAATGAAAGAAGATGGGATTGGGAGGGAGACAAACCATAAGTGACTCTTAATCTCACAAAACAAACTGAGGGTTGCTGGGGGGAGGGGGTTTGGGAGAAGGGGGTGGGATTATGGACATTGGGGAGGGTATGTGCTTTGGTGAGTGCTGTGAAGTGTGTAAACCTGGTGATTCACAGACCTGTACCCCTGGGGATAAAAATATATGTTTATAAAAAATAAAAAATTAAATTAAAAAAAAACGGTTGGACTGTAGTTATAACTTTTAAATAAATTTCTAAAATTAGCAACAAAGTAAAACCCTACCCCAGTTCTTAAATGTTCCTTGTTTTTGTCATTTCTCATGGAGAACATCTGATGCTACAAGAGCTCCAAACAGTATCTACTGGGCTGAAACAAGATTGTCCTTGTGCTGGGCTGTGAAATAGCTAAGTGAAATAACCATTACCCACATGTGGTTATTTAAATTTTAAATTTAAATTTATATATAAAATTTAATTTTAATTAAAATTTAAAATTCAGATTCTCAAGTACTCAGTAGCCACATTGAACTAATAGCCACCATATTAGACACTGCAGATGTAAACATTTCCATCAACAAAGAGAATTTAATCAGTTAGTGCTGGTCTAGAATTCTTACAGCCAATATACATATTTTAATTTACTGCTTATCTATTATATTACCTCTGGACAAGTTAGAAAGTGAGGATAAGTTCTGGGAAAGTTTTTTCAAAATATTTGTTCTCTAGATGTTTCTAGCTATTCTGCATAGCTTAATTTTAAAAAGGAGAAAATACTTATTTTGACCCATTTTTAGCCATGATTATGTGTGTGGAATTCATATCAATTGTGATATGATAGCTAACTTTTCTTGAAGTATGCTAAAATTGTGGCCAAAACTCTTGTTGGTGTTGCCAAAGCTATTGGCAGAGATCTCTTTATGATGTTGTAACTTTTGAAATTAACTAGTCTGGACAGAGACAAAGGAAGTTATGTTGAATTCATTCTTAATAACCATTTATTTGCAAAGACTCCAAATTACTTGCCTACCTTCATTAATCCAACACCTAGAATGAAAGTCCAGGCACGAACAAGGAGTGGGTCAGCTCTAAGAGCGATCTGGCATCAGGCTTTGGGTCCATTTGCAAGCCCCCGGCTCTGCCCTTCACAGTTAGAGAACAGTGACCAATCCCCAGTGGCTTTTGTAGGCCTCGCGGTACTTTGCATGATGTCCTGCCAGTGCATCTTCTCTAAGTGTTATTGGACAAATAAAGGAATATTTGATCTGGTCTGCCCTGAAAATCATTACAGTTGGCAGCCAGCTCTTAGGATTCATGAAGTGGGATTGCTTTGAGTTCTTTTTATTGTCAAATGACATCTATTGGAGTCACTTAGTAGGGTTGGAATTCTTGGGTGATTACCAGTCCTTTTGGTGAATCTCTGCCGAATGCAGTTAATGACCAGTGAGCCAGAGGAGGGCTAAAATGCAGTTTATTCTCTTTGCCATTACAGGAACAGTAAATCCAGTTCTAAAGTAAAGCTGAATTAGGAAAGCTACAAAATACCATAATAAAATTACAGAGGGTCTGGAAAATAAATAAGCAGTCTTTCGTGTCTCTATGTATAGCTATGTCACTGAAGCATACATAGATACATTTTCTATTTTTCTTTTCCATATATTTTACACAAAGTATTTCTCAGAAGAGTGGGATTTCTTCAAAAATTAAATAGGTAAACATATATCCTCTTACTTGTCTGGAACAGCTGGGCAGTGATCCTTTTAAACCATCTGGAGGGTGTCGGTCTCTGGTGAGATCCACTCTCCCTGCTTCTGGTAGGTATTGTTCCTTGTATAGATCCTGGAGGCATGTTCTGCACCAGGAAAATTCTGAAACTGTAACTCAGTCCAGTTTCTTCTCTTTTTAAGGAATTTTTAAAAAAATTAAATGTCTCCTTCCCAACTAAATGGATGTTAAACCTGATAAAAGTCCTTGGCCGGGGCGCCTGGGTGGCTCAGAGGGTTAAGTCTCTGCCTTCAGCTCAGGTCATGGTCTCAGGGTCCTGGGATCGAGGCCCGCGTCGGGCTCTCTGCTCAGCAGGGAGCCTGCTTCCTCCTCTCTCTCTGCCTGCCTCTCTGCCTACTTGTGGTCTCTCTGTCTGTCAAATAAATAAATAAAATCTTTAAAAAAAAAAAAAAAAAAGAAGAAGTCTTTGGCCAGACACCAAAAGCATCTGCTGTGTTCTGTGGCCTGAAGTTAGAAGATACCTTAAGGGTTTAGGAGAAAAGAAATCTTCTTTCTATCCTTGCAGTTTCTGGTGTTGGACATGAGAGAGTGATAATGTCTCAATCCTTCATTTGTAGATAACAATCAACAGAGACAGCGGTGAAGATGTGAGCTCCCCCAAACACGGGAAGGAGGACCCAGACAACATGCCCCACGTGGGCGGCAATACGTGGGCTGGAGGAACAGGTTGGTAGCATGGGCATCCTTGGGGCCGAGTGTCCTGAGACTTCCCAGGCCCAAGGACACTGCACATCACCTCTGAGAAGGCTCAAGGACCACTTGCCTTCCCTGCCTCCCCACTTAGTCAGATGGACTGTGCCTTTGCCCTGCATCCCGGCATGATATCAAGGCATGGAAAAACTCTGCCTTTGGAGTCCTACAGACTCTGCCACCCTGTACCCAAGACTGTTCTGATCCTCCCGTCACTGCCACATCAGGAAAAGGGGGAAATGAGAGCTGCCTGACAAGGTTGTGGTGAGGATTACACGAAGTTATGATCGTAAAGTGCTGAGCATGGGACCTGGTCTGGAGAATGTGTTCGTTAAAAATGTTAAGCCCTTCTTTTAAATTCCATGCACTTGGGATCACGCCGGCAGTCTATAGTAAATTCTTTCTTGAGCAGCTGACTTGGAAGAGAAATGGGCCTTGCCTTCCACATCTCAGAAGTGAGTATGTTGAGGATGCAGGGTTTTGAGATAAGAGAGTGGGCTGCAGTTTGAGCCAACGGCTGTGGCCCATTCCTTCCTCTTGGCTGCCTGGCGGGAGCATTGTTCCATGCCTGCTGTCTTCCTCTTTCCTCTGCGGCAGCTGGGACAGACAGACACATCTGCTGGGCTGCAGGAATAGGGCCAGACTGTGTGTGCACTGTCTGATCTTATCTCGGCTGGGAGCCGTGTTGGCCTGAGCTCCATAGTTCACCTTCCCTGAGGATGCTGTGTGCCTCTTGGCCTTGACAGCCTCGGGAGGAAATGGGTCTCTGTGCTGAGACAATGCGCTATCAAAAAGGCCTGGAGACTTCTTGCCTATTCTGTTTATTCATCAAGCATCAGCTTTAAAGAAAGCGTATTTTTAGAAATGTCCTTTGATCTTGAAATTAGTGTCAAGCCAGCAGGACTTAATCCATATGGAATGCATTGTGGAACGAGTAGGCCAGATGTAGGTTTTTTCCCAGCGGTAGACTACTCTGGAGCAGAGGTTCTCGCTTTTTATTCCATTTGAATCTGTTAGCTCACCTTGGTCCAGATTGAAGATCCTGCTTTTGTTTCCCTCGGCCTTTATTTTTCTATCGAATTTTTTTTGCTTCAAATTCTTTTTCGGTCTGCCATTCCCTCTCAGAATTTTCTATGTGGAGCTTAGCTCTGACCCAAGTCACCTGATCCCTCTTTCATCATCAGAGCACCTCCCTTGCTTATATTCTCCCATATCTTTGGAGCTGATTTAGGGTGTTCAAGATTAGCTTCAAGACTATGCCTTGAAGTTTAGAACCCCTGACCAGCATTTTCATTTAAGTAGTACAAATTAAAGGCTCTGAGAAGCAGAGGTCATGAAGAGCTCCCCACTCACACCCTCTCTACCCACTGGTGGGAGGGACCCTCTGAAGGTTCCCATGACTCATGTTGAATATCACTCATACCAGACTCTGAACAGTTGTGGGTACTTTCCTCTTCACCAAAACTGATGTCATCTCAGCGCCCAGGAAATGTTAAGTGCTAATCTGTGACCCACCCATGCCTAAGAGGAACTTCCTATAGGAAGGAAATCAAGTCACAGAAACAGCTTTTCTATCTCTGGAGCTCATTGTCATTGTCCAGTTTCTGGTCCCCTCTGCCTCCAGGATGTCACTGAGTGGGATCCAGGAATCACAGACGCCTAAGAGGGAATTTTCCGCCCCTAATTTCTAAAGAAGAGTGAAATCAGATGTGCTCAAATCGAAGGGTAAACATATGATCATTAATGGGCTGTTCTCATGGTATTTCCCAGAAGGAAGTGACCTGCCTGACCCTGGTAAGGGACCAGTGCTTACTGAATTTTACTTTTAATTTATCACACTGATGAAGGCCCCAAGGGAGAAAAGATAAATGTAACATCATTTAACCAAAAGCCTAAAAGCTTTCAAAATTTCCACTTTATGCAACTCAGAAATGACCTCATTCTCTGTGACCAGAAGTTGTCTAAATAATAATAGTAAGAGCAACCACTTGCATAGTTCTCATTTTGCTTCAGATACTGTTCTAAGCATCGTAGCCCCGTGGCAAATGCCAAGAAGTAAATCATGTTAGTATCTCCATTTTACAGCTGAGGAGACTGAGACACAAAAAAGTTAAGGAACTAACTTCAAGGGCAGACAACTAATGGATGGGAACAGGATTCAAATTCAGGCAGTCCAGTTTAACTGTACAATGTTCTGCCATGTAACAGTAGTATACAATGATATGCTATGTTACGTTACTGTCCCTCCAACGTTAGTTCTCTTCTCAGTGCCCACGTTGTGTGTGAATAAACAAAAGAAACTGACTGCTAGTATTTTAATCATTATAAAGCAGAGGTAATAAACTGGTAGCCCAGAGGCCAAATCTAGCCAATATTTGTATTTTGGGGGTCAGCACAGTACTTTAAAATAAGTTGAATTTGAAAATATTGAGACAAGGCAAGCTTTGTCTAGCCAGCCAGAGTCCTCCCCACTTCTTAGAGTGTTGCCTACCTGGTCTTCCAGGCATTTAACTTATATTTACAATGTAAACAGTTTATACAATGTTATACAATATACACTTACCAGCATGTAGACTTGAGTTTATATTGGAAAAGCTGTTCTGAAACTGACAGTACGGAAAGCTAACTATATCCTCTATCTGAGCGTCTATCTCTTATTTTAGGGAAAAGTAAGGTAATATGTGAGGGATGTGGAGTTTTGCTCATTTAATTAACAAATGCATCCCAAGTTGTCTGTGGTGTTCAAGCTGCTCTTATAGGAATAGATAAGATATAATCCCACCCACATAGGGTTAGTGAGAAAAGAATAAAATAAATATTAAAGGTAATAAATAGTGGCCAGCAATGATCACTGTGATGTGAAGTCATCCGGTGAGGTGTCCTGGAATGTGGGCTGACCCTTGAAATATGGATAAACTTTGGCTGGATGGAGAAGAGAAAAGGCACCTGAAAGGGGCGTACCCTTTGTTTCCAGAAGAAAGGTCATTTGAATATTTAATTACTCACTAGGTACAGTTAACATGCTTCATGAAACTGCTTTCAAACCACCATCTGACTTTTGTCTTGTGGCGTGGATGAGACCACCTGGATTTTCCTGGTTTCCTTCCAGGGGGAAGAGACACCGCAGGTCTGGGTGGCAAAGGAGGTCCATACCGGCTGGATGCAGGCCATACTGTGTACCAGGTGTCAGAGGCTGAGAAGGACGCGGTTCCCGAGGAGGTGAAGAGAGCCGCCAGAGAGATGGGCCAGAAAGCCTTTCAGCAGCGGTGAGTGGCTGCCGCTGCTCAGGCAAGGTGGTCATGGTGGTGCTGAGAGGCAGCCGACCCCGAGCAGCCCCGAGCCCTCGGGTTCTTTACCTTGCACAGCACAAACAGACCCATAGAGCCCACCTACCCAGCAGAGACAGTGCAGTGAACATAATGCCTTGTTCTCTTTGTTTGACGTAATCAGTTCAGTGCATTGATCACACATCACTGAGTGGGAAAAGGAGCGGAGCCCATGAGAAAGGAAACCCAAAAAGACTGCTCTTCAGAGAAATTAAAGTTCAGATGCCTCCATCCACATCCATTCCTAGGTCCCAAAGGGAAGTTAGAAAACTATAGGCGTGGTTCCCTTACTGCCCTCAGATGTGTAGGTGTGTAGGGAGCGGGACTCAAAAACACGCACTCTTTAAGGGCCACAGTCACGTGGTAGGGAGGCTGCGCCCCCTGCCGGTGTAGACAGGGTTAAGTCCGTGAGCTGAGGCCTGAGCTCAGCCAGGCTTTGGATCTTCAAGGAAGGGAATCCTAAATGAGCAGGATAATAAGCATAGGGTCTGTGGCGGAGAGAGCCAGCTTGCCTATCCAAGAGAAAGGGTTCCAGCTGGGGGGGTTGAACGTGGAGTCCCTGTCGATGGGTGGAGGCCTTGAAATGCAGAACCATGAGCCTGTGGCTTTTAGATGATCCGGAACCCATCTGGGCCACTTGGATTGGAACCATCTAAAAAATAAGAATCCACGTTGTGCTTTCACTAGACATTCACATGTGTTCTTTAGCTAAAGGCCAAGAATACCAAAGGCCAGACAGTACCTCCTGCGGGAGTGAGGGAATTGGTAGTGGTTTGGGAGGCAGCTTTACATTGTGCTCAATGGAAGGGGCTGGGTGCCCTTAGAAAAAAGCATGCTTTTGTGTGTGCTGTGTGTGGTGTGTGTGTGTGTGTGTGTGTGTGTGTGTGTGTGTGTGTTATGAAGTTCCTCCCACGTACAACATCTGGTATTACATTACACACTGTGCTTACACATCCTGCAAGTAAACAACATAGAACAATAGGAACAAGAATGCAGGCCCCTCCTGCCACACCCTCAGGAAAGCCAGGGAGCAGTGGGAGCCTCGTGTCTCCAGCAGGTAAATAAGGGTCCCCCCACCCCCAGCCATTCTGCTGGCTTCCCAGGAGCCCTGAAACAATGTATTTACCCTCAGTGTGCCCGAGTTGGCTCTCGCGGAGATGGGTGACTTTCCTCTCTCCTCCTCCCAAAGAAGTTAGGGGACAAATACCTATGTTAGAAATGAAAGCAGTTTAAACTTCTCAAAAAAAAGTGGGAGGTATACAAAAGATCTTGTTCGAGTTCGGAGACTGCTCAACATTCCTTATAAGCAGTGAAACATCCGTTTAGGGAAAGAAGTAAAACATGAGCTATGCCTCATTCTCCCATCCCCGACTGAGTTCCTAGGGTTGCCAGGCTCAGAGTGGTTTCAGTTTTTGCACAAGTGGACAGATACAGTGCTTTGACACACATAGCTCACAGGGAGACAGAAAGACCTTTCAGTAGTGCTTGGGCACGAGCGTACAGCCCCTCCTCTGATTTCCACAGTAGGGATAGGGGACCTGGTTCTATGCACCACCGCCCTGCAGTGGGGAAGAAGTCAAGGAGCATTTCTGATAATAAGGCGACTAAATTTAGTGGCTGTGGGAGAGGAAAGGGGAGAAGGGGGGGGGGGGGGTGGTAAGAAAACCAAACACGTCTTCTAATTACTGCAGAGAAGAATCTAGTCCAAGTAAAAGAGAAGACCATAAGGTGGTTGAAAGACAGGAGGTAAGCAGGAGTATGAAAAAGGGGGGAAGAAATAAAAACACATGGAAATCCTGAGAAGCTCAGGGCATAGCAAAACACAGAGAGCAAAGAGGGTGCTTTCTACTTTCATGGAATAAATACTCCTATTTGATAAGTATCCAGTTTAGTACTGCTGAAGAATCTCTTTAGCTTTTTATTATGAAACTTTTTATTTTATTTTATTTTATTTTATTTATAAGAGAGAGAGCAAGCAGGAGGAGCAGCAGTAGAAGGAGAGGGAGAAACAGGCTCCCTGCTGAGCAGGGAGCTCAATGCGGAACTCTATCCCAGGACTCTGGGATCATCACCTGAGCTGAAGGAAACTTTTCAAACATAAATAAAAGGAAAGAGAAACATATAGAGAACCCTATGGACCTGTTCTAGCTTCAAGAAGAAAAATCTGGCTCCACTCCCAGTCCCTACCCCTGGGTTGTTTTGAAGCTAATCCAAGATATCCTGTCTTTTCACTGTAAATATCTTAGAGTATATCTCTGAAAGATAAGAACTCTCTAAAAAAATAAAAACATACAATTCATCTATCATATCTTTAAAAAGTAATAATTCTTCACTATGATCAAAGAGTCTGTATTAAAGCTCTTTTGCAACTCTCAGCATATGTAGAATGAGGTCAGGTCCCTCCTTTTGTGTCCTCTTTCTCCACGCTCCTTATCACTGTTTCACACTGTATTATTATTTGTATGAAGATTTGATTGCATCTCCACTGACTTTTAGTCCCTTGAGGGCAGGGGATTTTGTTCTCTGATACATCCCCAGCCCCTATACCTTGAACCCAGTGCACGGCAAACACCCATGCACACATGTGGAATGAATAATGCACAACTGAATACCGATGCTTTGTTCAGAACCTGGAGGATACTTAATTGAGAAACTGGCTAAAACCAGGCTGGGTGGGGGATGGCTGAAATGAGTGATGGGGATGAAGGGGGGCTCTTGCCCTGATGAGCACCAGGTGATGTATGGAAGTGCTGAATCACTATGTATTGTATACCCGGAACCAATATAACACCGTTTGTTAACTAACTGGAATTAAAATAAAAACTTGAAAAAAAAAAACTGGCTGAAACCAGAGTGACAGCCAGACCCATCCATCAGTCTCGAGGTCCCCCATATTGCCTTAAAGAGCTTAATACTACTGATAGGCTCTTGTTATCATCAGAATAGCCTCTAGTTAGCATTCGTTTGTGTCTGGATTCCAGTCCATACCTCTTCCCATACTCAAGAATTGACTGAAACCACACACCCAAAACTAATATTGCACTATTAATTAACTGGAATTTAAATTAAAACTTAGTGGGGGAAAAGGATTAATTCGGGAAGACCCACAGAGGTAGACATGTGTAAGACATGCAGAAAGCAGGACAGAAACATTAAACCAACAAAACATGAAGGAAATTGATGGTGAGGTTTTTTCCCATGCCTCAAAGGGTATTGGAGGTGGGCGCCAGCTCATGGAAGGTGTACCTATTACCATTTGTAAAACGAATCAGTCCTACCCATTAGGTCTCAGCTTAGGTTTGTTTTCCTCATAACTGATCCAAAATTATAGTATTTAAGTCTGACCTATAAGAAAAGTAAAATGAGAACGAAAATTCCCAGACTCTTACGTAACAATAAATATACCCTTTAAAAATATACTGTGCCAACAAAATGCAGTTAGTCCACATAGATTACTGGGATGTGAAGCAGCTGTGCCCTGTAGTTTTGATCAAGGTTAAAGCAGCAAAAAGACATATTTCCAGCTAGTCTTGTGGGCTTTGCGAGTATTAGCACCAGGAAGCTTATCTGATCCAAGGGCTAAAATTTCCTATTTTCTTTCCCTGTTCCCCACGTCAGTCTTCATCTCTCAGAATTTATCAGCTTCGAACACCTTGTAGGTGATCTTTCTGAAAGCTGACACAACCTGGAATATGATTTCCAGATTTCTTCATAATTAAAACAGCATGTGGTGTGTTTTTGGGTGCAACATGATCACGCCAGAAGTAGCCTTATAAATGGGGCTGATTCTGATCTCACTACAAAGGCCGGTCTGCCCAAGGTGACCTACCAGTGACCTGACTCCTTTCCTGATGCACGCATGTGTGTGTGTATTTCCCCCACCCCTGCTAAGGACAAGCTATATCCACATTTTTTTTCTAACCTCCCTTTGGAAAAGTACTAATCTTCCTTCTTTGGGAAAGAGCATATTAGCTTCCTGTGTTTGACGGGGTGGGGAAGTAGCATATCCTGCAATGTTCATGGTGCCTAGCTTCTGTCAGCCTTGACACTTAAGACATAACTTAATCTAATGAAAATTTATAGAGAGGTTTAGGAGATTGCCTAAGCCAAACATAAGAGGTATTTTTAGGAGGTCAAGTCCTGTGCACGTATTCCTAGCTGTTCTTCAGAACAGAGAGTAAATTAGATTTAGAAGTGCCCCTTGGCGGGTCACCTTGGGAAACACCATTCAGCTATTATTTACCTTTTGATAGTCAGAGTTTTCAAAGTGCTATCTAACAGCATTTAGGCATTGTGCTAGGAACTGGAGATTCAAAGAAAAAGTGAGACTATTTCTTCTCCCAGAGGGATAGAAGAGAAAATATCCATGTAGTGAATCATATGTAGTAAATGTATTTTTTGTTAAATTTTTTGTTTAGTTCTACACACACGCACATGCGTATGTGTAGATCCGGATCTTAATATAAAACATACATCCCTCTGTGGAAAATAAAGTTTGAAAAACACTGTGATAGAGGGAAATAGACATATCTAGCGAAAGCCATCACGTGTGGAGGTTTCGCAGTGGGTATCTACAGAAGAGTCATGAATGGAAATGGTCAGGTTTACTGGAGGGATCGAGCAGGACTTCAGGTGGAATCGTGCAAGCTGAGTTGGTATCAGCCAACCCCTCCAGGTGGTAGGGCAGGAATTGCAGATCTGCCCATGGCGGTGAGGGTCTAACATCATGCAATGCTAACAAGCAGCTAGCCCCCTGCCCTGTGTTGGCTGGATTCTCCTCAGTGCTTGGCCTGACACAGAGGAGTAGAGACCATTCACTGCCATTAAGCATTTGGGGTTTCTGTTCCAGCCCAAGAGGATAGATCTGCATTTGAGATAAGAGTTTCGGGTATGGACCTGGGATTCATACCTTCCAACACTGCGTGTGTGCATACACACACAGCAGTTTAGAAGACTGTGCTTCTGTCAATGTACGTTCATTAGTGCCTATCTGAGGATCAGCACCTTTACATGTATGGAAACTGACAGAAACATGTGATCAGATTAGTGTATTATGGCTACAACCCTGTAAAACCCAAGAGAGCCTCACTCGGTAAAAGAACCTTCTCCTTATGATTGGTTTAAGATGCTGCATTTTAAATATTCCTGAGTCTTATTTTTATTTCAGTCATTCATTTAATTCCATTTTGAGCACCTGTTAAGTGCTAGGTACCATGCTGGGTGCTATACGCTAACAATGAGACTCAGTCCTTCTCATAAAGGTGCCTTGCTGGGAAGACAGGCAGCCGATGGATAAAGCAGGGGGAGGAAATGCTCTGATAGTGAGAAGCATAATGGGCTGAGGCCTCTGAAGACAGATCTGGGATTAGTGCAGGCTTCCTCGAGGCGGTCCTCATTGATCTGACTCTTGAAGAGAAAGTGGGAGTTACAGGCAAAGAGGCAGAGAAAGGAAGTACCCAGTCGGGGAGCAGCCCAGGCAGGAGCCAGGAGGTGAGTGTGCCATGTTCAGGGGTCTCTAAGTGCACTGGCGGGGGCTGCAGTGGAAGCTAATGAGGAAGAGTGATGAGAAGGAGCACTGCGCTAGCAGGATAGGACTTCAGAGCCACAGTCACATGAAAACACAATTATCCTGTTAAAAGCACACAGCAACTTCAGAAGACTCTTGTATTCTCCATAGCAACACATTAAAATACATTCTCTGGGCCTGAACTGTTATCTTGGTCAACCAAATATCTGCCCTTGGTCTCTAAAGGCAACCCACAGAGCTCTTCTAGGAACCTGCCACATGAACTGACCAGCTGCCAGCACCATGACGCGTCTTTGGGATCCGGCACTGGTTTGCCCTAGAGCTGACTCACTGGTTCATGAGAGCCGATTGTTTGCCTTTCTTTCCAAGTCAGTGCTCAGCGATCTTACTGTTAGTAGCCTGGAATTGATCAGGAGGAGAGTATCTACACCACATAAATCAGCAAATACTATACATCAGGGCTATCTGGTTGTTTGGTTCACTTTGTTTTGTTTGTTCTAGAAGGCTCCCAGTTCACCATGTACCGGCCCACCGGTGGACTTTTTCTTTCTTTGAAACTCCTAGCTGGAGACATTCCTTCTCGCCTTTTCTCCTCCAGGGCACCCTCAGTGTCCAAGGACTATGCTACAGTTCTGGCAGCAGATGAATGGAAGTAAAAGACCACATGTACATGATTTCAGCTGTTATCTTTTCTTCTCCCTCTGGTTTCAGGTTAAAGGAGATCCAAATGAGTGAGTATGATGCCACAACGTATGAAAGGTTCTCAGGTGCTGTCCGACGGCAGGTGCACTCCCTCCGAGTCATCCTGGATAATTTACAGGTAATCCTCCCACAGTGGACTAAGAAAATAATCTGGGTCCAAAGCTGGACCCACCCCAAAACTACTCGAGAAAGTTATCCAAACCCTAATCAGCCAGTCAGAAAATACTAATGCCAAAATGTTTGAGTGAGACTGTGAGTAATTCCATGGCCTTCTCAGGTGAGTTCTCCAAGGAAGAACATTTGACCCCACCTGTCCTGTCCAGAATAATTTGACGCACAACTCTAGAAGACACTGGACTTCCCTGATTCCCCTCCTAGAAGATCTGTGAGCATCCCACCTTAACAAGAAAGTCATAGATAGAATTCTTGTCCTACAAATCATTTTACTGTCATGGACTAGAGAGACAGAGGAGCATTTTGGGTCATCTAGACCATGCACTCTTTGTGTCTCCTGGCATCTCCTCCTGCGTTCCCCCTACCCCTGTTTTGCCTGCCATTTTTTTAGTTTTAGACTGTGCCGTCTCAGAATCAGTTAATACTGCTCTTGCCCCCCTTAAAATGCTAATTAAGATGCTTCAGGATTTCCCAAACAAAGATTTGTTATTTGAAGAATTTGCTTTAAAAAAAAATCCATGGGCAAATTGTGTGAACAAAGTTAACATGGAATGATTTTTTTTTTTCCCAGCAAAGACACTCACTGTACCAGTTCTCATCACCCTAGGCATTGAGGCAGCTTCTGGGTAATCTCAAGGGCAAGGCAAGAGGTGAAAAAAAAGCGAAAATGAGTGGTTCAGAGGAGATGAGGTTGGTGAGAGGCTGTGTTCATGCTAAGACTGAACAATGAGTGCCTGAGTTAGTCATTCATTTCTGAAGTTCTTAACATTAGGGATAGAAAAATAAAATGCAGTCCCTCCTCTCAAAGAAGGAACTCAATGACAAAGAGGCAAACGGTTTCTCACTTTCTATAGAGAAGTATATGCACAATGCTATGGAAGGCACGAAGGAGGGCTTCGTGGCGAATGTGATGCTTGAGTTCACACTTGAAAGATGCTAAGGATTTTCTAGATGGTTGAGGAGTCAGGGCATTGCAGACATAGGACACAGGGTGTACAAGTCCAGGCTGTTCAGTGGGACTGAGAAGAGCCTGTGTATGGTAGGAGACAGTGTCAAAGAAGGCTATCAAAACTTTAGGGTGCCTGGATGGCTCAGTCAGTTGAGCGTCCGGCTCTTGATTTCGGCTCAGGTCATGATCTCAGGGTCTTGAGATCAAGCCCTGTGTCTGGCTCCACACACAGCAGGGAGTCTACTTGGGATTCTTTCTCTCTCCCTCCGCTCTGCCTCTGTCCTCTCTCTCTCTTTCTCTAATTAATTAATTAATTAATTGGTCTTTTGAAAAAAATCACAGAGACCAGATCACAGTCTGGCCATGGATTCCATGATTACATGCAGACAACACAGAGTGTTACCCTGTGTACAAATGGGCCATCCAATGATTCACAGCATCAGAGAGGAATACGAGAATACATTTTTTAAAGATTTTTTATTTATTTATTTGACAGAGAGAAAGATCACAAGTAGGCAGAGAGGCAGGCAGAGAGAGAGGGGGAAGCAGGCTCCCTGCTGAGCAGAGAGCCCGACACAGGGCTCCATCCCAGGACGCTGGGATCATGACCTGAGCTGAAGGCAGAGGCTTTAACCCACTGAGCCACCCAGGTGCCCCACAACAATACATTTTTAACTGAAAGAATGAGAATCCTTATCTGTTATTAGTTCATGTCTTGATTGGTATTCACTGGGCACCAGGCTCTAGTTACTTCTACAAGCACCACCACATTTAATTCTCACAGCATCCCTTTAAGATAAATGATACTATGTTCACCAAGTCAGCCAAAGGAAGAAAAGGTAGACCCACTACTGTGACTTCTTCAAGTAGGCCACCCGTCAAGCCTAGGTTAGAGTTAGGGTTGCCATTAAGGAATGACTCCTGCTAAAGCCCACAGTGATGAGACCAGTTTCAGAAACAGTATCCAGTTTTGCTTCCCATCTTCAAAGAGATGTGCAAGAAAATCGCAAAGGGCTCAAAGAAAAGCAACAAATACAATTAAAGGGATAGAAAATAAGAAATAGACTCCTATTAAAAAAAAAAAAAAAACCATAAGCTGCTTGGGGTTAATAACTTTCTAGATATCCTCAAATAGAGTAACTTAATTATTTCAAGGATATTTTTATTCTCTTCTTCCATGAAAATCTGAAAAAGAGAAACTAGGCTTAAATAATAGCAAGAAAGAGTTTTAAGATAGACGAAAGGGAATAAAAATGATGTGATCCTCAGAGGAGAACCTAAAATTGTTGTAGAACTACCATCTCTCCAAATCTTCACAAGTAATACAAGCATGTTAATACTAGCAAGCATTTACTGAGCAATTCCCATGTGCCAGACATTATGCTGGATGCCTTACGTTACCACAGCATTCTCACAGTCTCTTCCATCATCGCCGTCATCGTTGTCTCTTAGTGACTAAGAGCGTCAGCTCTGGGGCCTGACAGCCCAGGTTCTGGAAGATGCAGATAATAGGACAGATAATAGGGCAGGTATGCAGATTGCCTCAGATGATACACGCAGACCATTTAAAAGAATGCCTAGCATGCAGCGCTCTCTGCAGAAGAATTTGTCTCATCCTTACTTCCCTAGTTTTTGCTCTTCTTCATCAGCCTGGGCTGCAAGCCAGACACCCAGTCACCTCCTCTACATCCATTTCTTGTGTTGGTGAGTCCTTACGACAACCAGTAATAGCTATTTTCTACATTGGATAGATACAGAAGCTGAGGCATGTAACCCGTCTATTCTCACAATCTTCTGGAATGTAGCTACTTTGTTCCCACTTTGTACTGAGGGAACTGAAGAGTAGAAAGATGATGAGACTCTGCCTGGATTATGTGGCCCGTGAAGCAGGTATCTGAGTCCGAAGCTTAGGTCCCTGTTATCTCTTAGGCCTCTGTTATCTGCTGCCAACTATGCAATTCCATGAAAAGAATCATTCTCACATATACTCATAAAGCATTTTGCATCATTATCCAGATACCAACTTTGCATTGTCAAGTGTTTCCACTTTTTTTTTTTTTTTAAATCCACAGATATGTTATTCTTGGGGTCTTCTAGTCTTCCACGTAGACAGATAGTGCTACTTCAAAACACAGCTACTGGCCAAGGGTAGACAGGGCCTCAGTGGAATATGAGTCTTTAGATTGTAACCAAAACAAGAAGGCTTTGTTTGGTTCCCCTTTTGCCACCGTCTGCTAGTCCTGTGTGGCTCTGATTGACTAATAGCTCCCAGCTGTGCTGAGGTTGCTGTGGAATCCCGGTAACCATGGGTGTTTCCTTGGTGAACAGCAGAACGTCTAGCCAGGAACTAGCAAATCATTATTTGTGATGACTTCTCAAAGTATGGCTTCAAGCCTATGCGCGGGCTCCGGACAGCAGGGCTGAGATGTGAGGAAAAGGAGTGTTGTTGTCACTCCTGTTACAATGCCTGCTCCAACACATGTGTCTATTGCAACTCCTGGCTTTCTCAATTAAGATCGCCGTCACCGGTGACCTCCCGTTGCTTCTTGACTGGATTCTATATGGGATATCAAAGGGTCCGGGGAATTGGACGTTTTAGGAATCAATAGCAAAAATTGTCTTATTAGAACAGAGTCTGTCTTAACTTCAGTTGTGCTTGGTTCAGAATCTGAATGTCTGATGCCAGCAATCCCTGACAAAAGAAAATATCCATTCCACAAAAAGCCACTGATTGTAATCATCTCTTCTCTCTAGCATTTTGCTGATGTACAATCAGTAATTTCATTCTCAGGCTAAACGAAATTAGCCTTTCTCTGATTGCTTTGACTAGCATGATATCTCCATGAACCAGCAATTATGTTCTTTTTTTTCCCCTTGAGCAGTTCGAAATGAGCTTAGGCTGAGATAAACGGTGTTTTTGAACATTGATGTGTGATGTGCACTGTGCTAGGGCACTGGAGCCCCAGAGATTCACGGGATGCCATCCCTGTCCTCAAGAAGGCTATAGTTCTGGGGAGTAGGAAAGACGGGCACCCAAACAGATCATTTCAGTTGAGTATGGTAGGTGTCTAGGTAAACAGATGCAGAGAAGGCAGTGGAACCAAAGGAGAGGGGTTCTAGGAGAGATTTGCCAGGAAAGGATACATGAGCTGGCTCTTGAAGGGTGCATGAGTATTCATCAGTTAAAGGAAAGAGTAAATGATGCCCCAACAGAGAACATGGTACGGACAAGGGCATGACACTGAGGTCTGAGGTGTGAGCCGATGGCTGATCTCAAGTGGGAGCAAGATTCCACTTAGTGGGGCGCCTGTGTGGCTCAGTGGATTAAGCCTCTGCCTTCGGCTCAGATCATGATCTCAGGGTCCTGGGATCGAGTCCCGCATCGGGCTCTGTGCTCAGCAGGGAGCCTGCTTCCTCCTCTCTCTCTCTCTCTGCCTGCTTGTGATCTCTCTCTGTCCAATAAATAAATAAAATCTTTAAAAAATAAAAAATAAAATAAAATCTTCGGGGAAAAAAAAAAAAAGATTCCACTTAGTGTAAAATGCACCCAAGGACTTGGAGCTAAGAGGCAGGTCGGTGCCAGGCAAAGAATTTAGACTTCATTCTGAGCACCCACTTTGTTCATATGTAAAGAATGGAAAGCATTTCCCCATTCCCTTTATTTAATTAATAATAACTGCATTTCATCCAGTAGACATTTGTTGAATATCTCTTTTGCCTAAGATTTCTTGCCTTCAATGACTAAGGAAAAAAAATACATGTGTAGTTGTAATAGAAGACACAATATGGTAAATGGCACAGGGGTCTTTTAAATAAAGTGCCATGTTATGTAGATAAATGTGTGATCAATTTCTAGACTGTGCAGTTAGGGAAAAAGAGGAAATGCCTTTTGAGCTGGGCCGTGAAGGATGAGCATGGTTTCGATGGCAGCTCTTCTCAGGATGGGGATGGAGGAACAGTCTTGACCAGAGCTTCTCAAACCTTCCTTGGAGAGAGGCCAGGTTTTGTTCATTGACCTTGAACTAATGCTTTTATAAAATAAAATAGAAATGAACTCCTGAAGAAAAGATGTAAAAATGAACATACAAGATACAAACCCGTATTATTTAATATTAGATTCAGCAAACATAAAAGCACTCTGTCAAATCGCCATGCCATTTTTAAATGCTTGCTGTTCACTTCTGTAACTTATTTCCTCATGGATCAGTAGCAAGTGTTTACTCACCAAGGGCAGTCTGCATAGCTCTGGTCTAGATGGAAGGAACCTATGAGCAGAGGAAGAAGCCTTGAATACAAGGCTGTTTGGGGAATGACAACAGTCCAGAAGGACTAGAGTTCAGAGTTTGGGGATGGAGCTGGGGACAGTGGATAGCAGGAGAAAAAAACGAGGGGAAGCTGAACCCCCAAGGACCTTGAGCACCGTGCTGACTGTATTCCATAATCAGCAAGGAGTGTGACCATGCCTGAGAAAGGGAGTTGTAAAGTTGCACCTTCTTTAGGAGGCTTCTTAACCATGGAGAGAGAAAGTATCGTAGAAGAGAGAAGTGGGGAAACCCTGAAATGAAATCATTAAAATTACTTTCAGTATCCAGGCAAGAAGTGATAAGAACCTGAGCCAGAGTCATGGAAGTGAAAATGGAAAGGACAGGACAGTTTGGAGGTAGGAAGGGAAGACAGTGACTGATTGAAGGTGAGGTGAGGGGAATGGTGAGGTTTTCAAGCCCTAGAGAACAGCGATAGGGAAGTCAGGAAGAGGAGAGGCTTGTGGAGAAAGCAGATGTTTGGTCTGGATGTCCTGTTTTCTCACTCCTGGGACACCTACTTTAAAATGTCAAGCATGATATTGAAAGATTTTAAGACGTGAATCTGGAGTTCAGGGGCAAGGTTAGGACCAGAGAGGTTGTGTATCTGTATATATATCTATGTCTACATTTTTAAGGTCATCTGTATGGGGCAACAACCCAAGCCGAGAGAAAAGGTGTGTTGGCTAATGTGAGAGTACAGAGCAAATGGAGAGGAAAGGTGGAAACGGCCACATCAGGGCACGTCTGCATTTCAGGGAGAACAGGAAAATGCCAGTTACTCTTCTTAGCACACAAATGGCTCATCACTCAGTACCTGGCCTTAGTGGCCCCTGAGGGAGAACTTCAACCAAGTGCAGCCTAAAAGTACAGTCCTGACTTCCAGGCTGCTTGAGCTCAGTCTTCACCAGATGACTATGAACATGTTAAAATAGCAAAATGTTATAAATGGTGAAAACGCATATGACAGGAGAAATTAGGGAAGAGTGCATGTGACATGCAAGAAGCTTTGAGGAATTTTTGCTAAAGGGAGTGTGATGAGACCCTATGAATGACAGTACTAGTGACAACTCAGAAACCTCCCTAAGAAATAGCATTACTAGCCAGGAAGTGCATAAAACCCAGTAGAATCACATCGGTCTCCCTTACACAGAGAGGCAGGGAATGGAAGCCAGAGCCCTCAAGCCGGTGAGGAGCAGATCACTTCATCTCCGTGTGGTCATGGCCAAGCAGCAGCAGTTTGAAGGCAGCAACACCAAGAGCAGTGGGGGTGGGGAAGTCTCGATTTTAGGCCGTGGCTACAACAGACAGAAGGCTGGAGAGGGAGTAACACTGGGGAAGGGGCCAGACCAGTTAACTTTATACTTGGCTTGAAGATGAGATCAGACAAATGCCAAGTGGGCCCCTTGTGATGGCTTTTCCAAACCAAAGTAAGAAATGATGTGGAGATGACGTCCTCATGCTGTGACAGTCCACAGTTCCAGCTCTTTTCCCTACTGAGTTCCTGAGTTAAGTAGTGTAGATTCAATTCAGGTAAGAATGCCAGTTAAGATCTTGAAGGAGAGCTCTGGTTATAACGAATTGGCAAGTCAATGCGAGCAAGGAGAGTCAGATCCCAGTCTGTTCCCAAATGGTTTTTATAAAGCCGTCTCATCATTCAAGAGTAGGGACACCCACGAACAAAGTAACATGGGATCTAAGAGAGGATTCTGCAGTGAGGTAGAGTGACATGCATCCAAGATGTAGGGGAAGGTGATGCTGCTGGGCTAGAGTATTTTCTTCAGAAAACACCAGAGTTCTCGAAAACATCTGCTTTGTGCTCTCACAAGTCAAAGAAACTTGAAGTATGTGAAATAAGGCATGGATTTTTTTTTTTTTTTTTTTAAAGTCTGGCTAAGAAGCAAGCAGGAATAATAAGGGAGTTGAATGCAACAAGGAAAGATTATTTTAAAAAAGAAAAAAAAAAACTAAAAATACAATCCCAAAACTGAAATTTACATTCAAAGTAGAAGACTTTGTCTAGTCTAGTCAGACTCAGTCTAGTCTTCAGGCTAAGTACTAACATACTTAGTTGTTACTCCAGAGTTGTTACTCCAGACTGTAGAGGCAGTAAAGAGATAAAAACCAAAAGAAAGCTGATCAATGAAAGCTAACACACCACACCAGGAGCCCTCCTGAGAAGCAGGAACCTTGGCACACCGTGAGCATTAGTAAATGCACGCCGAATGAGCCAGTGATATTCCCAGAGAGGACCTAAAAGAACTCATAAACAGTAATCAGAATAACAACAACAACAACAACAAACTGTACTGGGCTAAAGACAGTCCCAGCTCTGTGGACGAAAAACATTTCGCTGAGGACCCAGCGAAAGTAATCCAAAGAGAGAGTGCCTCACCGCAGCCTCACGGAACGCTAACATTTCCAAAACAAAGAAAATATCCTAAAAGCAGCCCAGCAGACAGAAAACAAGCTATCATTAGAAAAAATGTAATCTTATACTAGTTGTCTCTGAAATGTTGAATGCCTGAAGATAGTGAAAAAACATCTGCAGGATTTGGGGCACGGGGGTGGGGGGTTGGGGATGTGAGCTGAGAATTCTGTACTCACCAAAGTACAAGGAGATCAGAAAGACACTTTCAGATATTCAGAGACTTTAAATATATGTCACTTAAGTACTCTCTTTGAAAATAATTGTGAGGTAAATATGTAGACGCACACATACATATATAAAAAATAAGCATATGTGTTTAAATATGCAGCCAATGAGAAAGGGAATTAGAATTCCTTTTTTTTTTTAAGATTATTTATTTATTTCTCAGAGAGAGAAAGCACAAGCAGGCAGAGTGGCGGGCAGAGGCAGAGGAAGAAGCAGGCTCCCCACTGAGCAAGGAGCCCGATGCGGGACTTGATCCTAGGACCCTGGGATCATGACCTGAGCTGAAAGCTGAACTTAAAACTGACTGAGCTACAAGAAGTATTTAGTGATGATCATCTATATGTCTTATTCTGTAGAATGTATGTGCTTTCTATAAAAATTGCCACTTAAATCTTTCTAATTTCCTCATTAAATAAATTGTGAAGGCATAATAGAAAATCGGCTTACTTGTAGAGTTTGCAGATAAAGGAAGTCCTGATTAACCACAACCCAGATAAATAAAGACTTAAGATTAAACAGAATACTTTCAGTGCTGAAATCACAAGATCAGGTGTCACAAACCACAAGATAATTGGTTTTTGTCAAATGTCTTCCTCCTAAGGTCCCCACTGCCACAGGTAAGTATGGATGTCCTTTCTGGTTAACCAGTTATTTCCCAGAAAATAAGTTAACCAGAATATGTCATCCTCTGAGCATTTCAATTAGTGTAGGTGTTCTTTACATGAACATAATAAAACCGTGTTTCTTTTCTAGAAAGTCTGTAATGTAGATTTTTACTAGTGAAACCTAGCTTTGTATGTAATATTCTCATTAGTATGAACTCACTGTACGAGCCAAAACAGATGGACATATTTATAAGAATACTTAGCTTCATGTAATGAATATACTATAAAGCTCATGTTTGGACCTTTGTTATACATAAAAGCATATCTTTAAATCCAGTAGGAACTTACTAGATAAGGACGTATCTCAGTGAGTCCCATAAAATACACAGTCCATAATAATAAATATTTCTTTTCCAGCCCACAGTAAGTTTTTAAAGCACTCCCCCTCCAGCCCCTTGCCTCCAAGAGTATCCATTCTGACAGGCCTCTTCCTGTTTTGAGTTTCTTAAAATTGGTGGGCTGGCTAGATGGCAGATAACAAATTATCTGGTCATATTTATCTGCAAGTTCTAGACTTGAAAACTAATGAATAGTGCTACTATTATAAAATGACTTTGTGCCCAGTAGCTCTGGGTCAAAAGACTAGTACATACTTTACACTTCTCAAAAACAAAAACTACTGGCTCATGTTCCTAAAAATATCAGTGACCCTCAGAACCAAAATTCATTTTTCCACAGATAAAAATAAAAAGGAAGGGAACATGTTATACACCCACCAGAATGGCTAACAATTTTTTTTTAAGCCATCAATATCAAGTGTGGGTGAGGGTACGAGCAGATGAAACCTTCCTACTGCTCATGGGAATATAAGTTGGAAAAAACACTTTGGAAAGCTGTTTAGCAGTATCTCCTAAAGCTGAACATATCCAGGATTCCTGTCCAACAGAAATACCCACACATCTGCTCCAAGAGACATGCTCAGGACCACTCCTGGTGCCATTCTTCTTCATAGCCCCAGAGTAAAAACAGTGCCATTGTAGAGTGGATAAATTGTGACCAAATTGTAGGATTAGCTATCACTATAGCAGCGAGCGAGAATTAAAGAACTGCCGCACATAGCAGCACAGGTAACCTGACAGCGGCCATGTGCAGCCAGAGAAGCTAGACACAGAAGAGCACATGCTGCGTGACACCATTTTTATGAAGTCCAAAGCCAGGAGAACCTAAGCCCTGCTGGCAGAAGTGGGAAATTCCAGAAGGAGCCCTGGGTGCGCTGTGGAGGTATAGGTGGTTACATTGGGGTGTTCACTTCTAAAGGTCACTGAGCTCTGCACTTCAGATGTATGCACTTGACTTACAAGTATGTTGTACTTCAATTTTAAAAGTTCATCCAAAAAAAAAGGAAGAAAGGCAGAGCAGATTTATTGGAAAAAGCAGATTCCTTCCCTCACTCTTACCCTAAATTTTACTAAATTATTTTCCTTCAGTTGGCACACATAATGGAAATCGTCTTCAATCTAGAGAGCACCTTAAGGAATGATAATTGTATCTAGGAAAAGAAGCAACATTGGCATAAGAAAATCAAGACCTAAAATCCCTAGTTTCTTCCATGATGGTGAATCCAGAGACAGCAGACAAATATAATATTCTAAAGGAAAAGCATTTATTTTACAATTCTGCAGCCTCCCTACCATGGGCAATAATAGGTTTCCTAAAAAGAAGGCCCTCTAAAAGGGGACCATTTTCACTAATTATTAGCAAAAGAATTCCACAGTGCTCTTGGACCAGTTGTTAACAAACCTACTGAACAAAAACGGCCAAATCAAACACTGCATTTTATCAAGATCCCTAAGTTATTTGTATGCACATTGAAGTTTGAGAAGACTTGCTCTCTATGCTAGTCTCAAAGGCATATTTCATAAAAACACAAAAGGATATTTTCAAGTCCTTTCAAGAAAAAAAACTCATTTTTGTTTCAGGTTTTAAAAAGTCATGAGTTCATTATATTAAAACTGAAGGGGTGCCTGGGTGGTTCGGTGGGTTAACAGTCCAACTCTTGATTTCAGCTCAAGTCATGATCATCTCAAGGTCCTGGGATTGAGCCTCTTGTTGGGATCCGCACTCAACATGGGAGTCTGCTTGAGATTCTCTCCCTCTCTCTCTCTTTCCCTCCCCCCATTCCCAGCTCGTGCATTTGCATGTGCTCTCCTACTCTCTGGAACAGAAGGGAGGGAGGGAAGAAGGGAGGGAGGAAATTGGAAAATACAGAAATTAAGGGAAGAAAACAATATCGCCCATAAATCACAACCCCAAAATAACCGTGACTCTTAATACTTTCATTTTCTCCCACATATTTTTCCTTGCATGTATATAATGTAGATACATATACATTGAGATAATACTGTATGGACATGCTTTTATATGGTTATCATGTAATGTTTTATAGTAGCAATCAAGTTTCAGTAATTTTTATCAAACACCAACTTCGTATGAAGCACTGTTCTAGATGGTGCAGGAAGGGCTCTTACCCCATAAGTCTGACTTTCTAATGGAACAGATAGATAATAGAGACAAAGAGGTAAATCAGACATTTGTAAACAGTGATAAGGATAAAGAAAGTAAAACTGGGAGGAGCTACAAAGTGACACAGTGCTTTTTTTTTTTCCTTTTTTAATAACCGATGCTCATGATTCAGACCTCTTCGAATCCTTTAGGACTGATGTGTACTTTCTAGCCTTATTGGAAACTGTGATGCATTCTCCATTTCCGATTTTGTTGAACTGAAAGTTCCATATTATACTTAGTTGAATTACATATCACTGGAAACTGAACAGTTTCCCTTGAACTTCTTCAATGTCATTGTCTTGTCAACGCATTGATGAAACTTCAGAAATTGAGGCTTAATGGTAACAGTGGCACAGCTGTTCTGTGACATGTCATGTAATCTTGTTTCTGTTGTAATCCCATCTTCCTCTTAAACCCAGCTCTAAGTGCCACTTTGATGACAGCTAACTATTGCTACCACATTCTCTTGTACTTTCTGTGGTCCTTATGTTCCCAGTCTAGACTGGTCTGTGAGGGTCTGTCCTCATCTATGAAAGGCACTAGAAGCCAGTGCTCTGCGGTTTGGTATCTCCAAGGATCACAGAATCTCAGGATGGAAAGGTACCTCAGTGTTCGGCCCCAAATGCATCTCCTTGCATAAAGCATCCTGAAAACATGAAGAATGATCCACTCTAGACCTCAGGCATAATAGGGAAGAGGAAAGAGGAGCCAGGTCCCAATCACTGTTGCAGGGGAGGGAGCCTGAGAAGGCCAGCATTGTGTTGTCAGACTTGTCTGTCTGATCCAGAGTCCAGGAGGAAAGGATTCTAGAAGACTCTGCTCACCCCTTCCTCCTACCACCTGAAGCTGTATACCTATCTCATAGAGTTTCATGAGTTCATTGAGCTATGCGCCAACAAATCCCATTTTCCTATAAGGTTATGGTGTTCTCACCAAAAACACGTATTAGGGAAGAACATAGATCTAGGGGGCACACCTAAACTAATTCCTGGAATTAACTGCCCACCAAATGTAAGCTCTTTATGCTGGTGGCTTAGGAGTGTCTCTGTGTCATGCTCACATTAATATATTTGTATTCAAATGAGGGGATTTTGCACCTGTTTGCAGCAAGGGTATCAGGAATAAGAAATTAATATAGGTAGTCCTGCCTAGAGTTAGAGTGTCTGGAGCTTCTTTGTGTAGTGGTTGGTCCCGGCTGCCTAAAGTTTGACTTCGTATTTTCAATAACAGTGCTGTCATTAAGCTACCTCCTTAAACTTAAACTCTACCTGAAATGGTGATGGAAGTGTGCTTAAATTAATCTGGGCTTAGTTGTCCATAATGTGTCTCACTTGATGATGATGACAATGATTATGGTAACAGCTGACATGGATTTCCAGGCTTTTCAGCTAATGTAGTATCTCATTTACTCTTCACAAAAACTCAAAGTTGGAACTAGTGTTACCCTTATTTTAGAATTGAGGACACTGAAATGCAGACAGATTAAGTAACTTGCTTGAGGTCATATATCTGATCATGGTGAAGAGAGGATGGGAACCAGACTCTGATCTTAACTACCACTCTCGTTTGCACACATGAAAATATTTTAGCTATTCCTCCTACTTCTTAATATAAATAGCGTCGTTGGCTATAACAGACTCGTGCCTTGATTTGGGATATTGTCCTTCTCCACTGTTCTTAACTACCATCTTGGTCCACCTGGCATAGTTGTAAGTCATTGTATCATGTAGCGATACCTTTGGGAAAGTAATTCAGACAGTATCTCATCAGAGGGTCATGGGGGACGCAACACATTCATGAACTATTACTTTCAACTGTTTCCAATTGCACCCTAAATCACAGAGAACTCAAATAACAAATTGTTTTTCCAAAAGGAAGAGTTCTGAAGATCCCATTTTCTCTGTGCCTGCAGACAATGTTAACAAGTTCACGCTGATTGTTTTGTTACCTAAGGAATTTGCCAGAAGTACTGTGACAGAATATGCATAAGAAATGTATCACCACTGCATTTCTGGGCTGTGCACATCTCTCAAGGGCTCATTTGCATACTGCTTTCCCATTTCATGTGCTTTAAATGGGCTCATTTTATCATTCCCTGTGTTAAAATGATTAAAACAGATGAAATCTACCCAAAGGGCATTCTTTATCAGCAGAGCAGAAACCAGTCCGTCAATTAAAGTGTGTTCCTGCAGAAATATCACTTACTTGAAAAGATCCTGGGTGTGTTTCCTGTTTTTCATGCAGAGAGTGTGTCAGGTACCCTCCAGAAGTCATTAAAATAAGAATTTGTGTATGTGTGTGTCATTGTAGGCTAAAGGTAAAGAAAGACAGTGGCTAAGACACCAAGCTACAGGAGAACTAGATGATGCCAAGATCATTGATGGGCTGACTGGAGAAAAAGCCATCTACAAACGCCGGGGCGAGCTGGAGCCACAAGTAAGTAATGGTGCACGAGTAGCCTCCGGTCTGTAGAGTCCAGCCCTCATTACAGACAGACAAATGCTTTCTTGAGTTGCCATCTTTGTCAAAACGCCATAAACCCTGATTATGGCAACCTGATCTCCTGACAGGGCCTCCCATCCACAGACTCCACCAGAAGCTAACAGCTGAGAGAGAGGCTGATGTTGTCCACGCAGTTCAGCTCCTAGGACACAGAGCAGATCTGCCCCTGGAAGGGAAATGGAAGACACCCAGTGTTCTAGAGCAATCTTGGTGGCCTTCTACTGTCCTGTGACTTTAAAAGTCTGTTCATCCTATACCTGAAGAAAATTTTAGAAAATAAGAAACTCTCCCTTCAGTAGTTCCAACCACAGTATGTAAAGCTTTCGACAGCCCTGATATTAAAATATCTGCTACAGAGGGGCAAACATAAAATGGCAGTAGGTGAAATATTGCAGCTCTCCTCTTGGAGGGCTCTCTATGATGATCTTCTGTGTCCCAGAATAACCAGAATTGCCAAGCAGCTGCTGAGAGCTGGGGGTGCGGTGACTGGTGGGGAATGGCAGTCACTCGCTCCATTTAGATGTTTATTCAGAAAGGATCTTTTGGTAATTTGGGCTGTACTCACTTCTGTGTCATTGGCGTGAGTCAACAACTATGTTCTTTACTGACTCATCGCGGTCAACAGCCGTGTTCAGATATATCTGAATTGCGAGTGGTCATGGAAGCATATGTGGCACTATTTTTCGTTTTAGATACTCAACAAGTTTTTAAAGAAATATATTGAATTTTGCCCTCCAATACCCACTCTGTGTTTTGAAAATTACCGACCATGCTCATTAGCTTTCATGCATGTCAGTGGGTGTATAATGACAGAATAATCTGGAAATTTTCCTCTTCCTTTTTTCCTGTAAGTAAAGCTGACAAACATATTTTTGTTTTTAATTCTGCAAACTGGCAGGCATGAGTCCAGAATCAAACTGAAACTCAGAAGATTTTCACATTTTAATTGACATTTGTCACTCAAGTATGGTTGGATGCTACTTTCGTGCTTTAACGGCCAAGAAGAGTAACGAGTAGTAATGCAGGAACTGGAAGGAAGAGAAACATGAAAGCTTACTAATAACAGAAGATACTGAGGAAACATATTCCCTCAGTTCTTCGCCAGACCCCCCCCCTCTCCCATAGCCTTGTTTTAGGAATCTGACATTACTGGCGGGCTTTGTGGAAAAATGATTTGCAGGTTACTACATAACAGGTAGGAGTAAAATCGATGTGGCCTTCCAGAATAACTCAATCTTGCTAGTGTAACTGACTCCGAGGCATGACATGAAAATGACATGTTGGGGTTTCTATCTTTCCAGATTATTATTTTTAAGAGTAATAGCCTCAGTAAGGCGGTTTTACTAGCTGAGGTTAGGCCTTGAAAGGACCAGATTCGAAAGGAAAATCTTTCCCATATGGCCTCAACTACCAGCCTGAGTTTGCAGTCCCGTTTACTGAAATACAATCCTTTCCACCTACCAGGTCAGCCTCGCACCCTGCCGAGCCCCCAGCTGATCGGTCTGCCCCACGGCTGGCACTCTGAGGCCTTTATGGGCCCCTCGCAACAGCAACCAGGGGTGGTTTTCACAAGCCTGTTCTGTTGTTTCCCCGCTCAGCTGGGCAGCCCCCAACAGAAACCCAAGCGCCTGCGCCTGGTGGTTGATGTGTCTGGCAGCATGTACCGCTTTAACGGGGTGGATGGACGGCTGGAGCGCTCGATGGAGGCCATGTGTATGGTCATGGAAGCCTTCGAGAACTATGAAGAGAAGTTCAAGGTATGGCATGAACCAAGACTGATGAGAGGCATCACTGACCACATCTGCCCAAGAGGTCCCCCCACGTAGGGCATGATGAGTGCACAAAAATCCTCTCCTCATCAGGTCACTTACCACATAGCGAAAGAGAACCTTTTATTTTATCTGTCGTAATTATCAGGAAAATGATTTAAAGGACCAATACAATTTAAAGGACTGATGACTCCAGAAGAGAGCACTGCACTATACGTGTGATGTTAGTCATAAAAAATAGGCATAGAGGGGTACCTGCATGGCTCAGTGGGTTAAGCCTCTGCCTTCGCTCGGGTCATGATCTCAGGATCTAGGATCGAGCCCCTCATAGGGCTGTCTGCGCAGCAGGGAGCCTGCTTCCCCCTCTCTCTCTGGCTGCCTCTCTGCTACTTGTGATCTTTCTCTCTGTCAGATAAATAAAATCTTTTTAAAAGGGGGGGCATAGAGAGACACCACAAGTCTCTTCCCCAAATTTCTCAGAGCCTCCCTCCTCATCATAGTTCCCGCCACACCCCATTCTTGCCCCATCGCCAAGCAGACAGCATCCCAAGGTTTGAGAACACCCTCAAAGAGCATTATTCTCAGCCATGCTGTGCCTTTCCATGTGGGCAAGGATTACACAGTAATAGAGGACCCTCAACAATGAAGACAGCAACCCTGGGAGAAATGCAGTCTCCCATTTAAACTACGTCCTTCTGTGGTTGCTCGGTTCGCTCAGAGTCCTCCTTCAGAGGTCAGAATGTGGAGAAGGATGCCCCATAACCAGGTGGCCACCCAAGGTGAGCCAAGCAGTCCCCTCTTAACTACCTGCCCTCTGGCCTTTACCAGAGCAGATGACATATCACATGCTATGTGGTTAATATCAAAAGTGCAGCAGAGAGAAATGATGTATGTGCTGACACATGTAGCAGGTACATGGTCTAGCCATGGGTATTCTAGATTGTGTTCAGAATCACCGGTGTCCTGCAGACATAGGCAGTCGTAGATCATTATTTAGCTCAACATCCCACCCGTACGATCGATGTCCTGAGACATGCCTGCATGTTATGATAGAAACAGATGGATGGAACCTATCACGTCATTTACTGGAAGCCTGTTTTAGAGCTCCAGGCCTCCAGGGGTCCCTTGTATGAAGCTCTGCATGAGAGATTCTTCTTCAAATAAAGTGGTAGGAAAAGGTGGCTTTGCCCAGGGAGTGGGTTACCAGACTCTGTACAGGGGCAGAATGCGAATACAGATAGAACATGGACTTTCCATGTAGGGAGCAGCTTTGCTTCCCTCGAAGAACAGGGTGCGTTTCCATTTCCCCCTGTGATTCCTGAAAACCATTGAACTATCCCTCGTGGTTTTAGTTGCCAGAAACTCAGAGCCAAACTCAAAGACCAGTGGTGACAGCTTTACGGCCTGTGGCTTGTGCCCTGGTATTCAGCCTTTTCCTTCCCCTGACCCTCTGTCCCTTCAGATGTAAGTTTCTCTTTATTTTGATTTTTTACTTTTTTATTTTTTATGGTTTTCTTGAAAATATTTTAGATCCTTTCTAGTAGGAGGTTGAGTATAATTCCTAAATCTCTTGGACCATGGATGACCAGAGAGGGGATGGTTAAACATCCATCCATCACAACCGCATGAATCTCAATAAATGCTTTAACACCCTTGGGTTCTGCTAATATTGGCATCAGCCCAACTGCCTCTTGTGTGAATCATGAAGGTCTGTGTTCCTCAGCTTCCTCTGAGTTATATGGAGATGTTGCTCCATTATAGATGGTAGCAAACACATCACTATTAAAATTGCCATACCTGGGGCACCTGGATGGCTCAGTTGTTAAGCATCTGCCTTTGTCTCAGGTCATGATCTCAGGGTCCTGGGATCAAGCCCCAATCAGGCTTCCTGCTCAGCTGGAAGCCCGCTTTTCCCTCTCCCACTTTGGCTGCTTGTATTCCCTCTCTCGGTCAGTGTCTCTCTCTATCAAATAAATAAATAAAATCTTTTTTAAAAAATAAATAAATAAAAATGATAAAATTGGCAGATGTGTTCATATTATCCAGAATAAAATTTCCAGTTAGGAAAAGGATTTCTGTGCCTTTGAGAACAGGACTGCTCTGACAGGTAAAATTACTTCTTCTAAGTTTTTAGAAAGATTTTTTTTTTAGGAGTTCACCAGGAGATCGATGGACACAGCTCCCCAGGACTGGGTAAAGAATTAGAAGGCAGAAGGTGGCAAAGCTAATAGGGGGTTCAGAGAGCCATTCCCACAGCCTGCAGGGAGATGGCATGATTATCATGGGACACGCTGAATATTTCCTTCCGTCTCACACGGCGGAGTGTACAGAGAGATCGAGATTTGTCCAGTTCTCACTATTAAAAGTCTGTTGTTTGGAACAACTATTAATGAGACTGGACATACTGCACCAAAACTACAAACACACACACACACACACACACACACACACGGAAATGATCATGTCCCAGATGTTGTTTTGCTTTGTTTCTAATTGACAATTACAAGTTGCTGCCATATGATGTACTGGATTTTCATAAAATGACTAACCTAGATTTTGCACTTGCTAAAAGCAGAGTACTCTGCCAGGTGCCGAGTTTCCTGCCATCTGTGAGCTGAGAGCGTAATGAGGGGGACACAGAAATCGAAGATTCGAGAGAGACATGTGGTCACAGAGGCATGAGCAGAGTTCCCTCCTCTCCAGACATCCCCCCTTTCGGGGTATCACCCCCAAAGTAGTATTTTGCTGATAGTATTTTGCTGATAGTCTTTGATTCCCACCACAGTACAAACCATTTCCTCAGTCTTTATCAGTAAAACCACAGATACACTGAGAAGATAACCATAAGTAACTGTGGTAAAATAAATTATTACCAAATCCAGTCACTATTTAGAGCAAGAAATTATAGCAAGACACCAAGAGAAGATAAACTTCTTCAAAGTTTGAAATATCTTTGGGTTTGTTTTTTTTTATGCTATTAGATTCTTAATAGACAGCACTGTAATTGTTTGGGGTTTGTGCATTTTCTCGTACTTACAGACATACCCCTTACATTCATTACAGTTCCTTTAGAACTTTTGTAAGAGCACAGAAAGTCTCCAGTGCATTCAAATCTTTCCAACAAAAGGAAAAGACATTAAGACTTCACAAAACAAGCTCTTTGAGGAAAAGCAGTTTTGGGGCAAGGACATGGAGGCCCGGGGAGAGGCAGGACAGGAAAGGCACAAGAGTCGCCTTCCTCACTGTGTCCATGGACTTCAGAAGGGGACAGCTTTCCCAGGTCATTTACTCAGTTGCCTCATTCCTCACACAGGAAACCAAGACCCAGGAACATAAAGGAGTTTTCCCAAAGTCAGAAGGCTGGTTGGAGACAGTAGGATAGGGCCAGGACTCCCCTTCTGTTTGTTTTCCCTTTCTGGTACTTTTTATTTAGTTTTTAAATTTTCCCCTTTATTTCCCAACTTTTTTATTTTGGAAGACATGTGTACCTACAGAAAAGTTGAAAGAACAGTAATATGAGCACCCATGTGCCTTTGCTAGATTCGCCAGTTGCTGGTATTTTCCCTCATTTGCTTCATGTTTCTCTCTAAATATATGCTCTTCCTTCTTCTGAATCATTTGAAAGGAAACCCGAAATGTTATAATGCTTTACCTCCAAATCTTTGATTATGCTTCTCCTAACAGTGAGGACGTTCTCCAACACAACCTCAATACCATTATCACACCTTGGAAAATTATCAGTGATTTTGTAATACTTCTAGCATCCAATCCAAATTCACTTTCCCCAGCTATCTCAGGGGTGTCTTTTTTCTGGAAGCATAGTGAACCCACAGGGTTATATTCCAGCATGGAAAATATTCAGCAGTTCCTTACATTACTCTGTGCTCACCACCATACGTGTTTCCCAGAACTGTCTTTTCCAGTTGGTCTCCCCGCGACACACACACACACACACACACACACAATCGAGGATCCAGTGAAAGCCCACGCTTGTTTCTTTTTTTTTTTTTTTTAAAGATTTTATTTATTTATCAGAGAGAGAGGGGGGGAGAGAGCGAGCACAGGCAGACAGAATGGCAGGCAGAGGCAGAGGGAGAAGCAGGCTCCCCGCTGAGCAAGGAGCCCGACGCGGGACTCCATCCCAGGACGCCGGGATCATGACCCGAGCCGAAGGCAGCTGCCCAACCAACCTAGCCACCCAGGCGTCCCCCCACACTTGTTTCTTGGTTGCAGTGTCTTGTTAGCCCACCTCGCCTGCCACTGCCCTCTTGGCTTCTCCGGATGGGGGCTCTCATGAGAGTTCAGATCGGTTGTCTTGCAGCACGTCCTTCATCCTGGATTCATCGAGCTGTTTCCTCACGGCACCTTTTACCTTGTGCCACTATTCCCTGTGTTTTCAGAACCCCCGACAGGCTTTGCCCCGCCCCCTCCCCTGACGCTGGGTGCCCTGGAGAATTCATATAATAATCTCACCACCCCTGCCAACATGTCTGTGATGTTGAGTGCCCACTGGCTCCCCAGTCTCTGCTGGGGCTCCCGGGTGTCCTTTGTCAACGGTGAGAAGGTGGTGGAATGGAGCCTACTGACATTCTGTGAGAGCGTTTTTTGTAACTGAACATGTAATTAAACATGCATAGAAGAGTGAGAGTGCGACCTCAGCTCCCGCGGCCCCCTGCAGTGGTGACCACTGTGAGTGGACATTTTTGTGGTATCTTCTCAGAGATATTCAATGCGTGTACATCCAGCATGCCCCATTCCCCCGCTTCTGTATCTGTGCGCCCATGATCACCTTCAGCTCCCTTCCTCTGTGTGTTCACATTCTCATTTGTGAGAAAAACATGAGGCCTAGGAATAGCAAGTGAAAGTATGTAACTTTCTCAGCAAATATAAAATGATGCACAGGCAAATGACAGTTTCAGGAGTTCCTAGTGAAAACTTTATATTCCGTAGCCCAGGAGGCCATCGCATGTGGTATCTTAAAGAATTAGCAGTGTGCTCTGAGACTCCCCATTCCTCAGTTCCAGATGGCTCTCAAAGTGGGCCGCCTCCAGTTTTCCCTCCTTTGTCAAGGTGTCCAGTCTGTATTTGCTTTGAAACCTTCAGAAGCCACTGGCCTGGCCTGGTGATCTGGGCTCTTCCCCAAAACCTCTCTCTTGGCGTCTCTGTGTGTCTTGTTTGGCTCGGGCTCAGCTCCACAGCCCTGGGTCATTATAGCCTAGTCCAGGAGGCTCACTGGGAGGCCGCCTCCACTTTCTGTTCCATCTTAGCATGGTCCGTGCCAAACCACAAGGATCCTCAAGTAAGAATCACCGAGAAGAAAAGATAATGCCGTGGCAGGACACATTTCAGAGCCATCTGGAGCTTTAAGTTTCTCATAATTGGTCTACCAACTGCATTCAGTTATTTTCAGGGACAGCATTTATGGTCCGTCTCTTCAGACAAGAATAGCATTATTTGCTAGTAATCATTATAAACTCCTCTAATCTTATAATCAACAAAATTGTTAATGTTCACAGAGCACTGAAACACCAAAGCGAACAGAGCAATAGTAACAGTTGTGTGAACCACTTTATTGAAGTCCAGAAGCATTCTTTGCCTTTATCTTCATTCCAGTTTGTTCCTTGGGATTTTTGCAAGCCCCTGAGAATGTTTTCACTGGAACCTTAAAGTAGACTTCCTTTTCTAAAAGCTCTTAATGCCTTTTTTTTCCTTCAAAGTACTCTACCTCATCAAAAGTTAGATTACTGTTTCTCCTCAGAGCACTCAAGTAGCAACACCCTGGAAAACAGATTTGTTTAGTTACCGAGAAGTTGCACTTTGAAAACAAGTCCTCAGATTTATCGTTTTTGTGGAAAATAAATCATACTCTAAGGCCACGGTTTCCTAACGGAGTAACAAGGAACCCTCGGAGGGTGCTGGGGAGCGATGGTGGGTGGACAGGACTTTTTATCCCTTCCCCGTCCATCCCAGCAATCCCACTTATATTGATTTTGCAGGATGTTTCATAATCTGGGCTTTTGTGCAATATTTCATTTCGAGAAAGACTTCCACTGTTTAAAAATATTTTAAACAGTTAGAAAACTGCTCTTCTAAGAGAGCCAACATCGGATTGTTATTTCTTGTAAGACTCTGAGGCCTTTCTTTTTAGAAAAGACTTCAATCCTCAGGTGCATTTAGGTGATTCATTCCTTTGACAAGAGAAAGCAAGGCACAGATTTTCCTATGAGTAAGTGAAGCAGACTTTTTTCATTCTGTTTCTAGACTAAACCATTGTATCTTTATAGAACCTGGGGAGTGGGAGGGGTGTTGGCAATCATTTTCACTAACCTCTTTGTTTTACATAAGAGAAAATCAAGATCCAGAGAGGTTAAGTCCTTTGCCCAAGGTCACACAGCTCCGTGGTAAAAAGCCAGGACTTCAGACTGCCACTTCAGGGCCTTTAGTGGATGTTTTATCCCTGGTTTTTTGCAGCCATTTTATTTCTGCCCAGTCAGTATTTTGACAAAGCTGTGATTCAGGAGCAAATGTACCGTTTACATAAAAGACTCTGTCTTTTCCTCCCCTTAGCACCTCATCATTCATGTGAGGTGTAATAGGCATGACTTCTCAAAGATATCGTGGTCAAAAAGGCTGGGCTAATTCCCAGAAGGATACGGAAAGATGTGACTCACAAACTGGCACCTGCTGAGAAAATTCCTTGTATCAACAACTTAGCTCAGTGTCCATAATGAACCTTCTTCCGATGCCTCAGGAATGTTTCACACATTTGGAAATAGAAGCTGGTCATCTTGTCATGCTTAGGCTTTAAATAAATTCTTACTGCAACTTGAAGATAAGACCAAAGAAGGGTGTGCAGAGTTCTCTGGGTCAGTTCGACATGAAGGAATTCAGAATGGACTCCATTGTTGTGGTAGAAATATTGACCAAAGAGGTTGGGGGTGGAGGGGATGACAGGGAAGGGAACAGCTGGGGAATGATTATTTATTTCTCTATGGTAAAGACTTTGGATTGAGAGTCAGGGCACCTGGGTTCCGCTCCCACCTCTGCCAACACTCAATTTCTGACCTTAGGAAATTGCTGTTCATCTCTCCAGGCATTCATTTCTTCATCTGTGAAATGAGGTAAAGAATACCCACCCCAATGGTTGTGAAGAGAATCCAGATGAAATGAGATATATAGAAGCAGTTTATAAACTATGAAAAAGTATACATTGACCTTCTACTCATTAAATGTATTGCTCTATATTTGCAGTGATCCTGTGAGGTTAGATAAAACAGAGATTATTCCTATTTGTCAGAGAGGTTAAGTGACTTAAAAGCATATAATGTTAGAGGTCATCTATACCAGCATCATTTATAAGGTAGAAACAAGATTTAGAAAAGTGACTTGCCCTAGGTCAGAAAGCTTATTAACATCAGAGCTAAGTCTAGAATCCTTGACCTTCAGGTCATCACTGTTTTTACATTGACTTCTATGATACGATGGAAGGTTAACTAGCTACTGTAGCTTATTGGCTAGCTAACACCTTAGGATTCTGTTGGCATTTCTCTTGACTTTTGAAATCACATATTCATCTCCTAAGCCTTGCTACCCACTGTCAGTGGTGCCATCTTAGAATGGTAACTTGGATTTCTAGAAGGAGATGAGAATTTCACACATCGTCGGTCTTCGAAAATAGCCTCAGACGCTGTCTCATACCTAGTTATAATGTGGATGTGTAATAAAGCATAACCTCTCCTAAAGTTAGCAGATGATTATCCTTCTCCATAGAAACCTAAACATAAATCTTACTCATTAAAAAAAAAAATGCTAGGGATGCCTGGGTGGCTCAGTCGGTTAAGCATCTGCCTTCAGCTCAGGTCACTGTTCCTGATCCTCGGAGCACTGGGATCAAGCAGTGTATCAGTGGGGAGTTTTCTTCTCCTTCTGACCCTCTCCTCTCTCGTGCACATTCTCTCTCTTACTCTCTCTCTCTCTCAAATAAAATCTTTTTTAAAAACGCTAATAGCTCTTGATTCTAAGCTGAGATCTCTTTGCAATCTCCGTATCATAAATCCGCCTTATTACTTGGTGATAAATGTGACTTTGACTGAAACTCAGCATTTGTTTTCATTTGTTACACCTTTCTCTAAATGAATGAGGTTTTCAAAAGAAAATACAGCAAAAGGGCATTTAAGCAGGCTTCTAAAGCAAATAAGTATTAAAATTGGCCTTCTCTCATTGAGGCTGTCCCTTACTACTGTGGTTTATTATTTATGTGTGTGTGCTAAAAGCAAGACTCTACAAGGACTCAGGGGAGACCTTGAGAAGTAGAGAAATCATGACGATATAAATTTTGAGCTGCTCAAAAAAGGTTACGATCTAAACATTAGGGGGGTTGATAATGACAGTGAGGCTCTTATTTAATGACTCCATGATCTTCCACATGCAGAATGTGCTTGAGATCCTGGCAAGTCTGGTCAGCCCTGATCACAGCAGGAACCAGACGGGGGTGGGGAGGGGCAATGGCAGGATCAGGGGTTAGAGAAGGGAAATGAATGAGTTACTGTACTTCTTTCCTTTAGCCTAGACAGTTTTGAGGATTAGCAAATTTCTCTCTGTGAAACGCGCTGGGGTCCTTGGAGAGCAGATACTAGATAATTACGACATAGAAGTATTGGTCTTAATGGAAGCTTAAAATGATCTACAGTAACACCAGGGAACGGTCCACATTTGGACGTACTTTGGATTCCTCTCAAGCATTTTATTTACTTTGGGCGCAGAATAATCCCCAAGCCTGTCTGGAAAATGAGAACCAGAGCCTGCAAACCATTTTATAAGCCTCATCCTATTCTTTAGGTGTGTCTTTTCTTTTTTTCTTTTTTTTTTTTTTCCTAAAGATTTTATTTATCCATTTGACAGAGAGAAATGACAAGTAGACAGAGAGGCAGGCAGAGAGAGAGAGGGAAGCAGGCTCCCTCTGAGCAGAGAGCCCGATGCGGGGCTCGATCCCAGGACCCTGGGATCATGACCTGAGCTGAAGGCAGAGGCCCAACCCACTGAGCCACCCAGGCGCCCAGATGTGTCTTTTCTGCCTTTGCAGTGCTAACCCAGCATAGACAAAGGCGGATCCTTCTGCAAATAGCACTTTCCTTACCATAAAGAAAGAAAGGGGGGGGGGGGGGGGCAGGAAGAAGGAAGAAAGGGAAGAAGGGAGGGAGGAAGAAAGAGAGATGGGTAATTCACCTATCTTTATCTCACTTGTGTGAAAAAGTATAGTAAGCTTTCTTCTCCCAGGCAGATAACTAAATGGTAGGTGGGTAGATCAGTCAGTCAAATGATAGATGGATAGTTACTAAAATGTTTCTGAAGCATTTAATCAACCAGTATCTGGTTTTGATAAAGACCCTCCAGAAGGAACTTTGGCTGCTCTTTTTTTAATCACCAGCTCTTTTCCTCGTGGTAACCAGTTACATCAGCCCGGTGAGCAGACCACGCGGTCAAATACCTATTCGTAGAGGTTCATCCACAGTGATCTGATTAGGAAGAATTTCAACCTTCAGTTAATAGGGAGGGAAACGTCTAATACATTTATAGCCCTGTTGCCTCGGCCAAATAAGAGAAACCCACTTCAGTTTCGAGGAACCGATCTTCTCCCCTCCTGTGTAAGATCCCGCCGAACAGATGACTTCACCAGGCTCCTAACAAAAGCCAGTCTGCCTGGCACCTTCTCAAGACAACTTTAGTCTTGGCTTGAGACAGTTCCTGCCGTGACCATTGTCCCGTCAGACTTGATAGGGCCTCGAGCATGTGTCCATGGAGGAATCGGGCAGGCTTCCTCCACATCTGGGCCAATGCTGCTGCTGAAGGCAGGGACCTTAGGCGCCTACTGAAGCCAGGACAGCAGTTAGCCACTGTCAAGAGCTGTGCAGCTTGTAGGGTTCAAATTCTGTTACCTTTTCACAGACTGATAGCAAACTATCCTAAGGAGATACTTTTTCACATGTGGAATTTATTACATCCCTAAAAAGCATTTGCTATCAAGCTTTTTTAAGGTATTGGTCAGTTTCTCTTCAATTCTTTTGTACCATCTTTAGTATTAATTTTTAAAAATATTAAAACCAAGCCCAGAATATTGTCCCAGCCCCTGCGCAAGACCCTACTCTGGCTCTTCTCTGACCATACCCCTCCCATGAAGTTAAGACTCTGTGGGGCCAGTGGGGTACGTTCAGTTAGAGCCAGTTTTCCAATCATGCTCCTGGTTTCGGGGATTCCCCAAGAAAACTCAGATGAGCCCAAGCCTGCTTCCACGGCCTACGCGGGGGTCCCTTTCGTAGGTCTGTCTTCTTAGGGCAGACTAGCCAATGTTGTGAAGACCTGGGCCTGACGTAAGGCCCAGGTCTGACTGTGTGGAGGGCGATGATGGCGTGTGGCTGCGAGAGAGCTAGGTATGCACGCGTGTGCTGAGGAGGCACCTCACAGAATGGGACAGAGCCGAGTCCAGCAAGGGAAGGGCCTGGGCTGTGAGCCAGGGGCCATGCCGCCCACACCACCCTGTTCTTGCACAGAATTTAAGGAGTCCTGGCTCTCCAGGTCATTATAATCTGTATTTGTCGATCAAAGAAGGAGGATAGAAGGATCTTATTTAACGGTCTGTGGCCTGATAGATAGTTTTTAAATATTTAGATATCTTACGTGGGCTTTCATTCGTATACCTGCCCCTTCCAATTATACACTTGTCTCTGTCCATTCCCATTCTTTCTCCCTTTTTTCAATCTCAGAAAAGGGAGTGTCCTCCCTCCTTGTCTAAACTAGAGCCCGACTGTGACTCTGAGCTCCTTCCCCATGACACCCTTTCTGCTGCCCACAAAATGCACCAACAGCTGTCCCCCAACACTCCCTCTAGATGCTGTTTCCTTATTCTTTCATATCCCACAAACTTTTCACTGATCTTTTCCCCACAGAGGTCGCTGTGGATTCTAAGGCCCAGAGGTCACTAGTCACCATTCTCTGGGAAGGCTGTGGTTAGCGTAATTCAGCACAGTTGCAAACCCCTCCCTGAGACCCTACAGACAGTTTCCCCACGGCTGTCTCCTTATCCTGCTTCACCAAGTGCTGCTTCCCCTGTCTTCTCCATTCAGCTCAGTGTCCTCCTTCCACCCACGGAGGAGGATACTCCCCAGGGTTCAGTCAAAGGGGTCCTCTGCCCTCCTCTCTCTGGGCATTTGCCCTTGGCAGACATGTCTGCCTCCTGGGGAGGACAGCCACATCTCTGACTCCATGAACTTGACTTCCACTCTCATGCCTCCCCAAATGCACAACTCCAGCACACTCCACAATGAATTCAGCTTGCCTTCTGACTCCCTCTTTTTTGCACAAAATTATTTCGATGGGAGTTTTTCTAGGTCTTGTATTTTAAGTACAATGGTTTTGGTTCCAGTACAGGGATTTTTGTCAGCTAGCTTGGACTAACCACCATTTATCGCATGGTGGGGAAAAATGCATTCCAGCTTCCAAACAGATTATTTGTAAAAGAATGTAGCCCACATGGGAAAGGAAGACTTCTTATTGCCCCAATGTGATTGCATCTTTGCAATAAACACACCAGGCATTCTTACAGATACTAAAATTCAGAGATGAATAAGGCATGGCCTCAAAGAACTCAGCAGTTAAAAAGGAATAGACATGAAAGAAAACTACTGCATTCCCCTACTGCACCTAGAGTCATGTTTTGCACATGCTAGGTGTTCAGAAGACAGCTGTGGGTGGGTAGTCAGTTCGGCAATAGAAAACAGTGAATCTTAGGAATTTTGTCCCTCTGTGGGATTCCCAATACTCCCAAAAATCTTTGCCCACACTTAAGAGTTTTCTTTGCATATTCCCAGTTGGCCCAGATACCCTGAAGTCTCTTCTAACTTTCACATCAGCATTATGAACATTCTTAGAGGGAGATGGCAGAGGAGAGGGGAATTTGGGAGCAGAGTCAACAGTTAAAAACCACCTTGCTCCAGTTAGAGTTGCTTCAAGGTCCCAAACTTCTTTCCAGATTCCATAAAAATGCTGCACCCCACTCAGCTCTGGCCTTTTCTCATATGCATTGTGAGACAGAGAATTAAGAAGGTATTTCCTAAATTCAAAAAATATATGTCATACACTAGAGTACAAAAGCAGATTATAAAACCCACATGGTGAACGTCATCCATTTCAGTTGAAAGTTCTGTTGCTGTAGATGTGAATGTGTGTTTGTGTGTGTGTGGGCGCGCGCGTGTGTGTGTGAGTGTACAACCTCTTACACATACATTGAAAGGAAATAAAAGCCTCGAAACTTACACAACAAAACATTAACAGATGTTATCTCTGACTAATGTGATCTTGAATAATTTTTATCTTCTTTTTTGTGCTTTTCTGTGATTTCTGTGGTGAATACATTTCACTTTTGCCTTCAGGGAAAAAAACCTACGTGTTTTCTATCGCTGTGTGACAGATTAACTGCAAATGTAGCGTCTGAAAGCAACACCCATTTATCAGGTCCTGGTTCTGGAGTTTGGGAGTCTGGGAAGACTCAGCTGGGTTCTCGGCTCAGGATCTCCTAAGGCTGGAATCAGGATGTCAGTCAGACTGGGCTTCCGACCTAGAGGCTCTGCTGTCAAGCCCATTGGATTGTTGGCAGAGTTCAGTTCCTTGTCATTGTAGGACTGAGGTCCCAGTTTCCTTGCTGGCTATTAGCCAGGGTCATTCCTAGATCCCCATCTTCCCCCGCCCCATCTCAGCCACAGATAATTCTCACATGTCCCATCCCCCCATACTTCAAGTCTCTCTGTCTTTCCCTTATGCTACCAGCTGGAAAAAACTTTTTAGGACTTATATGATTAAGTTGGGCCCACCCAGATAATCTCCCTTTTTGATGAACTCAGAATTGATTGGTTAGCAGGCTTAATTACATCTGCAGAATCCTCTTTGCCACATAAAATAAATAATCACAAGCAACATCCTATAATATTCATAGGTGCTGCCCTCACTTAACACTTAAGGGGAAAGGATTATGCAGACCTTGTACACTGGGGGGCAGGAATCCTGGGTGCTACCTTGGAATTCTGCCTACCACTCTGTGTGTGTGTGTGTGTGTGTGTGTGTGTGTGTGTGTGTGTGTGTGATTTTTTTGAACTCTCCCCTGAGAGTTAAGAATGGAATTCTTGGTAGCGCCCAAAGCCCTCGTCATACTTTCTACCTCCTGTTGGGGCAGAAATCACAGAAGAGGATGGACCAGAAGCCTGGAGTTTGTCTGCCTTTGTGGATAAACACACATCTGTCTCTCTGGACCCATCCGGGGCCGTCCGTGGAGCCCTTATGTCTAGTGGCCGCCCAGAGAGTCGGAGGCTTACAGGTCTGGTGACAGTTCTGTTAACTCTCTGATTCTCTCGTCTGTAGTATGACATCGTTGGACACTCCGGAGACGGCTACAACATTGGTCTAGTTCCACTTAACAAAATGCCCAAGGACAATAAGCAAAGACTAGAAATTCTGAAGGTAAATGCATTAAGTCACCTCTCTGTTGTGAAAACTTCTACCAGATTAGGTAAAGTATCTGCTGATCACTGAAAAGATTCACCGAGGCAGCAGGAGTTACTGGAAAGAAAAAGACTTCCTGTTTACAGGCATATTCATGCATTAAACTGGGAAAACACTCATCATATTCAGGCATTAAACTGGGAAAACATTCATCACACCTAAAATCCTTTTCTCCACCCTACAAATTTTCAACGTTGTTCCCTACAGATTCTCAGTGTACTTGGGATTGTATCTGTATTCTACAGCCTGGGTCGCCTCCTATACCCTCTGCAGTTCTGCTCAGCCCCTGCACATTTCAGTTAAAGAAAAAGAATGACCCTGTTTAGAGAACTCTCTAAGCCCAATTTTATGTCCTTAGTATCTTCTGATGATAAATTCAATTTCACATACCTAGAGCTACAGTAGAAACACATACACACCAGGAGCTTAAAGTAAGTTTCCTCCATAGCTGTTGTTGTAAGTGCGGTGCTTAGTGTTACAACTTTATTAGGAATTCAACCCATTCCTCATTTTTCTCCCATGTCATGTCTGCTCACAGGTCTTGCCCACCTTTAAGGGGAAAGGACTATGCAGGCTTTACATGCCAGGGGATGGGAATCTTAGGGACCACCGTGGAATTCTGCCTACACACTGTGTGTGTGTGTCTGTGTGTGTGTGTGAGAGAGAGAGATGCCAAGTTTGATGTTTTCTTAGATTTTTTTGCTTTAAGTGGCACCTTGAGTTTCAAGAGTCAGTGCTTCTGGGGGAGTCTGGGAACATTTCCTGTTTCTAACAAAAGTCTTAACCACATACAAATATCACTGTGTACTGTTGTCCCTCTAAGGTGCAAATTAAATAGAGCTCACTTAGATATTTCCTGTTCGAGTATAATAATCGGTATTTGTGCGTTCTCCTGATTAATGGAACTCTCATGATGTTTGCTTACAAAGTTTCTTACTCGTGGCTTCTGTGCCCCGTCTCTTCCTCCCAGACCATGCACGCCCACGCTCAGTTCTGCATGAGTGGGGACCACACTTTAGAGGGGACAGAACATGCCATCAAGGAGATTGTCAAAGAAGAAGCCGACGAGTACTTCGTCATCGTCTTAAGTGATGCAAACCTGTCGCGATACGGAATACATCCTGCCAGGTTTGCCCAGATCCTGACAAGCAACCCTCAAGTAAATGCTTTTGCCATTTTCATTGGATCTTTAGGCGATCAAGCAACCAGGTAAGGGCCACCTCGGGATACGGCAAAGGACAAACAGAGAGACACTTGAATACCTGCCTGACACATGCCGTCTCATGGGATCGGTGTTACAAGGGGCAGTGGCAGGGAGGGGGGCAGCGGGAAGAGTACCCACTAGGGCTGCTACCCTCGAGGGGCTGGTGGTCCAGTTGAGAGGACAGAGCGCCCTCTCTTACATTTGGATGAGCAATAATAGTCTTAAATTAATTATTTTTCATCTATTTAAACCAACAATAGAATAATTAACAAATTGATTTGTCCACTGATAAATTAGACAATGTTTTATATATTTGGCACTGAACATTGAGGTCTCAAGCTCAGTTCTAATCAGTTCAGTTACTCCAAATATGATTTCATGTTCAAATCATATTCAGTCGCAAACATCATATCCAAGTAACAAACTTTTCCCAGTATGAGAGATGGTATATATGTATGTGTGTCTATAAAATGTGTATATAAATGATATAGAAAATGTGTGTGTGTGTATATGTGTATATATATAGTATATATCTATATATAGACACAGAGAGACATATACATAAATATGCATGGGTAGACATGCATGGGGAATATATATACATATCTATCTATCTTGGATAACCCCCCTTATATGTGTATTTGTCCCTTCTCACTGAGGAGACAGGCAGGTGAAGCACTGGGAGACAATGTAAGACAGAGTAAGTGGGCTATGGTGAGTGCTGTGAAATGTATAAGCCTGAGGATTCACAGACCTGGGGCAAATAATACATTCTATGTTAATAAAAATAATTTTAGAAAAGAAAGAATATATAGTAAAACACTACACTGAACGTGTTGAATATTCACTAGAGAAGTTTATGGTCAGATAACAAATGCCACTGTGGATGAACTGAAAGGAGAGATCTGGAAACACTGATTTCTCAAACACACCAACATTTATCTTTTTGAATTATAAGCAGAAAGAACTTGTGATTTTTCTCCATTTGAAATAGTTGTATGAAGCAGAAAACACAAATGAAAGTAGAGCTCCCCCACCCCCCAAAAATAACATTCCTGCCCAGAACACATAGCTTTTCGTTCTTCCTGTCTTTTACCTGTCACACTCTGAGATACAGAGTGCTGTATAGACTAGGACACGTTTTAGCTTCCAAAGAGCTGGCATCTTTTCTTTTCCCTTTGCCACTGCAGGATTGCAGAATAAGCTTAAGAACTGCCTTAGTTTCATGTCATTACTGTCAGTTTATTACAACTGACTGCATTTTTCTCAGGTTTATATTTTAGCATCTTCTGGAATGTTGATGTTCTCGAATGCAAGCCATGCCTTTTCCACCCAGATTTCTTTCAGGACCAGCCCAGTATTAAGCAGACAGCAAGTTCAGCAAATACTGGTTGAGCTGAAATAGCTATTTTGTCTTTCTAGTGAACAGATCCTGTTTGAATACTTAAGAAAGTACAATAATACCCTTGTGGTTTCCTAGGGAAATGGTCCAACATCCACTGGCAAAAGATATGTTGCAGAATTAGCTGGTCTCCCAGGCATGCCAAATGTATGATACGACACAGGATGGTTGACTTTTATGAAATGTCATTCCAAAACCAAACTTTGTTGGCACAGTGAAAGGAGGCGTTCTTTTGGATAGAACTGTGTCTTGTACTTTCATTGCTTTCAGAAATGGCCCTTTGTTCCAGATGATAAATCGCCATTTAAAAGAATTATCATAAGCCTATATAACCTTGGTGTCATCAGAGCTGCAACTGCGCAAGCCAGATTGCCCTTCACACTGCATGATGTGAGCGCCCCACCCCCCCCAAAAAAAAAAGAGAGAGAGAGAAGGAAAGAAAGAACCACCTGGATTTGGCTGGGCAGCGTTTTTCCCGGCCTGAGTTCTAAGGCAGGGAAAGCACTTAGAAGCACAGGGTGAGGTCCACGTATTTGCTGGACCCAGGTGAGCTAATCCCAGATTCGTCCCTCGGGCTCTGTTCTGCCAAGGGAATACCGGGAAATGACAGTAATAAAAGGAAGGAAACTTCTTTTCAAATTAACTGATTTTCTCACTGAAGAGAGCTTTCTTTTGGTTCACTGCTCTCAGTGTGCTTCTCTCCCTCTGTTCTGTGGCCCTTCCAAGCCTTTTATTGCCTGCTGACAAACCATTCCGTGGTAGGCAGGGGCAAGGTATTAGAAAGTAAAAACTTCCTTTGGATGCTGTGGTTATGGGGGCAGGAAGTGGAAGGGGAGCCCCCATTTGCAATGGTAATTTTTCTTTCCCTTTCCATCTGGGCAGGCTTCAGAGAACTTTACCAGCTGGCCGGTCCTTCATTGCCATGGATACCAAGGACATCCCCCAGATTTTACAACAGATCTTCACCTCCACCATGCTGTCCACTGTTTAGGGCAGACCCTTCATCACCCTGATGACCCCGGGACTTAAAATAAGATGGGAATAAAGAGCCCGCCAAAGAAAAGACGACAGCTGTGACCCTGCGCGTTGCCTGGAGGACTCTGGCACTCTCGGCTCTTCCTGGGCTCGCTCAGGAATCAGAATGCAGGAAAGCAGCAGGAGGAGAGCTTGTGCATGGAAATCTACCACCGGGGATGGGTTCCTTGGGTAAAGCGAGTTGAGCTGAGTTTTATAAAAAAAAAAAAAAAGGTCAGGAGTCAACAAAGGCAATTTGAGAACTATGGCGCTTGGTTTATATCCAGAAACCAGAGGGGAAGAGAATTCCTTGCTTTTGCCTTAACACAATGACTGGTCACCTGAGGTAACAGAAGTGATTTCTGATGCCATGTTCCGCCATTGAGATAAAAGTCTGTGTAAACTCACCCAACTTGCTCCTGTCCAATAATTAATTTTATTTTTTCCTCCATGATTTTTATAGTATTTAACCTACTGCAAAGCCTCCTAACAGCAGTTCTTTTAAAAAAAGGTTAGATTTTTTTCAATAATTCCATTTTCTTGGCCAAAGCCAAAAGGAATCAAAAGATCCCTGCATTGCTTCCTTTCCCATTTGACTTTTTAAAAGACTCTTTAAATAATGAAGAGCAAATGTCCTATTTCCATGCTGCCATCATGGAATGCTAAAGGCTGTCTTGCCTTGAACTTCCTGTATCTTCTTGTTCTTCCAGTGCTTCTCACAAGTTCCACATACTTCGGTGTCAAAAACGTAATGCTTGAAATAACAAACGCTTATGGTTTTACTTAAAGCAGAGTAAAAACAAGGCAGCATGTTTGAATTAATGGGAACTGGAGATTTCTTTAGCTGTTAAAAAAAAAAAAAAAAACGCACACACACACACAAAAAACCTTTTTTTCAAGATTCGTTCTTTTTTCTTTCCAAGTGTACCTTATTTCCGCCTACCTTAGGCTGACCTTTATTTATCAACGGGCCTGATGTCATTTTGCTTACAATCAAATGCTACAGCCAGAGTCAGGCTCTGTTCAACCATAAAAGAAGTTCCTCTCCACCAGTGATGCAGGCACAATGGCGGGGAGCACCAGTGGATGAGTACTTGCTTGTCGCAAGTTGGAAAAATCAGTCTTGTTAATAATATTACCTTATTTGCCTATATAGCATGAAATTGTACAGGCTCATTTCATTTTAGTCAGTCAGAGGAAAGAAAACACCCGTTTGTTTCTCCACCCCAACTCCCTATCAGCTGTCAAAGAAATAAAAACGATCAGATTCCCATGCAGTCCCATCCAGTGAGTTGGCATGGCTCGTCTTACTTTTCCTCACAGTCAGGCGGGGCAGCTCAGGGCTGGGCTAGCCCCCTTCGTGCTTTCTTCCCACCTCGAAGATGAGCTCTTGCAGATTTTGCTCCTTTTCTTGCAGCCTGACCACGGTTCAGAGAGCTCTCTTCTCTCCCCGGGACTCTCCGTAAACCCATTCAGGCACTCAGAGGAGCGCGTGGGGACCGAGGGTAGAAGCCACTGCTGGAGGGACACCTCCCACTGGGCCTTCCTAGGCTAAGCAACAACTTGAACCCCTTGAGGGTGTCCCCTCTGCGAGAGGGCCACAGCCCCAAAATGCTTTGCCCGGAATCTGCAAGTCCCTAACGGAATGGCCTTTTAACAAATCCTGCCTGTGCCCTAACTACCTGAATTAGCAGAGGCCATTTTTTTAAACATGGGAAGAATGTTCTCACGTAATTCAATTTCCCTTTCCCCACTGGCCAGACATCCTTGCAATTATCATTTAAAACAAACAAACAAACAAAGAAAGAAAAACATGTGACTCCTGACTTATTTGTAAAAGGGAAAGATGGTGGGGGAGGGGAGTAGAGAGAGAGGAGCTGAGAAGAGTATAATTTTCACTTCTTGGAATACCTAAGAAGTTTGTGCCTTTATTATTAAATGTACTTAATTATAGGCCACTCCAAGCTGTTCCCAGGCCCTTCTTAGGGCCAAGACATTATAATAAATGCATTGCTAGCCTCAGGGGGGGTTCCATTGAAAAGCTTCTGAACCGGCTCGGTCTTGTAGTGCCCGTGTAATGCTGAGAAGGTTCATTGTGACCCGTAAGCACCAGGAGGAATGAAGGCTATGAATGGCCGCTGTCTAGTGTGTAACCCCCTCACCCCACCACCACCCCCCCCCACCACCACCCCCCACCCAGAACCTTTTGTGTGCCCCAGCAAGATGACCTCATCACACATGGGGCACCTCCAGCCAGGAGTGGATCCGAGCCGGAGTACTTGAGCCTGTCCCATGTTCAGCATGAATCATTTCATTCTTTCCAGAGGAGGAGAGATCCATCAATGCCAGCGGGATTTTCTCTGAACAAACCCGAGGGCTTTGAAAGCCATTTAGAAGCAGTTCTCCGTGGACAACCCGGTCAGTGTTCCCGAACGGCCAGCTCCAGAGGCCTCAACCCTCCCTCCACCTGGCTCCTTCCTGCACCTGTCAGCTCAGCCAGAATTAAACTCCCCCGAGAAGGGAGCAGAGAGGTATGGGACTGGGGGCAATACCAGGGTGGTCGCCTGTGTGTCCTGTTGCCGTTATGGCCCAACAATCACAGTTAGGAGAGAGATTCCACAAATGCTAAGCCAACAACTCCTGCCTGGACAAACTTTTTTCTGGAATTGCATCAAAGAATAGTCACATATCCCTTTGTATTTAATAAATTGTGCCTTGCTTTTTTTCATCTTAGGAAATAAAATGTCCATTTCCAGAAAAATTCTTCCAACCAGTAACATGTCTGGCTTTTTAAAATGCTTCGATGGAGCATTTTAATCTGCTCCCACTTTCTGGCCAGGGTGTTATCATAAGGGTCTTAACCATTGCCTTGCCTTTACTTTTCTTTCGCAGATTTGCTACGGCAAAAGTACTCTAGGTCATGGAAAGGAATTCCAGTGTTTGATCTTGTGGTGGAAGAGTTTATAAACTCCAAGTAGGATTAGTCAGTGGAAAGGAAGTTCTAGATGCTGCTGTGATGTGTGAACTTGGACTTGTCACTTCTGGGTCTCAGTTGCTTCATCTATTTAAAATGAATTTAAACTTGAAAAGCTGAACCAAATTATCTCTAACACTCTAGTCCCTGCTTCTAGATCTCACAGAGCCACTGAGTTGACTGTGCATCACACATCTTACAAGAACCACATCATGTCAGTGTGTTTTTGCCTCCCACGAACAGAGGATTTGGGCACCGACACCCATTGCCCCAGCAATACAGTGTCCCTGACAGCATATGCTTTCTAAAAGCTATAAAAAATGTCATTCAGTTTGGACAAGCAGGGCTTTCCCCCATCAGCTGGACAGATACTTCTGTTGGACAGTCATTCACAACATTTCTACCCATTGTCTCTTACTTTGCATTTTGCTGCCTTAAAATAAAACTCCTTATCTGCTGATCTGCACCGTGGGATCAAAAAGGGTCAGAAATTGGAAAACTACTGGGTGCCCCGAGCTGACCTTTGTGCCGCAAGCCGAACAATGAGCAATTGTGTGTGTGTGTGTGTGTGTGTGTGGTTTTTTTTCTTTTTTCATTGTTAAATCCTGTAAACAAAAATCTCTGGAGGGGGGAAAAAAAATGCTTTGCCAGGCAATCCTCTCCAGCTGAAAATGATTTGACACTCTCTTTAGACACCAGTGCCCGTCTGGGGCTGACACCTTCGAACAGACACCGTGTCTGTCCTCACAGCCACATGTCAGCTTTGGAATGTCAGCGTTACATAATCTCAAAGTCGAGTGACGCTTGTGGTATTTGGCCACTCAGAGCAAAAGAGAACTCTGTCCTGAGGTGGTTCGGATCCAGACTGTGGCGGGAACGTCCTGTTCGGATCAAAGAAATCTCATCAGGTGACACATCAGCTCTGCGGGGCTTCGCCCACCCCCCAGGCATGGTCCTCTCCCCCAGGTGGGCGCCAGGCTTACCTCAAGTCTCCTCTCTTCTCACTGGCTTTGTCAAAGAGCTTTGGGGCTGCCCGCTCTTTCCCTGAAAAAGCAATCCGTGTTTGCCGATCAACTCTAACTCTGGAGATGGTGGGTGTAAGCCCAGAAGAGTTTCAGGATAATATCGGGATTTCTTAAAATTCCAGGGAACTCTGAAGCCTTAGAATCACTGGCCAAGTTTGACCTGGAAAGGGAAGGGGGAGATGTCAGTCCAAACATCCCAGAGCAGGTCTGTCCCTTCATGCTGGCCAGAATGGTGCAAGCAAATAATGAGCCTGTCAGGACTCCTCTGTGTAATTGGTCTCATGATGCCATACGTGAGGCCTTATTAGTTGAAGAAAAAAAAGTATGTTTATTCAGGACATTAAAGTTGGGTTTTTAAGTGCAATATATTTATATTAATAAATCCTGATGCTAATTTAACAAGACTGAACATTTCTTCATTCCCACACTAATTAAGACTTTTTTATTTTTAATCCTTGGGGCTCCAGGAATGGACTGAGTCTTAGCAAAGCTAGTAGGTCCATTTCCTCTTACCAAATATTTTCTGGCCCATGTAAAATTCAGCCCCGAAAACACTGGCCCAGAAAGGGGCCCGTGCAGGCCCAGTGGAAAGCAAGTAACGGCACTGGGGAAGCAGCCTGTTGACCAGCCTTGGCCTTAGCTCCTGGGGGGGGTTAGGGAGTGGGGTGAGGGGTTTCCCACAGAGCGCAGGGCTGGTGAGGAACCCACGGGCTTCTGCAGCATGCCAGCCAGGACGCTCGGATTCCAGGGTATTACACACAAAAAATAAAGAGGGCATAGGACAAGGCATACCCGGGAAGGTTTGGGACTTAGTTAACTAACACATGGCCTGGGAAACCCACACATTTATTTTGCAGTTGACAAAGAAAGGATTTTTACCTGAAAAGTGTCCTTTGGGGCCTCAGATGTCTTTGAACAACTATTTTCAATACTGATAGACTATGCATGTCCATACAGTGCCAGCTCAAGCACAGAGATCTACGATTCAGCATGCAGGGCCCAAACCACAGAATCTCTTTTTCTCTCTGACTCTCAGTGTGGACTGGAAGAAATGGGAAGGCTCTCTGCAGAGCTGGGAGTTTGTGGCAGTTCCACAAGACGGCCTGAGAGCAGACAGTCAGTCACTTGGCTAGAACACAGCTCCATGCAGCTGGCCTGGCTCCTCGCCCCTAACATCTGAGGTCTATCTTTGGAGCTGCATTTCCCAGAGAGAGGGGCTTCTCTTTTAAAATACAAATAGCCCTGAGAGGCTATCCATCACGCTCATCTTGGTTTGAATTCCTTCATTCACAGGCTTTCTTCCAGGCCCCAGCTGAGAGGAAGGTTCCAGAGAGGGACTGTGACCAGGCATGAAGCAGAAGGGAGTGAGGGGCTTGCAGCTTGGGCCTGGGACACAGCATCCAGGCATGAGACGGGCGCATGGTGGGGTGAGGTGTGCCGGTCTTGCTTGAGGCTACATATGTGGTCTCTCTATTCTCTCGAGAGGGCACGGAGAAGGCTTTGTCAGGGCAGTGGCTTGCTTCTCTGTCGTCCTGCTTTTTTGGAGACACCCAGATTCGCACTTGCATTTTGTGCTTCTGCTTAGGGAAGCTCCACCTTTCTGGCATCTGGGTTACAGAGGTAGGCACAGCAGCGTGCATAATAGGGAGCTGATTCCCTAGCAAGGACAAGGAACTTGAACTTGGGGCCCTGCCCCACAATACCTGGGCCCTATCTCTGGGGAAGCCGACCAATTGGGTTTTTGTGTTTTTTTTTTTCATTTTGCCAAGAGAACTTTTACCCTATGCTATGGGTTTTTCCAAAGAGAATTTACACCCCTGAGAGGCCACAATCCTGCTTGGAAGCCACTTTCTTGCCCTGCAGAAGTAGGGCTGATCCACACTCCATAGGACGCAGGTAGAACAAGCCATGGGGAGGTTCCAGAGGAAGGAGCCGTGGAATTCCCGAGTTCCATCCTGGTGAGGACTGGAATGAGATCAGCAGGAGCCTCTTAAACCCAGAATGTTCCTCCTGTACGATGGGAGTATTAAGGTTACCTCTAGGAAGCATCTAAAGAAGTCTGTAGAAGCATCTGTAATTCCGACTTTAGGAAGAAGCTGTTTTTATAACAGTTCCTAAAAACACTCACATATTACTAGCATTAAAAAATCAAAGACCTTTGAAAAATGAGTGTGGCTTCTTAAAAAATTTTCTTTGTTTCCCTTTGAGTTGGTTCTCTTTTCTCCCTTTCCAAAGAGAACCAGTTTGGGTTTTTTTTTTAATTAAGGTATAATGGACATATGACATTATATTAGTTTCAGGTGTATGACATACTGATTCAATATATGTAGATCTTGTGAAATGGTCGCCACCGTACAGCTCATTCCCATCCGTCATCGCACATTAAAGAGAGCCAGCTTTGCGTTTCCTGAGCCCGCTGATGGCCCCCTCTCTTCATGACTTGCCATTCCCTAGCTGCTTATAAAAACCATGACATCAGCTTCTCTCTGAAAACCACATCAGCTCCGCCCTGTGACGGTCTCACTGGTCCTGTCACTTGAGCATCATTAAATCAGACTCTCCCAACAAGGTCCGATTGCAAAGCCACACAGCTGGCATCATGAGAATAGCACCTAACTCACATGAGCCAAGGGATGAGCAGAAGACAGACAGAAGCCGGCGTCTGTGATGAGAAGGCCTCCCTGGTTTCCATAGTCAGATGCACCCGAGAACCTCCAAACGCCCCTCTGCATGATGCCGGCTGCAGAGTCAGGGCGGAAGCCTGGCGGCCCCTGCTCACAAGCCGCGTGACTTCAGGCGTGCTTCCAACCTCTCAGATGGCTGTCTTCTCGCCTCTGAGATGAGGAGAATCACCTGATGTCTCAGGGTTTACGAAGACTGAAATCAAATAAGAAAGGCATCTCATAAGCAGAAAGTGCCAGCCAGTTCAGGCGTGTCCCCAAGAGGGAAGTGACCCCTTGGGAGGTGAGGGACTCTGACCAATTTTGGCTGGCAGTTAGGACATCCTTTGGCCTGGTCAGACACCTCAGAATGGATGCGGAGTGCAGGGCAGCCGCTCCATCAGGGTGAATGTAGTGGGGACCAAAGAAAGAAAGATACTGGCTGAAGGGTGGGGTTCCTGGGGCAGGCGGGAGGCCACTCAGCTCCAGGGCTTTCGTCCCTCCAGGACAGACAGAGCCCGAGCGCTCTGTTTGCAGACATGGCTGCAGTTTGTCCCGTGGTCAGAACCTCGTTTCTCAGGCTTCACTACAGCCCGCCTTGGGTGAGGGACAATGGCCTTTCTTAGGAGTGGCCCAAGCCATGTGTCCTGCAACCACGGCTTTCCCTGCAGGAGGCTGTTAGCGCCAGAACTGCTGTCAAAGTCAAGACTATAAGCGGAGTCCATCTGGATGTCTCCCCGGCCTGTGCCCCTTCTTCAAACCTGGGGAGAACGCCTGACCCCGCTAAGCATTCAGAGAGCCCTTGACAGAATCGGTGCCTTTAACTGGTCCCTTCTGGGAGGGTGACTGAGGAGTCTTGGAAAACTAAGCCTGAGCCGCCATGTTCTGTCATATGCAGGGAGAATAATAAAATATTATCATCATTATTATTATAACACAAAATAATACCAGCTGTTATCTCGCATTTCCCACATGCCAGGCATTTCTAAGCACTTTGCCTAAACAAACTCATTAAGTCCTCACAACGACTTCATGGGACTCATCCTATTCCCATTTTGTTTCAAAAGCAAAGACCACCGGTCTACCCTGAGAGAGCAAAGAAGAGGCCGACTGGCTGACTGAGGGAGAGGGGAGCGCCTCGGGCACCGTGAAGGTCAGCGGGAGTAGCTCTGGGCACTCAGCACGCCGGCCCCTTCCTCAGTGCGGGCAAGGGCAGGCTTCCAGGCTTGCCCGTCTTTAGCCGGGCCCTGGGAAGGGGCTCGATAAACTGTTGTCGAATGAAGAGTTGTGGGATGCGGAGGCTCCCTGGTCCTGGGAAGAAGAACTTACACTGGCTCTCAAGGATGAGCAAGGTTCTGTGAGCCAAGAGCACTGGTCAGGGAGTCCCGGAGGAAGGTAGGGGTAAGAGTGATTTGAGCAAAAGCGTAAATTCAGAATGTACCAAGGTGAGGTGACAGGCCTGACAGGAATGTTCTCCTGTTTTTGGCTGCCACTGACCAGCCAGGAATTTCTAAGTGAGGCCCAAAAAACAGCCTCTCCTCCAAGGCTCCAGGGTGGCCTTCTGGGCAGTCCGGCTGCTGACTCCAGCCCTGACTGGCCAGGGCGAGGTGGGAGGCCAGTGGGCAGTCCAGACCCTCCCGGAGCCCAGAGTAATGACAGCTCCACAGTGCAAGCCTCATTACATGGAGCGACTTCATGATGTGGCTGTTTTGTTTTGCTTTGCTTTTTTTTTTTTTTTTTTTCCTCTTTGAAGATGAGTGGAGAACCTTCTTTTACCCAAGATTACAAGTTGGGTTGGTGATGAAAGGTCTGTGCCATGCAGAAGGAGGCCTCAGGGAGGAGCTTGTACATTTGCAAGCCCTTTTGTTGAAAATGGCTTGCTCTGTGGGAAAGGAAAGAGAAGGGAAAGAGAGAAGGAAGGAAGGCAGGAAGGGAGAAAGGGAGGAAGGCAGGAAGGAAGGAAGGATGGAACAAAAAGAAGAAAAGAAAAAGAAATTAGCAGGAGGATCAGAATCATTTCTACCTTTGTGAGGCTGCCTGAGACCCCTGGCTGATCACCATGACTGCCAACGACTTCAACCCTACACACAACCCTCCTTAGACTCTGTCTCCCTAACTCCTAAATCTCTAGAAGACTTTAAAAAAAAAAAAATCAGTTGGCCCATGTTCCCAAACCCAGACAAAACCGCTTCAGCGGGTAGCTTTGCAAAGAGCCTCGCACAACATGGATTGTTCAAACTGGATGTCTGGATGCCTGGCTGGATGAGGTGGCGGATGGGTTGAAGAGGAGAAATGTTACCTATTTAAAATGTGTCAAGGAGCGGTGCCTGGGTGGCTCAGTGGGTTAAACGCCTGCCTTTGGCTCAGGTCATGATCCCAGGGTCCTGGGATGGAGCCCCACATCGGGCTCCCCGCTCAGTGGAGAGCCCGCTTCTCCTGCTCCCACTCCCCCTGCTTGTGTTCCCTCTCTGGCTATCCCACTCTCTGTCAAATAAATAAATAAAATCATTTAAAAAATAAAATAAAATACCTCAAGGAAAGGAGATTAGTACCAGCTTCAGCCTAAGCAGGAATTCCGTCGCATCTGCTAGACTGAGAGCGTAGATTTACCCCTAATCCGTTTACATAAGAGATGAGGAGCCACGGGGAGATGTCATCCCAAGAGAAGAGCAAATCAGACACCCAAGCTTGACCCTGTAACACAATCTTAGTAGTGGGAGGGGCAAGGATGCTGCCTGGTATTGAATGTAAATTTGTGTCCAGGTCAGCCACTGGTGACAAGCAGACATCCAGACAGCTGTGCCCAGGAGACACAGTGACACCCAACAGAAACCATTTTTCTATGGGTAACTAAGTCAGCTCCAAGGGACCACATGCTGCTTAGCGAGGTACAAAGGACTTGGCAACAAATGTCCTTAAGCTCACTGGGCACTGGACTCAAATCATGACTTTCATACTAACTAGTCTTCTGTCATAGGAAGTTTTCTAAACATTGTTTTTTTGAAATACAATTCATATACCATAAAATTCACCCTTTGAGAAGCACACGGTTCAGTGGTTTGAAGTATGTTCAGAAAGTTGTCCAAATATCATCACCATCTAATTCCAGAATATTCTCATCACCCCGGGCAGAAATCTCATGCTCACTAGTAGTCATTGTCCAATTGCTGCTCCCCAACGTCTGGCAACTTCAATCTACTTTCCATCTCAATGGATTTGTCTGTGCTGGATATTTCATATAAATGGATTCATATAACATGGGACCTTTTTTTGTTTCTTTCATTTACCATATTTTCGGGATTCATCCTTATACCATAGATCACTACTTCACTCTTTTTTTTTATGGCCAAATAATATTTAGTTGTAGCAACACACTGCATTCTGTTTTTATAAACTGTCATTTATAAGCTGACAGATATTTTGGCTGTTTCCACTTTTTGTCTGATATGAATAATGCTGCTCTTTCACATACAAGCTTTTGAGGGGACGTATGTTTTCAGTTCTCTAGGAGTGGAATTGCTAGGTCATATTGTAACTCTGTGTTTACCTTTTCGAGGAGTGGGCCAACTATTTTCCAAAATGGCTAGACCATTAAATTATCACCAGCAATATGAGGACTCCAACTGCTCCACACACTTGCTATTTTCCATCTTTTTTGTTACAGCGATGTTAGCGAATGTAAAATGGCATCTCATTGTGGTAGGATTTGCATTTTCCTAATGACTAATTATATTGAGCATCTTTTCATGTGCTTATAAGCTATTTGTATATCTTATTTGGAGAAATGTCTATTTGAATCCTTTGCCCATTTTTTTAAATTGCCTATTTGTCTGTGCGTTGCTGAGCTGTAGGAATTCTTTATGGATTTTGGATATTAGACCACTATCAGATATATGATTGGTAATTATTTCCCCCATTCTGGGGGTTGCCTTCATTTTCTCAACCAATGCCCTCCAAAGCACAAAGGTTTTTAATTTCAATGAAGTCCAATATGTCCGTTTTTCCTTTGGTTGCTCATGCCTTGGGTGTTATATCTAAAAAAAAAATTGCTGGGCTGCCTGGCTAGCTCAGCAGGTCTGACACACAACTCTTGATCTCAAGGTTATAAATTCAAACCTCATGTTGGGTATGGAGATTATTTAAAAATAAAAATTTAGGGGCACCTGGGTGGCTCAGTGGGTTAATCCTCTATCTTCCACTCCAGTCATGATCCCAGGGTCCTGGGATTGAGCCCCACATCAGGCTCTCTGGCAGGGAGCCTGCTTCTCCCTATCTCTCTGCCTGCCTCTCTGCCTACTTCTGCCTACTTGTGATTTCTCTCTCTGTCAAATAAATAAATAAATAAATAATCCTTTAAAAAAATAAATAAGTAAATAAATAATAAAGATTTTTAAATCTTTAAAAAAAAAATTGCCTAATCCAAAGTCATGAAAATTTATGCTTTCATCTTCTTCTAAGAGTTTAACAGTTTTAGCTCTCACCTTTGATCCTGTTTGAGGTAATTTTAGTGTGAGATGAAGGTATGACATCTCATCTGCAATCGGATGTCCAGTTTTCCCAGCACGACTTGTTGAAGAGACAGTTCTTTCTCAATTGAGTCATCTTAGCATCCTTGTCAAAAAGTCAGTGACCGTAAACATATGGGTTTATTCCCGGACTATTAATTCTATTCTAATGATCTATATGATTATCCCTATGTTACTACCATGAACTCTTGTCTGATAGAGTTTTGCAGTAAGTTTTGAATTTGAAAAATATGAATCTTCCAACTTTGTTCTTTTTCAAGATTATTTTTGCTGTCTTAGGTCCTTTATGTTTCCGTATGAATTTTAGAATCAGCTTGTCATTTAAAAAAAAAAAAAAAGCCAGCTGGGATTTTAATAGGGATTGCATTGACTCTCCTGATCACTTTGGGGAGTATTGCCATCTAACCATATCAAGTTGTCCAATCCGTGAACACAAGATGAGTTTCTATTTTTTTTTTAAGATTTTATTTATTTATTAGACAGACAGAGATCAAAAGTAGGCAGAGAGGCAGGCACAGAGAGAGGGGGAGAAGCAGGCTCCCTGCTGAGCAGAGAGCCAGATGTGGGGCTCGATCCCAGGACCCTGGGATCATGACTGGAGCCGAAGGCAGAGGCTTAACCCACTGAGCCACCCAGCGCCCCGGGTTTCTATTTCTTGAGGACCTCTTTAATTTCACTCAACAATATTTTATAGTTTTCAGGTGTATAATGCTAGCACTTCTTTCATTTTTGCTCCTAAGTATGTATGTGTGTGTGTATTTATTTCTAAGTATTTTGTTCTTTTCAATGCTTTTGTACATGAGATTATTTTCCTCATTTCATTTTTCATAGTGGTCATTGCTCAGGTATAGAAATACAAATGAGGATGCCTGGATGGCTCAGTCAGTTAAGTGTCTGCCTTCGGTTGAGGTCGTGATCCCAGGGTCCTGGGATCGAGTCCCACATCGGGCTCCCTGCTCAGCTCCCTGCTTCTCCCTCTCCCTCTGCTGCTCCCCCTGATTGTGCTCACTCTCTCTTTCTCTCTCTCTCTGTCAAATAAATAAATCTATCTTTTTAAAAAAAAAAGGAAGGAAAGAAAAGAAATATAACTGAATTTTGTATATTAAGCTTGTCTCTCGCCAAACTTGTTTACTAGCTGTGATAGAGCAAGTCAACACACCACGAAGCTCACCATTCTTACTAAGATTCTGCCACTTTTCTTAAATATATGCTCTCGATTTTTGCAGTCTTTGGTTATTTCGTAGAATTTTGAAACAGTTGATTCTGACCTATGTATGTATGTATGTATGTTTGGATTGATTGATTGATTGATTGCCAGTATTCTCATTGGTTTTATGGAGGGGAAGATTTTCAGGTCCTGACCCCACCATTTTCATTCACATTACCCACCTTGAGAAGTTTCTCATACCTCCATTTCCTCAACTATATTATTATCTTTCCATCATTCGTGGGGGATGATTAATAAGGTAATGTGTAATTTTCCTAAAACTGCCTGGTGCTAGTAGTTATCCCATAAAGTCATTATCACCAGGGAAAGGGGAACTGGCAGGGAACGTGCTGGTGCTCCCCTAACCTTGCTCTCAAACACACAGTGCAATCCTCTAATGACTCAGTTTACACCTAAGGAGCCCTCTGGCCAGCCCCATCTGGGCTTCCATTCCATTCCTCCTAAACCAAACCGCCTCCTTTCTTCCCACCTCCGTGTTGGAGCTTACTTTTCCCAGGCTCTGCTCCCTCAGCTGTCTGATTTCTGCTGGCTGGTGAGGTGCTGATTCCCCAAAGGCCACATCTCCAGGGAACCAAGGGTCTAACCCAGTTCTGGTCACGGGTCCCAAGCCCAAACACAGCCCCAGATGACTTGTGCCACAGCAACTTGGAGGAGGCAGAAAAACCCTGCTCTTCTCCAACCACCCCAGCCCCCCACCTTCACCTCAGGCCAGCCCTGGGGAGGGAGACATTTGTAGTTCGTGAATGATTCTAAGAAGACTAAACTTGGGGATTATGTGGTCTGTTGTATCAACCAGGAACAGCAGCTAAGTAATGACAGTCAACCTTGACTTTGTGCAGCGCCTTTTCCGGGCCATACGGGCCAGTGGGCACACTCCCATCATCCCCGTATCATGGCAGCCCGGCAGCGTAGTTAGGTAACAAGGCACTGAGCCCCTGGACAACCCAGGGTTCCTCCAGCCTCCTCTCCAGATACTCCATCCATGTCCTGCCCCGAAGTCTGGCAAAGCTCAGGATGGACCGTGTCTATCCGCCCCTTGGCTGGAAACACCTTCCCACACCATCAACCACCTGCCCGCCCCTCCACCCTTCAAAGCCTAGTCACAGGACCTCCTGAGAGGAGGATTTCCCAAGAATCTTCTTTGCTACCACTTCACCTCATCATTTATTCACCCATCCAACAAATATTTGCTAAGAACCTGCTGTTTCAGGCAATATCCTGGTCTGGGTTACAACAATGGACTTGCTCTATGGAACTTACAATCTGGTGGCAAGGCCAAAAATAAACAGAAAATATGCAGGTAGTAATAAGCTCTGAGAATACAAATAAAAGAAGGTTAGGGTTGGGTTGGGGAGCATTATTTCAAATAAGGTACTCAGGGAAGCCTGAGTCTGATAAGACGACAACTGAGAAGAAACTGGAAAGAAGTAAGGACCTGGGCTGCACAAATATCAAAGATAAGAGCATTCCAGCCAGAGAGAATAGCATGTACAAAGGCCCTGAGGTGGAAGCAGATTTCACAAGCCAAAAGAACAGCAAGGAGATGGGTATGTCTGGGTTGGCGTGAGCAAGGGGAGAGTGTCAGACAATGAGGCCAAAGAGATATCGGGCCCCACACTATGCTGGGCCTTACAGATCATGGAAAGAATTTTGGATGTTACAGGATGTAAGTCTGGAAGCCAATGGAGCATTCTGAGCACAATAGTGACATACTCTGAACTGCATTTTGAAAGGAGCCCTTGGGCTGCCATATTGAGAATAGACCATAGACGGTCCAGGTAGAAACCAGAGGGACCAGGTGAAGAGCTTGCTGCACCATGGCAACTTGGTGCAGGGACCTGGGTGAGCAGTGGAGTTGGTGAGGAGTGGTCAAAATCTGAAGATATTCTGAAGGTGGAGCCAATGGGATTTGCTGATGGATTAGATGTGGAATGTGAGAGGAGGCCAGGAATCGAAGATGAGTCCGAGGCCTTTGGCCCGTGAAACTGAAAGCATAAAGCTGCCATTTACTGGGTTGAGGAAGCCAAGCAGGTAAAGAAGAAAGGGTGAGCCTTCCCCTGCACCTTCCACCTCCAAGGCCTCCTCCACTAACAGCACAGAGACCTTCTGCACTGTGACAGGCCTTCTGCGGTGGCTTCCCTAGCCATCTACAGACACCTGCAAGTTGTGTCCTTTGACTCTCCGCAGTTGTGGACCGAAGGCACTTTGGACATCTCCAGCTAAGATCCTCTTTCTGCGGGTCACGCCCTGTGAATACACTGGGAACCCGCAGAGTCTGACCAGGTCCCAGGGGTTGACGAGAGGCAATGCCATGGACACCCACATGAGCAGCTCCCAAGCCGAGGCATGGACAGGCTCAAGCAGGGCTGGCAAAGGAGAAGGCAAGGACATTGGAGTGGGAGCTTGCCACCTCGTCCGCACGCCGGCATCACGTGGGGCGCCCTCATCCAGCTGGCACCCAGTTCCTCAGAATCTCTATGGGAGGGAGTCTGGCTTCCGTGTTTTGCAGATTCCCAGAAGATTCTAACATTCAGCCAAGGTTGGGAGCCATGACCTTGAATCAAAAAGAGCTCAAAAAGAGCTTGGTACCTCCTGGTGTTTGCTGATTCCAGTTGTGATTAGCAAGGGGCTAAATGAGGATGCCGGACGCGGAAACACCCCGTCCCTGTAAAGTCAGCGGAACCACACAAGGGCTGCCGAGGTTTCTTTTGCTCAGAACTGAAAGCAAATGGCTCTCTCCAAGAACGCATTGCAAGTCTACCTGAGCTCACTCCACGCCTCCACCTCCAGTCCTGCTTTGAATATGAGTGTATTTCAAAGACTTTTTTTTTTTTTTTTTTTTTAAAGATTTTATTTATTTATTTGACAGAGAGAGATCACAAGTAGGCAGAGAGAGAGGAGAGGAAGCAGGCTCCCTGTTGAGCAGAGAGCCCGATGCGGGACTCGATCCCAGGACCCTGGGATCATGACCTGAGCCGAAGGCAGCGGCTTAACCCACTGAGCCACCCAGGCGCCCCTCAAAGACTTTTTAAAAAACACTATCCAGGGGGCGCCTGGGTGGCTCAGTGCGTTAAAGTCTCTGCCTTTGGCTCAGGTCACGGTCCCCGTGTCCTGGGATCCAGCCCCGAGTCAGGCTCTGCTCAGCGGGGAGCCTGCTTCCCTTCTGCTCTCTCTGCCTACCTGTGATCTGTCTGTCAAATAAACAAATAAAATCTTTAAAAAAAAAAAAAAAAAAAACCACTATTCAGTCACCCTCTACCCGGGAGTGTCTCCCGGCAGACCCCAACTGTGTGTGGAATGTGGCAGAGAAGGGAGAGAGCGTGGGCCTGAGCCCGCGGTGTTAGAGTGTTCATTTTCCACCTAGGCACTGGGACAGATGGGGGTGGTGGCCAAGAACCACAGAAGAGTGAGAGAATGAAGGATTCCTTCAAGGCATATGGACTTGGAAACAGGTCAAATCTCAATTACAGGCCCAGGAGCCGGAGCAACCTGCTCCCCTCTGCTCCCCTGGTGAAGCCCCTGGGTCAGCCAGTCCACGGCCAGCAGACAGAGAAGCCATTCATGGCACACACTCTCCCCTCCAGATCTGCGGGTGGCTGGGACCCCCTGCCATTTATCCAGCTCCCCAGACACTTTGTGGACAGAACCCAGGTAATCTGATTAAGGTAAAATGAAACGAGAAACATTTGCTCCTTGAAAATTGAGAACATCTGTCCCAGGTAGCAAACCAAAGAGAAGGCTCTTTGTAACTAAGGAAAGGGAATCCCGAAAGAGTCTGGGCATGACAGCAGGGCCGATGCCCTCTACGCTCACCTCCCCGCCCACCCAAAGGCAGGCCATGGGGACTGTGACTGGGGCTATGGGGGGAGATTGGGTGCAGTGGCCTGGCAACCTGGCCTTGACCCTTGACTCCACCATGACCACTTGGAGACTCTTTTTTTTTTTTTTAAAGATTTTATTTATTTATTTGACAGACAGAGATCACAAGTAGGCAGAGAGGCAGGCAGAGAGAGAGAGAGAGGGAAGCAGGCTTCCTGCGGAGCAGGGAGCCCAATGCGGGGCTCTATCCCAGGACCCTGGGATCATGACCCGAGCCGAAGGCAGCAGCCCAAACCACTGAGCCACCCAGGCCCCCCCCCCCCCCCACTTGGAGACTCTTAAGGTCAATACTAACTTCTCAACTTCAGGCTCTTGGGAAGATTAAGCAGATGCTAACATGTGAAGGCGTTCTGTTATCATCTCTCCCCCAGGCTCCCCTCAGCTGCCCACTGGACCCATAATTTGAAAGATGCAGTTACAGCTGAGTCAGGGTCTCATTCCCACATCCCCAAAGACCTTCTTTCTGTGGGTCCAGAAGGAGGACAATGAGAGAACCAGGTAATAGGCTAAATGTTTTTGTTCCCCCAAAATTCCTATGTTGAAAGGCTATCCCCAGTGTGATGGCATTTGGAGGTAGGACCTTTGGGAGGTGATTGGGTGATTGGTGCCCTTAGAAAGAGATCCCAGGGGCACCTGGGTGGCTCAGTGGGTTAAGCCGCTGCCTTCAGCTCAGGTCATGATCCCAGAGTCCTGGGATCGAGTCCCACATCGGGCTCTCTGCTCAGCAGCGAGCCTGCTTCCTCCTCTCTCTCTCTGCCTGCCTCTCTGCCTAGATGTAATTTCTCTCTGTCAAATAAATAAATAAAATCTTAAAAAAAAAAAAAAAGAAAGAAAGAAAGAAAGAGATCCCAGAGATCCCAGAGAGCTCCTTTACTCCTGCCATGTGAGGACACAGCAAGATGACAGACACCAGTGAACTGGAAGGCAGGAACTTGCCAGACACAGGCTCTGCTGGCCTTGAGCTTGGACTTGCCAGCCTCCAGAACTAAGGGAAGTACGTGATTTTCATCCAAGCTCCCAGTCAATGGCATTTTTGTTATAGCAGCCCAAACAGGCTAGGATAGGCCAGGATGTGGCCAAAGCCTGACCTTGTGGAGGAGGGCCCCAGAATGGAGGGACAGATCAGGCTTCAGAGTCAGGCTGGGTGAATGACTTTCAAGACCAGTACACAGTGAAATGGTTGGCCCAGGACTGGCCCCAGAGACAGATCATTGTGACACCCTTTGACAGATGATGATGTGAGGTCTAGAGAAGCATCATCCCCATGCCTGCCCAAGTCAGAGACAAAATGGGGAAGGAGCAAGGGACAGGAAAGCTGGGACTGCCCCCTTTACAAGGTGGCCCTACATAATATGACTGCAGCTCTGTCCTTCCAAGCAGACTCCAAATAGGTTCCCTGTGGTGGACTAAAGATGGCCGCCATTCTTTGTCATTTCCTTGCCCGGAGCTGGAGTTCATTTCCCTTCGCTGGAGCCTGAGTTGGCCCCAGACTCCATAAGCATCAGAAGGTGGTAGAAACGAAGCTGGGCCAGTCCCTTGCTAAGCCCTGAAAAGGCTTCTGCAGTGGCACTTTGGGGAGACCTGGACCTCCATGTAGAAAGCCCATTCCTCTGCCAGAGAGGCCCCGTGGAGACGTCATGAAGAGGCCATATGGGAAGCAGATGCCTTGAGGTGACAAGGAGAGGCCAGCTGTCCTCAGGCCCACAGAGACTCCGGGTGGCATCAGCCCTAGCATCACCCAACTACAGCCATATGGGAGACCAGCCCAAGAACTGCCCCACGGAGACTGAAGCAAGAAGATGCTTGCTGTTTTAAGCCACTAAGTTTGGAGGAGATTGGTTACAGAGACATAGATAACTGAAAAAGTCCCCAGTGCTGTTCTTTTTTTTTTTTTTTTTTTAAGATTTTATTTATTTTAGAGAGAGAGACAGCAAGAGAAAGAGGGGCAGAGGGAAAAGGAGAGGATCTCAAGCAGACTCCAGGCTGAGCACAGAGTACAACGCAGGGCTCAATCCCAGGACCCTGAGATCATGACCTGGGTGGAAACTAAGAGTCAGATGCTTACCCAACTGCGCCACCCAAGCACCCCCCTCACACACACACACACACACACTGCTGTTCTTTTTTCTTTTTTTTTTTAAGATTATTTATTTATTTATTTGACAGAGAGAGATCACAAGTAGACAGAGAGGCAGGCAGAGAGAGAGGAAGGGAAGCAGCCTCCCTGCTGAGCAGAGAACCTGATGGGGGGCTCCATCCCAGGACCCTGGGATCATGACCTGAGCCAAAGGCAGAGACTTAACCCACTGAGCCACCCAGGCACACCCCACCCCTGCCCTGTGCTGTTCTTAAGTAATGCCCTACTTCCCCATCAAAGGGATAAGCCCATGGGGACCTGGGAGGCCCAGTTGGTTAAATATCCACCTTCAGCTCAGGTCATGATCTCAGGGTCCTGGGATCGAAGGGATGAAATCCAACGTCCAGCTCCCTGCTGAGCAAGGAGTCTGCTTCTCTCTCTCCCTCTGCCCCTCTCCCCTGTTCATATGCTCTCGTGCTCTCTCTCTCTCTCAAATAAATAAGTAACATCTTTAAAAAGAGAGAGGAAGACAGACAGACCCTCCAATCAAATCTGCACCCGTTCTACATGAAGCGTAAATGCAGGTGACCCTAGGGGATGGGACATCAAGTACTGAGATACTGAGACCGGGGCTGCCTGTTTCTTGGTTACTGTAGGCAAGTTTAAATCACAGGAGTCATCTGTGATCCTGATCCTGAGTCACCATCTGCTCACTCTCTCTTCCCCGGGGGGCGCTTCTAGGTCCCATCCTCGTAACCCCGAAGGCCAACATGTCCTCCTCCATTCCTCCAGACCCTCCCGCCTCTAGGGCAGCTCCAAGGGGTGGACTCCAGCCCCATCATCATGGCCTGACAGACCCCTCCTCCACCCTCCCTCTTCTCCCATTCCACCCGCACTGCCCCCCAAACACACCCACTGGACAGGAGTCCTAATCTTCCACATCAACAGGACGCGGCATTAAAAACTCTCATTCCACACCCAGGCCTGCAGTCGAAATGAAATCAAATAACACTCTGAAAGAGAAGTAGGAGGTCCCTTCATTCCGTCCCTCCACAGACTTGGCACTCACCCCATGCCCTGCCCAGCTCTGAGGGTCAAGCATGGCTTAGAGATATTTTACGGAAAATTCCAAACATATACAAAAGCTGAGAGATATGCACAGTAAACCCGCATGGACCATCCCCCAGGGCTCACAGCAAATCTCATTTTCTGTCACTTCACCAGCTCTCCCCAGTGCCCACCTGCAGATTATTCTCATCCACATCACAGACCTCATATTGTTTCATCTCTAGAAGCTAGGACTACCCTTCCCAACCACAGTGCCATGCACAGCGCATAGGTTTCAAGGAGTCTAATCTGGGTCACACCCGGCCCAGGAAGGCCTCCCCGAAAGTAAGGCCCACCTGTGGAATGTGGCAGAGAGAGGACAGAGTGCTGGGATGGCCCCAGGGGGTAAGCTCCGGTTCTGGGTGCCAGATGGAACACGGGCAGCCCGGGAGCCGGAGGACAGCAGGAGAACCACAGACAAACAGAAGACTCCCCAGAGCTGACTGGACTCGGAAGCAGCCACACCCCTCTTCTCCTCTTCTTCCATCGGAGCTGCAGCTCAGGGCCCTGGCCCTCCTAGGTGGGTTCAGAGCTGTGGACCCCCTAAAGGTAAAAACGGGTCCAGTCGTTCACTGGCACCCTGAGGAGAGTGCAGATCCTGGGAACAGCCCCCCAAGACCAGTCACACCCATCGCCTCAGCCGCTGGCTCTGCCGCTTCATTCTTACCCACAATGCCTTACTCAGGAGCGGGCCAGGACTCCTGTCCTCTCCATAAATCTGAAACATGAGCCAGAACAAGACATGTGGAAGAGACAGTCTGTTTCCATCACGCAGCATTTTTTAAAAAATGATTTAGCTCTGAATGTCTAAAAAATGCTAATTATGCCTCGTGCTTTTTAAAATCTCTCATAGTGTCTATGCCACAGATGCTTAACCTTGGCACTACTGAATTTTAAACCAGATAATTCTCTGTTGCAGGGGCTCCAGGAAGAGTAGTCTGAGCACGGGAGCACGCTGACCCGCATGCCTAGCCTCTACCCGCGGAGGGCTGGCAGCAGCCTTTCTCCTGGGTGGGTCAGGCAAGATGGCTGCAGGCAGTGCCAAAGGTTCCCTGGGAAACAAAACTGCCTTCAAGGGGCACCTGGGTGGCTCAGTTAGTTAAGCATCTGCCTTCGGCTGGGGTCATAATCCCAGGGTCCTGGGATGGAGACCTGCATCGGCTCCCTGCTCTATGAGCCTGCTTCTCCCTCTCCCTCTGCCCCTCCCTCCACTTATGCTCTCTCTCCCTCTCAAATAAATAAATAAAATAAATAAATAAAACCTTTTTTAAAAACCTGCCCTGAATTTGAGAGCCTCTGACCTATACAATAGTGGGTAGTCAGTTTGTTCATTGGTATCTTTATTCCTCTAATTCATCTTAAATCCCTTCTCAAAGATTCATCAATTTACTGTTAGATACATGAGAGAGGAGTGAATAACTGGGGAAATTCTCTTGAGAAGCCTCCGGTCTGTCTGCTGTAAGGGTTTTGATCAAACTTGCCAGTTGTTTGGCAATCATAACCGTTATTTAGATTTCAAATATGTAAGTGATATTTAAACCAGAAACGGCTCAAGTAAATTAAAACCAAGCCATCCAAAGCAAATAATCGTGGCATGTTAAGTCACAGGATTCTGCGTAAATTTTTTGTTTGTTTGTTTCTCCAATATTTACTTTTACCATTACAAAAACAAGAAGAGACCATCTCTGGGGTTAGGGATAGGAATAAGTCAGCATATCATGACATTTTTCCTGTGTACTCTGAGAACTTGGGTCTTGATTCTATAAGCCTTGACTAGAGTTTCCAATCACCTTCTTGTTTTATTTTTCTTTCTTTGCATTCCTAAATGCGGCAAAACACCCTTCCGGATGCTCCCTCTTCAGCAAAAACTGTAATAGCTGTGGAACGATTTACACCCGGCTGAAAATTTTAGCATTTCCTGGAGCTACGGGTCAGACGTTTGTCTCACTTCACTTCCACGGACGACTCCAGTTACGATTTCGCTCGCTACTCTACCACCGGAAAGTTAACCTGTCTTATTTGAAGGGACACTGGCACCAGAGAAGGTTCCCAAGTTAACAGATCTTCAGGCCGCGGGCAGGCTGGCCTGAGTCACCACAGAAACACTCACCATGGCATCCCAGACGCTCTGTAGTTAGCTCAGCACACACGTTGTTGCCCCAAACCTCGAGGGCCTTGTAACCCCGAGGCCCCCTGCTCGGCCACTTCAGGGTCAGCACCCAACTGCCACCAGCTGGAAAAGCTCACCTGAGCACCCTGCTGGGGAAAATGTCCTCAGGTAATGAGCTGAGGTAGTGAGCTGATAACAGGCAGGGCTGAGGCCGAAATAGAGCAAAGGAAGGTGAGTATCTGTGGCTTTGAGGGGAGGCAGAGAGGCCAGGATGGAGAAGACTTCATGCTCACCTGCCTCTCAGATCTGTGTGAGATTGAGCCTCCCTCTGGCCCTGGTCCCACGGCTGCCTGTCCCCATGGCGGCACTGGGGTGGAGGTGGCAAAACGGCCCTCTCCAGAGGCACATCCAGAATGCTCCATGTTGTCTGCTTCTCTGCCTTGAGCCTCCAGCTCAGACTCCGCCCTGGAAGGTGGAAAAAAAAAAAAAAAAAAAGGACTCCTGTCAGAGACTGAGTCACAGCAGGAATTAAGGCAGAAGATGGAAATTTTAACCTTTTCTGCTTCCTGAGCAGGGCGGTGAAAAGGAAGACTGTTCTGAAGGAGAGGGACTCTGGGCACACACTGGGCTTCAGTCTGGCAAGGGACATGATGTGCCCTTGATCAGGGCTCCCAGGGCCAGGGGTGGAAGGCACTGACCCCCGGGGACAGGAGAGGCATTCAGGCCCCTGGGATCCCACAGTCCTGGAGGGATCAGCCCCTTGACGGGTGCCTCAGCGAGGCTGGGAGCTGCCCCTCTCCCATGGTGAGAAACAAGGCCTTGGGGGGCTGCCGCAGACCACACAGTAAACCCCACGTGCTGGGCCCAGCTCAATCCATTGCCGCCACGGGGACCCTGGGGACTTGAACAGAAGCCCATGTCTTCCAACAGAGAGGACTTTGTTTCCTGGACGGGGCTGGGCTTTTTTCTCTTCTCTCCTCAGGGCCTCACAGGGGAGGGGAGTTTATGTTATTGTATTTTCCAACTTGGCAACAATGTAAATGTGAGAGTTCACACTGACGGGAAAGAGATGGCCTTTGCTCTGGGGACCGGCGGCAGCCATCACCCACAGCTCAGACCCAGGCCCCTGAGAGGATGTGAGGTGCCAGCAAGATGGTGCAGCCAGTTCTCCTCCTCCTCTGAGGAGACCCAGGAGGCCACATGTAGAGTGGGGCCAAAACTTCACACACAGGTCAGAAGTGAGAAGCCGCCTGCCGGGGTGGTACCACCTGGTGTGAGAAGCACCTGGAAACCTTCCCGCAGCAGCACCTGGGCTCTCCCACTGTGCACCCGATGCTCAGAGCTGGGCCTGCCCCCGCCGAGCTGCTGAGGGCGCATCCACCTCCCAGATGAAGAGCCTCTCTGCGCCTAGAGCTTTCCCAGCACCTCATTTAACTGTCATGACAAGTTCATTCATTCCGTCCTTCATTCATTCATCAAACAATATGTATTGACAGTCAGTCTCTGGGGTCAGAGAGGAAGGATGGGGCAGATACAGAGCGAAGAGCTACTGGGGAAGACAGAAAGTAAAGAAATAATTACAAATGGGAGGAGTCAGTGGTCGCACCAACAGTAACAACCACTAACCATGAAGAACTGGTAGTTGAGGGGCTTGCTTAGCCTCCCGATTCCAGGTCAGAGGACTCGTACCATCCCAACACGACAGAAAGGGCAAAGTAACTTGGCCAAGGGCACAGGGTTGGTCAGTGGCAGAGCTCAGGGGACAGCCTCAGAAATGCACAAAGACTCCTCCCCCCAAAACAACCCGCTGCTTCCAGAAGCCCAGGGGTGTCAGCTGTGGTCAGCTGTGGGTGATACTCAAAAGCTGTGAAGCCCACGGTGGAGACCCAGGAGACCCTCTGGTCTGTTTGCACAGCACTGCCCTGTTCTTTAGGAGCAAAGTCTAGTTCTCCTAAGAGTTTAAGTCTGGCTTAGGGAGAGGCAAACACTGCATGCCTGGATTTCTGCCCTCCCACTACCTCAGTCTTGCCAAGGCAGAGCCCCAGGGATCCAGAGTCAGGGTCTGCTGACTGGAAAGGACAGGTTCCAACCAGGTGCTTCGAGAAGAGACAAGGTGGGGCTGCCAGGTGTTCATGGCCAGCACCTTAAGAGCACAGGAGTTTGGGCAGGGAGTCACATTTCGGAGGGGAGGTCAAGTCTCTGGGGGGTGTTACACAGGCAGGGAGGCTGGAGCACAGGAGATAAGCAGGACTGGGTAGTGCAGGGTCAAGTGAGAATTGAACAGAAGTCCCATTTGAACCCAGAGGAGAAGGTCTCCCTTTGGTTTTATTTGTTAGACCAGTGAGATTAGGAGAGAGTTTCCCAGCATCTCCAAAAAGCAACAGTCCAGAGATGGAACCAAACACCAAAGTCCAACATATCAACCAAGGTCCATACCTATAAAAACTGTAAGTCTGCAGGGTCCAGAAAAGGTGTCAAGGTACCGGCACTGTCGCTAGTCTTCAGCTCCTTCCCAGGCACCTGGGGAGACCTGAGAGGCACTGCGTGGACCTGTGGCTGCTGGGGGAGCCCCTCCTCCAAGCTGAGAAGAGAGGTTCAGGGAGGGGCCTCAGCCTGCTGTCCTTCATTGATTTCAGTGAGAACTTTTTCCTATTTCTCATAATCTCCCACTTTCCTTGACAAACGAAACCAAACCATAAACCATTGCTTTCTTGAACATGAAGCCACAAATGAGTCATCTCCACAAACCATGTTCAAATCCAAGGGCTGGGAGGACGACCCCTTGAACAGCAGCAATTGCTCAATAGTGAGACCATCCAGTGGAAAACTCTCCCCAGAATCTAGGTTCCTGTTAAGCAAGTGCTCTGGGGAGGGTCATGTGGCGAGGCTGGCTGGCAGAAGTCAGTCATGTACCCGGGATGTAGGTGTTTGCATGTCCCCTTGCAACACCGGCAGGGCAGAGGATATAAGGGAGAGAGACAGGGATGGGGACAGGGTAGGGGGAGTAGTGGAGATGCAGTCAAAGAGGCTGCAGACTTCCGGAGGCTGTGCCAAAGGCTGTAGTTTATTCTAGATGCAATGAAAAGCCGTTGGAGGGTTTGAAGTAGGGGAAACACATGATCTGATTACAAATTTTTTTTAAACAGTCACACTGGCTAGTGAGTGGGAAGTACTTGGAGACAGGGAGAGATATCGCCATGCTTCCGGTGTACAATGAAGATGTGAAAATGGGAGCCATGGGGTAGAAATGGAGACAGGAGGAGGACTCAAGATGTACTTTTGGGGCTAGACCCAACAGAACTTGCGTATGAATTAGGTGGTGTACAGGCTGAGGACCAGAGAAGATCAGAGGGTGACATCTAGGTTTCTGGCTTGAACAAATGGGGAGAGGATGGTGACATTGCCTAGGACGAGAAGACGAAGATGAAGTGGGGGGTTCGTTCATCTGTGGTGGGAAATTAAGAGTTCCATTTTGGACATGTTGAGTTTGAACTTTCTGCGAGACAGCTGAGTGAAGATGTCAAAAATATAATCTGAGCATGTAAATAATGAAGGGCATTAATGAGTGATAATCCATTGAAAATTTGAGAAGTCCATTCCAATCGTAAGTTAATATGGAGGGAGGGTAGGAGGGGTGACTGGCTGGCTCAGTTGGAAAAGCATGGGATCTTGATCTTGGGGTCATGAGTCTGAGCCCCATGTTAGGTGTAGAGATTACTTAAATAAAGAAATAAGCTTATAAATTTTTAAAAAGAGAGGAAGGTGGAGAAGAAGGAAGGGACGGATGGGGAAAATAGAGGGCTCTTACTTATAGTAGCATGTCAAGGGTTGAGAGGTCAATGTGTAGATAGTGCTAGAATTAGAAATACATCATTTTCCAACCATTCTAGTAATGGATGGATCAGACAAGAATCAGCAATGGATATTAAGTCTGAGGTGAGTTTTGATGAGCAACAGGATGCTTGAATGGTTTTAAAGTGTCTCCCCACAGACCATGTGTTAGTTATGAGGAAAAGAAAAAAAAAGAGAGAAATTGCATAGTGGAGAAATAAGACAGCACCTTGACAAGGTGATCAAAATTAACATCACCCGTGAGGGACAGTGTGCTTCCAGATGTGATCCTCTGAGAACAACACAACCTAACCCAGGTAGTATTCCAGAGGAGCATAAGAAACCTGACCCTAATCATGAGAAAACATCAGACAAACTCAAAATGAGGAGTGTTCTATTTAACAAAAATAGGCTCCATATTTTGGGGAGCCTATTTGTTGGGCTGCCTACTCAGTGAAGAATTGCTTCTCCCTCTGCCCTTCCCCCTGCTCAGGCTTTCTCTCTCTCACTCAAATAAATAAATAGAATCTTCTTTAAAAAAATGAAGTCCTGAGAACTGATGAGTAATGGAGGAGAGACATCAAAGATAAAGAGAAGGGGCCAGGACCATGTCTAGGGAACACTGATGTTCAAAGATCAGGTAGAGCAAGCAGAGCCAGCCAAGATGGCAGAGAAGGAGGTGGTGGAGGGGAACCAGTGGGCTGAGGTGTCATGGAAATCATGAGAAGCCAGTGTTTCAAGGAGTGACTAACTGGCAAATGTTGCTAAGAGGTTGTTCAAGATGTGGACAGAGATATGACCACGGAATTTAGCAAGATGGTGATCACGGGAGACCATCACGAGAACAGTGTCAGTGAAAGAAGCCAGAATATAGTGGTTCCCAGAATCAACACAAGGTGAACAAGTACAGTAGCACCAGAAATACCTGCAGTCAGCTCCTATCATTTCAAGCCTTAAAGGGGACAACTGTCATCTGTTTGGTCACTAAGGTTCTGCACCTTCCTCTGTGCTTGTGCCCTCCCCCTCTCCCACATGTGAGGCAAAGCCCACATTTCACTATGAAAAGCTAAGGGGCCAGACACTGGGTTTTCCAGCTCCCTGACAGGTATACAGGGAAGTGGCCTGGGCTCTGTCACCTACAAGGAGAACCTGGAAGAGCTCAGAATTTATTCTGGCAAGGGGTAGTGGTGGTCATGGGGGGCAGGACCTCTAGTTTCTAGAGGCAGCAAGGACTCTGTTACCAGCCAGCACCCAGGGTCTAGTGTTGGGGTGTTGGCAGTGGGCCCTACAGCAGAGCAAGTGTTTCTTCACCATCCAGGTCCTATGGCAGGAGTTGGAGTGTTATACCCGGGGTGTGGCTTCCAAACCAGGCTCCCAGAGCTCCTGGAGATGCTGTGAGTTGCTCGGTATCTTGTTAATAAGTTCTGCCCCTGTGTAATCACCCAGGGTCAGTTGCTTTTGATTGCAACTATGATCCCTGACTGAAAGAGGACTTTGCCTTTTCTTGGCTGAAGAGGAAATTCCTTTACGCCATCTTCCCAAATTCTGCCTCTCAAGGGTATGTCAAGTATCAGCCAATGGACAGTGTGGACAGAATGGCCTCCCTGTGGTCACATTCTTAAGGATATCCCTCAGTACTATACCTGATACCTCCATTTTCATCTCCCCTGATCTCAAGTCACTGGCCACCTTTCTAACCATCATGGAAGCGAAATGTCCCCCATGTGGATGGGATGCCTGCTCCCCCACTTTATCTTGGCTTTCTAGAAAACAAGCTCTAACCACCACCACCACCACCCCTTCTCCAGAGACTCTTTGGAGCCTGTGGTTTTCTAGCTGTTTTGCTGCTGAGTGTGGGAAAGGAGATAAGGGAAGAGCACAAAGCTGAAATGCTTCCAGAAGCATCTAGAAGGATTGTCTCTTATTAACACGGGTTTGCTATTCCCTGCCTGAAATCAGACTATGTCTGTCATCACCCTGGTCTGGAGTCGGATGAATCAGATTCTGCAGATCTGGACCCTCAGAGGTCTCCCCAACCACACTTGGCACAGAACCCAAAGCAACCGAACAGACCACAATGGATTTCTAACCATGACATTGACAAATGCCAAAACCATGCATGAGAGCCACCTCCTCAATCCACTGAGTGTCCTCATTGTGGGACTTTTCCCTCATATATGACTGTGTCTGAAAACCTGACGCCCTCCCTGCACTGATTATATGTGTCGTCTCTGAGGGAAGTTCACATTGACCGTGGGGCTTGGAGGCGCTCAGCATAGACAGCAAGAGACACCGTGCTTGTTCTGCTCCCATGAGCACAAGATTGCCAGGTCAACATTCTCTTCTCCAAAGAATTATTTTACCACATGCCTTATCCATTGATGTACCACAACGTGCTCTGGAGTGGGAAAGCACAAAGATTTCAGAAGCCAGCTGGGCAGAGTGAGACCTAGAGAAGACAAGAAGGACTTCAGTGTAGCAGAACCTCGCCAGCTAAGGGCCGCTGCGGCCAGTTCCGGAGATCCGTCCACATCAGCCATTGATGACATCGTCCACTGTGCTCGCCTTTTGGTGGATAAAGGCTCCCATTTCCTCCCTTCTGTTCTTCCTCTTTCAGCCAGTAAATAAAGCCTTTTTTGGAAGTGCATAGTTCCCTGAAGATTCACCAAGGCAAAGGTATGATCACTAGAATCAAGACCCACAAAAGGATGTTGTAGCTTTGCCCTCTAAGAAGTGGCTTGTTCTCCAAATTAAATCTGTCATCTCCTGGGTCATTGATCTGCTTCTCTTAATGGGACTGGTCTACACCAAACCTGGTGCATCTTCCCACCCACAGAGCTACAGGAGGCTAGCCAGAGGGTAGAGCTGGGGAAGTGGAGTCAACCATGAGGCTAGAAGATACCACCCTCCCCAGGCTGTGAGAGGTGTTGCCTGAGGCCAACTTCACCCATCCTCCTTTCGCATCCTTCCTAAGGGTTGAGCTAAGCATAAGAGGCCTGAAAATGCTCTGGCCTCATTGTTTCTGGCTCCAAAAATTTCTCTTCCAAGTCCCTTTCCCAACCACAAGCCATGGCATTTGAAAGCTGTAAATCTTTGAGACTGTTCCCAACCCTTCATTTTACAGTCAAAGATGACCTTTGCTCCAGACGTGTTGCAAAGGCAGACAGCAAAGGCATGTTCTGGGCTGCAATGTGGAAAATACACTTGGGATTCATACATGGTGCCCCTTGGCCCGGCCAAAAGCCCAGCATGTGGCATAAAGGAGAAGAATGGCTGGAAAGCTCTCCAGAGCTGACCCTGCAGTTCTTCCGAATTCTCCCCACCACAAACCTAGCCAAATGTGCAAAATGGATGAGAAACAGATTGGTGGCCCTTTGGTGCCAGAGTCCAACTATGATGTTCATACTCCCTATGAGATGCCCATGCACTCTGACCTCAGAGTTTCTGAGACTCTGATGTCTATGAGGGTCCTCAAAAGCAGGGAGTTTGGGAGGCACCTGGGTGGCTCAGTGGGTTAAGCCTCTGCCTTTGGCTCAGATCATGATCTCGGGGTCCTGGGATGGAGCCCCACTTCAGACTCTCTGCTCAGCAGGGAACCTGCATCCCCCCCTCTCTCTCTCTGCCTGCTTCTCTCCCGACTTGAGATCGATCTCTCTCTCTGTCCAATAAATACATAAATCGTTAAGGGGGGGGGCAGTGAGTTTGTAAGGAAAATCTGAGCCTCTACCAGCATCTGGTAGACCTCTAACAACATCTTTTTTAGCTTGAGAACACACAAGGTCCTTATTTCTCCTCACTTTGAAGTAACTAAAGTTTATTTTGTATCCACAATTCCTGTCTCTCTCTGACCCAAGCTCTCCCCTCCCACCAAGAGCAGACGCTATATTTGAGTAGAGTTTCCCTAGTTGGTGGTGGGAAATATCATGTAAACCATGTCAGGTTGGGTGGTGTCTGTGCAAGCCATGCCCTGAAGGTGACATCACAGGAACCACCATCATATGTAGAACCAGGAGAAGGTGCAAGGATCTCCTTTGGTGAAAGAGAGCGTTAGGCTGAAAAACACCCTCCCAAAGATGTCCATGGCCTAATATGCAGAACCTGAGAACATGCCACCTTACATGGCAAAAGAGATTCTGAAGATGTGATTAAGCTAAGGATCCTGGGATGGCGTGACTATCCTGGATATCTGGGCCCAACTAAATCACAAAGATCCTTACAGGAGGGAGACAAAAGTCAGAGTGATGGGACGCTGGGACCACAAGTGAAGGGATACAGGGGCCTCACATAGTTGAAAGGGCAAGGAACTAGATCCTCCAGAAACTTCCATAAAGAATACAGCCCTGGCAAAACCTTGATTTTAAACTTCGGACCTCCAGAAAAGGTAAGAAAATACTTTTGTTTTGGTTTAAGCCACTCTACTTGGTGGAATTATTGTAACAACAATAGGAAACAAATACAGAGATTTAGGATAAGGATTCATAGGAGCAGGAGAGAGAGCTAAGAGTTGCCTCACCAGGTCATAGATCTCCTAGTATGGGTGATTCAGTGACAGCAGATAATATAAAAATCCAACTCACCTGGCTTACAGACAAGGGGAAGGCCAAAGGCAGATGGCCCCAACCAAGCTGGGTTGGTTTGGTGACTCAGAGATGTTATGGAGGACCTTGGTTCTTCCTATCAGTCTGTTTGTTTGTTGGTTGGTTGGTTGGTTGGTTGGTTTGAAGTGAGCTCTACACCCAACATGAGGCTCGAACTCAAGACCCTGAGATCAAGAGTTGCATGCTATACCAACTGAATCCACCCATCAGTCCACTCTTGTAGGCTCACTGCTCTCAGTCACAAGATGGCTGCCAAAGTTCTAGATGTTGCATCCAAGGCACACCATTGCCAAGATTCAGGAAAGAAAGCTCTTTCACCTTGGAGTCTCTGTGACAGTGAGGAAAGCTTTTTCTGAACATCCACAACCTTAATTTAGAGGACTTCCCCGCCCATCTATCTTGTTGGCCAGAATTGTACCACATGCCCCCACTTAACCCAATCCCTGGCCAGCAGCATGGGAGCACTTTGATGGGTTTAGACCAAGAATCCAGAAGCCAGCCTTCTTTTTTTATTTATTTATTTATTTATTTATTTATTTATTTATTTGACAGAGAGAGATTACAAGTAGGCAGAGAGGCAGGCAGAGAGAGAGAGGAGGAAGCAGGCTCCCTGCTGAGCAGAGAGCCCGATGCGGGACTCGATCCCAGGACCCTGAGATCATGACCTGAGCCGAAGGCAGCGGCCTAACCCACTGAGCCACCCAGGCGCCCCAGAAGCCAGCCTTCTTGAAGCATTTACCTTTTAGACCTTTAGGCAGGGAGTGGAAACCTCAACTAAATCCGCAAGGAGGAGGGGAATCAAGCCATGCTGGGCAGGTGTCCAGAAGCGTCTGCTCCACGGGCTTCACAGAAACCCAGAGGTGTCTCTCTCCATTCTTCCACACAGCTCTGGAGCTCATAGAGCCTGTGCTGTGTTCACCTAGCATGTATCCTTCGTCTATGCACGGGAAGGGCTGGTCAGCTTGTCTCAGTCACCCTCTCTGAGCAGCAGTCCTGCCAAGCCACCTCGGTTCTCCAGCTCTCCCTAACCTGGCTCGCTGTCTTGCCTGACACTGTGGCACCTGATCAAACCACCAGGGTCCCAGGAAGCAGGGCTGATGCGTTCTGCCTCTTCCCTAGCACACTCCACCTGCAACCATGGCTGAGATGGGAGTCCTGGGGCTACTGTCCTCAGAAAGTGGCTCCTTAAGCTTCCTGGGTTTTCTCCGTCCTGTCTTATTATTCCCCGGATGCACACAGTAGCTCTCTCAGCCTGCCGGGCTCCAGGCTCCTCTCCCTGCTCGTGATGGGCCATTAGGTCCCCAAGGTCCCCATCTGGCCGCACTGTGGGCTTCTCTTCCTCGAAGCCACGGCTCAACTCACAAAAGGCATCACAGTGACTTGTGCCCAATAGAGAGGACTCCCGCACTCACTTCGCTGTCCCCCTCACCTACCATAAGGGAGGAGAATAGGAGGTACACACACACATGAACTGGGGGTGAGAGAGAAGGAAGGAAAAAGGACAAGCTCAGTGTAATGTGGTGCTCCAAACTGGGTCCCGGAACAAAAAGAAGACATGGTAGGAACACAGGTAGGGTCTGCCTGGGTGGCGTTGTCAGGTAGGCATCTGCCTTCTGCTCAGGTCATGATCCCAGGGTCCTGGTATCAAGTCCTACCTCGGGCCCCCTGCTCAGTGGGAAGCCCACTTCTCACTCTCCCACTCCCCCTTCTTATATTCCTACTCTCGGTCTCTCTCTCTCTTCTGTGTCAAATAAATGAAATCATTTTAAAAAAGAAAAAGAAAAAAAAAAAAACAGGCACAAACTGAATGAAGTGTGCAGATGGCGAATTGTATGGTCCCGGTGTTCCTTTCCCAGCTCTGACGAAGGTACTGCGGGGTGTATGTAAGGCGTTAACATTAACGGAAGCTGGGTGAAGGGGCGATGGAAACTGTCTGGACCATCTTTGCAACTTCCCTATAAATCTACAGTCATCCCAAAATAAAAAGGGTCTTTTATTTTTAAGGTTCTTTTTTAAAAAGAGAAACAAAATAGTGTCAGGCCCTGTCACATTCCCACAACGTGCTCCTGCAGCATTCCCCCCCTGTGGCCGGGCTGCTCCCAAGCCCGCCGTCCCAGCCCAAGCCTAAGACCAATGCTCTCCAGAGGAAGCAGGAATTTAGAGAATTTTAAAACTGAAATGGCAGGGGCCCCTGGGTGGCTCAGTCGGTAACCATCTGCCTTGGGCTCAGGTCGTGATCCCAGGGTGCTGGGATTGAGCCCAGATCAGGCTCCTTGTTCAGCGGGGAGTCTGTTTCTCCCTCTCCCTGCTGCTCCCCCTGCTTGTGTTCTCTCTCTCCCTGACAAATAAATAAATAAACCCTTTAAAAACAAATAAATAAAACTGAAAAGGCTTTGGCATCTATAATTCCTAAGGATGTTAATTACTCAGGAAAGGGGGAAGGTGAGTTAGGACAAGCAGCAAAGCTGAAAAAGGCTTCCAAATGTAGGACTCTGAAAGCCACTGGTAGGTTCCCGGTTTTAAAACTCTTGGGGGGGGGGCTGTATCATGAGACATTTCCCCTCCCCCAAAGTATTTAACAACGTCCCTTCCTTCCCTTGGCCACCTTGTGGAACCAGTCTCACCACCTCTGTAGGAGGCCCGGTTCCAGTCTGGTCCTGTGGGGAAGAGGGGGGCAGGTGACTAGCATCATGCTGGCCCCACCCCCGAGGCCCAGCGCTGACCTTAGCCCTGCCTTCTAGACCCAGGCCACGCTGGCGCCTCCGCCCCAGAGCTGGGTCTGCACCATGTCGCAAGAGCAGCCACCCAGAGCCCCCGCCCACCATCACCTTAACTCCCTCATTTCAGTGGGAAGCCCAAACCCGCCAAGGACATAGCCATCCTTTTGTGGACAAAACGGAAGCCCAGAGAAATGAACTAACTTGCCAAGCTCACCAACGTCCCCTGATAAGGAAGGCTATGCCTTACCCACCTGTCACTCTCCTCGGACACCTGCTCCCGGCGGAACCCCTGCAGAACATGTATACGTGTCTGTCACTGGACTCGCCCCTGCCATTCTGCTATCCACACACTGGCCAGGACTCGCTGTAACTTGGTGGTTTTGTCCGCTGCCAGCTGCTCCCTGCCTGTCCTTCCTGCTCCCACACCTGCTGACCCGAGAGTCCCAGCTCCACCGCCCAGGGAGGTAGGGGACACGGCAGGAGTCCCTGGCTCCTGTTACCCTGCCCTTCCCCCAACCGGACCATGACCAGAGAGAGGACAGGGGACAGAAGGGAGGGGGAAGGTGCAGAACACAGGGATCCTCACTGCTAGGCACCTGTGATGGCCCCAGGGGACAGAAAAGGGATGCTAAGAACCCAGACCCCAGGACACTGACCTGCCTGCTCTCATCACTGCACAGGGCACAGAAGCCTCCTTATTTGCTGCTCTCCTTCAAGCAACCCAGCTGTTGACCAGGAGATAGGACAGGACGCTGTCTTGCAGATGTTAAAGCTCAGGGGGTTGGTGGGTGTGAGGCTGATGTGACACTCCACAGTCTATAAGCCAGTGGCACTGGGCCCATAGAACTCTTGAAATGCTTTTATGCTCCTTATGTTTACTTTGCAGAGTATGTTTATGCTCCTTATGTTTACTTTACTTTGTGCAAAAGCACTGACCTTTCTCTGGTATTTACTTCCAATTGCATGAAAACTGGGATGTTTTCCCTTTCCATTCACACCGCATCTCAGAATGACAAAATAAATAAACTAACAATAAACTTTTCTGGAGAAAGATCCATAGCTTGGGGATGCTTAGCAGTGGGAATATTGTGATTCAAAAGTTATATGATTCTTTGTTTCCAAGGGACCTCTTTTCAAGTAGAAGTGGTATCATTTAATGTTAGAATAACATGCATAGTGAATACCCGCACTAAAAGTCTGACATCACTGGACAAATGGGGAAAAGATTTTCTAAGAAACACTCCTGTATGCATTCAACATTCAACGCTAAGACTGCCACAAGCGTGGGGCGACTTGGGTGAGGTGACTTCAAGGGAGCTCCCTTCACAGCATGGGGGAGCGGGGGGCAGGGACCTCAGGATGCAGACCGTGAGGGGGAAGCGCTTAGCTCAGGATTGTCTCGATTCCTGAGGTACCTCCTGGCCCCCCACCCTCCTGCGCCCCAACTGCTCATTCACACAGTCATCCCTGCAGTGAGTTTCCTGAGCTCCTCTCCTGTCCTCCTCGGTCACAGCTCCCTGCCTGAACTTTCCATGGCATTGGCCGCTCTCTGAAGTTATTCTGTCATCGATGTGTTGTGGTTTTGGTTTTGTTTTTTCCTGTCTGCACTAGAATGTAAGCCCCGTAGAGCAGGGGCTTTGTTCTCCCGCTCAGGGCTGACTCTGAGAACCCAGAACAAGGCCAGAGCAGAAGCCGTACCGTGTGCACGTTCACGTCGTAGTCATTATCTCCACTATCACCATAAACAGGTAGGGCCAGAGGGTTCGAGTTCAAACCCAGGCTCCGCGGCTAATGAGCTGTGTGCTAAGTGAGTTACTTAACTCTCTCGTGCCTCGGTTTCCCCCAGGGAACCATGGGAACGTAATAATGGATCCGCCCCCTTCTGTGAAGCACTTTGGGATGATTCTGGCATATAAACACTTAATACGCCTTAGTTATAGCTATTTCATCAGGGCTAGCCCCGGGGCCAAACTGCTTCCAAACCCCATCCTAACTCCCACATTACCGGTCAGGTCTCTCCTTACTGTCAGCCCAGTTTGACAGAGCGCCCTGATCTCCTCTGGCTTTTCCAGCCTCTGAGAGCCCCGCCCCACCCCCACCGGAAGTCTGATCTGGGCCGCTCTGCAATGAACTTCCGGCTGCAACACCGCTCCTCAAGTAGTCTCCATCCCATTCCTGAGGACTGAAACGACGGATCATCCAAACCCCGTCAAAGTATTTCAGCAAATCTGCTACGTCCCTTGACAAAATAGCCCCTGGATCATCCCAGGTTGGCAGGGGAGTAAAAAGCCCATTGTGAGTAGACTCGACTGGAAGGCCTAGCCTCATGTCCTCCAGAACTCCTGCCCCTTGGGGACCTCTCTGTAATGACGGTCATCATCCACCGGCTCAAAGGGGAGGGCCCAAGTGCAGGCACAGGACGCCCCATTCCCCCACAAGAGAACCCAGGGCAGGTTGCTGCTGTCTGTCAACTCTCCTAAGGCTCAGGGATGATTAGCACATTAGGTCCTGCTGCCGCCCCCGTGAGGCCCCTCAGAGGGTTAGAGAAGGAGTAACTTCCTTCAGCCCTCTGAGGGTGGAGCAAAGAATTAAATTGATGAGACAGATCAACAGGAGAAAAGGGTACACATTTTATGTGATATTTTTCCTTCAAAAGGAAAATAAAGGCCTGAAGAAGCCGTTGGGCCCCAAAACTTATTCACCTTTTTTTAAACGAAGTATGACCAATGGTGGGGATGTGGCAAGACAAGGTGCCCTGTTTTGTCACAAAAAAAAACAGGAACCAGGAGCACCTAGGTGTCTCACTGGGTTAAAGCCTCTGCCTTCGGCTGTGGTCATGATCCCAGGGTCCTGGGATGGAGCCCCACATCGAGCTCTCTGCTCGTCAGGGAGCCTCCTTCCAGCTCTCTCCCTCTGCCTGCCTCTCTGCCTACTTGTGATCTCTGTCAAATAAATAAATAAAATCTTTTTTATATAAATAAATAACAAGATAACAGTGTACAAAGAAATAGTGTTTATTGAAACTAATATTTACAAAGTCTTTCACAACGTGAAAAAATCCTCAAAATAAAAAGTTATGTACTAAAAATAAGTTGGATAAAATATATTTTTTAAAAAGACTTATCTATTTTATTTTATTTTTTTTTAAGATTTTATTTATTTATTTGACAGAGAGAAATCACAAGTAGATGGAGAGACAGGCAGAGAGAGAGAGAGGAAAGCAGGCTCCCTGCTAAGCAGAGAACCCGATGTGGGACTCGATCCCAGGACCCTGAGATCATGACCTGAGCCGAAGGCAGTGGCTTAACCCACTGAGCCACCCAGGCGCCCCAGATTTATCTATTTTAGAGAGAGAGTGTGTGTGCACAGGGTGGGGAGGGGCAGAGGAAGAGGGAAATAAAGAATCTCAAGCAGACCCCCTGCTAAGCAAGGAGCTGCGCTCAGGGCTCTCATGATCCCGAGATCATGACCTGAGCCAAAATCAAAGGTCAGACACCTAATTGACTGAACCACCCAGGCGCCCCAGGATAAAATACATTTTTTAAAAGTCACCAGGAAACTTCCAAAATATTGGTTGTAATTATCTTTGGGTAGCAGGATTACAGATGATTTTCATTTTCTTCATTATTGCTTTCTGTATTTTCCAAAATGGGTGTGTATTTCTGTCAAATCAGAACAAAAATACAATGTTTAAAAATATGATCCTTCCTGAAAGCAGGTAGCTGTATGGACTTGAAGGCACTGGGGTTCTTCCTAGTCCTGGGATTCATATAGAGTCTCCACAGTCTGGCATCTCAAATTGTGCAAATTCCAAGCACATTCAAAAACTCCCTCCCAAGCCATCCATTTACCTCAGCAGAGTTGAACATTCTAAAACTTTAACCTAAAGATAAAATGAGTATTTCATTTACAATGAATTGTTTATTCAAGGTGTAATAACAGATTCTTATTCTAGAATGATTAGCATCTCCCAACTCTTTCATTTCCAAACTTGCCCCAGTCCTCCCCAGAATTTAGAGGAAGCTTTCTAAACTTGGGAACATCTAGATCTAGGAGGCATCCTGACCAAGGTTTGTAAAATGATTTTACTCATAAATTCAGCAAAGAAAACGTTAGAGTACATTAAAAGGAATTCTATTAACGTATCAATCAGCTATTACTGCATAATAAATAAACATAGGATGTCAAGATTACACAATAATAAACATGCATTTCACTCATGCATTTGTGTATTGGCTGGAGCCAGTCTGATACAAACTGAGCTTGACTGGGTGGCTCTAAGCTTCAAACTGGGACCAGATCTGCTCTCTGTGTCTCTTATCCTCCTTAGACCAGTGGGCTAGCTTGGCATGTTTTCATGATGTAGGCAAATGCATGAAAAAATAAACCGACCCACACAAATACATATCAAGTCCCTGCTTGTATGTCTGTTAAGAGTCCATTGGCCAAAACAAGTCACGTGACAAGAACAAATAACTTCTCCCTAGTGGAAGAACCTGCGGAATCGCACAGGAAAGGGCATGAATGAATACCTGGGAGACGTGAAGAATCTGAGCTAGTTAACCAATCTACCATTACCAGTAGAGAAGGAAAAAATTTAAAAATGTTAATGTGGAAGGTAGAAATTAATTTACGATGAGTAAATGCCTTAAGCAAAATCTAATAGTGGACAGTTCCTATTCCCAGTTACTTTCTCAATGCCCCTATTGAAACTCCACCCCTAAAGTCCTCACATTCAGTCCTTGAGCAGCATTTCTCATATCCTTCCCCTCCCGAGGAGAGACTTGAGCCAGAAACCGAGCCTAGGTGGGTCAGCAGGGTAATGGACATCAGCCTAGGGAAGAAAAAGAAGTCGTGGCTTTTCTCTATCCTGGGCATATACCAGGGGCTGAAGCCTCTTGGAGCTGTCCAAGCCAGCCTCAATGCCATCCAGTCTTCCCTACAACCCAAAGCCCACTTTAATCTTTTCTAGAGGCTGAAGCCTGAGCTACCTGCTACCAGGTTCCCTCAATTGAAGATTTGGTTTGGGGATTCTGTCATCATACGGGGACTGCCATTCATCAGAAACGAAAAGAACATGCATTAATGACACTATAATATGCTTAATGCAGCCTGAAATTGTCTCCCCCCAACCCACCGCACACTTTCTCCTTCTCCCTTTCCTTCTTCTTCTCCTTCTCCTCTCCAAGCCTGCTTCCAAGCTGACCTCAACCTCCAGCAAAGACCCTGAGTCAGTCCAGCCACACTGCCTGGGGCCCAGAGGTGTGCCCTAGTCATGATCTCTATCTCAGCATCATACTTGTATCACTCACACAAGTCAGGGGTTGCACCTTCTGCTGTGAAACATGCTGGTGCAGAGCACTGGGCTTTGGGGTCAGACAGACCCAAATGGAAACCTGTCTCCCCCTCTCACCTACCATGTGACATTAGGCAAATTGCTTAACCCCTCAGTGCACTTTTGGGGTCTAGCCAACAATATGCAAAAACGCAGGTGTCTGTGGCCAGTGAACTGAGACGTGAAACAACTATCAGCCAGTAGCCAGCGATAAGCCAGGAACACCTGTTGGTATCTGTCAGCTCCCACCACGTGGCACAAACCAGCTCCTACCTTCTGCATCACTGGGTGGGTCAACAATCTTTTCCGTGCTTCTGGTTAAGATACGAGTCAGCACAACTCACCTTTCAAAATAAATTGTGCCCCATTTTAGTCAATTCGGTGTACTTCTTAGCACCCTTGATTCCATTCAGTAAAGACGTGTGGGGTAGTTACACTGTGGCAACATTGTGGGTGATTAAGGGCAGAAAGAATAAAAAAAAAATTTTTTTTTTTTTTTTTTTTTTTTTTTAGTTCTTGCTATAATAACTTCATGGGTATCTCTCACCCCTGCTTGACTTTGTTTAAAGAAGGCGGGTTCAGAGTAAGATTATTTGAGTGACTAGGAGGAAGGGGGTCAAAGGGAAAATACTAATGCTTTGTGTAAGGAAAACAAGGCCATTTCAGTGGCCTAAGACAACAGAAGTTGGTTTCTCACTCCTATATCAGCCCAGGAGGGGCGTTCTGGGTCAGCCTATGGCTTCCGTCCATGTGGCGATTCCAGCACCCAGGCTCCTTCCATCTCGTGAAGCTGCCACCCTTTATGGCCTCACAGTCCCTGATGCTCAAACCAGGCAGAGGGAGAGGGAGAAGCAATCTCCCCACAGAGCAGGCAGGCTGACAGGGGGCTCAATCCCAAAACCCTGGGACCATGACCTGAGCTGAAGCCAGATGCCTAACTGACCGAGCCACCCAGGCATTCCAGGACTCATGTTTTATGCCAGAAACTCAAACTCATGTGGATCAAACAACTTGTCCAGAATCATCCAACTAGAAAGAATAGCAGAGCCCAAATTCGAATCAGTTTTCCTAGCCTGTAGTTCAGCCATATTCTCCTTAGTCCCAGTTAGTTTTAAAAAAGGGGAGCTATTAATCTCATCTTCCAAACACCGTGTGTGTCAAGTAGGCCCAAGAAGCATCTCTTGGCTGTTTCGGACATGAACTTTTTTTTCTTCAGTTCAGCCAAGCTTCAACATACCATGTGCCGGGCCCAAACCAGCTCCCGGTGGAACCCAGTTGGGGGACACCACTCTCACCTGCAAACAGCTCATGGGGTCCTAGAGGAGACAGTTGTACAAGCCTGGGCATGGCTGAAGCAGAGTGTGAAATAGGTCCCATACTAGGGACACAAAGGGGATCATAAGGCTAAGGAGGTAGCCATGGTTCGAGGTTGGCACGAATCTCATCCCAGTAACTTTGGCTACCTGAGAACCAAGTTGGCTGGCTGCCCCGTTAGCTGTCAGCATTGCTTGGCTCCTAAAGAAGCTGGTTCTCTGCACTCTTCAGGTAATTTCTCTGTTTCTGCTTTTCCACGTTTGACCTAGGGCCTGGCATAGGCAGCAGAGCCCCACTCATCAGCCCCTTCTCTGGAAGTCATCTGTTACCCACAGTGAGACTGACTTTGGTTCTGAGAGTGTCAGCCGTTGGCTGGAAGATGAGTCAAACACTAAGTTTCATTGACAAGGGGCAAAGTCTCCAAAATTCTGCCTGACCAAAGTCCCCAGGAGGCCAGCCTCTGAGACTTAAGTATCAAGAAACCAATTAACCCAGAACTTTCCTTAAGGGCTGGCTGGTATGATTTAAAAAAAAAAAAAAAAAAAAAAAAGCAGATGTTTAACCCGGCTGGGCCCATCCTTCTCAGCACTACGGTGGCCTAAGCCTCGTTTTCCTTGTCTGTGGGCTGGGGATGGTAAGGCCTGCCTCACCGGGCTGCCCTGGGAAAGAGATGAGGCCCCCTCTGTCCAAGCCCCCATACATGGTTCTGTTGTAATTGGCACTGAATGCCCGCCACGAGATCTCACAGAGCTCCTCTTGAAAAGCTCTAGAGTGGCTTCACTCAGCATTGCCTTCATGTAAACATCCCTCCTTAAGAGGCCATCTTTGAGGATTACTTCACACTCCTTGAATGCCAGACTTACCTATTTAAAACCCAGAACAGGATGTCCTTGCCTTTGGAAACCCTGTCGTGACCTCTGAGGCTGTCAAGCTACCCTGGAAAGGGCTCACTTCGCTTGACTTTGCCTGTATCCCATGGCCGAACGGGATGGAGCTGAAATTGTGACATTAGGTGGGCCTCACACCAGATTCTCATTTTTAGCCTGCCCTGCGGGCTGTGTGCACCGAGGCGCCGTCAAAGTCGAATTCCAAGTTCTAATGTAGAAACAGCTCAAGAGGCCCGCACTCTGAGGATCCGAGACCTAGAAAGCCCTTTCCCACAGGGCTGGGAAAACCTGGTGGTCAAGGCCACCCCTCTCCTTTCGGAAGGGTTCTTCCCTACATCCTTTCAAATCAATGAGCATCTATCCTTTAAAAATGACAAAGCCTCAGGAAAAAGCAAATCCCGACCCTCCTACACACTCACCACCAGATTAGTGTGTCCAGCGTAGCTCCAAATCCCTTTTCCCTCTTTGGTGATACAAAAAGCATGGCAACCTCTCTTAAGTGGCATTAAATTGCCAGTCAGTCTTTCAGGAAAGCAGAACAATGTAAGCCCAGCCCTCTGAAATGAGCGGTTTTATTTCCTGATGCCTCATAACTCCCTTCAGATCATCTCCAGGTTTCCCTTGTCTCTCTCCGGCCATGCGGCCGATATGCCACTCAGAAAGAGTCTCTCTGCACAGGCCAAGAAACACAAGCCAGGGTTTGATCATCTTAAGAGAAATAAAGAAGCGATTCTCCACACAGAGTCTTCATTATCGGGAGAAAATGTTAATCCGACCTTTTGGATAATGACAGCACATCTGTCTCTTTTTTCATTTCCAGTGAGGAAACCATTTGCCTTCTAAAACAGGACTGACTACAACACGAAGGGCATTCTGAACCCCAGAATGTGGGAATTAAAAAGGCAGGATTCACACAAGGAAAACTTTTCTTCTTTGGTGTCTCAGATCACAAATTAGAACAGTGTGCGCAGTCTGAAAAACACCGTTCAGCAGCCCACCCAGGAGAAGCAGTCTTCACTGTCTCAGTCAAGATTTAAAAATCAGAGATGTGGTGGGGATATAGCTCAGTGGTAGAACATTTGACTGCAGAGAAGATGTGGTACACACACGCACACACACACACACACACACACACACACACACAAAATATTACACAGTCATCAAAAAACGAAATCTTGCCATTTGCAACAGCGTGAATGGAACTAGAGGCTATTATGCTAAGCAGAATAAGTCAATGAGAGAAAAGCAATTATCCTATGATCTCACTGATATGAGGAATTTGAGAAATAAGGCAGAGGATCATAGGGGAAGGGAGGGGAAAAATGAAACAAGACAAAACCAGAGAGGGAGACAAACCATAACAGACTCTTAATCTCATGAAACAAACTGAGGGTTGCTGGGGGGTGGGGGGTAGGGATAGGGTGTCTGGGTGATGGACATTGGGAGGGTATGTGCTATGGTGAGCTCCGTGAATTGTGTAAGACTGATGAATCACAGACCCGTACCCCTGAAACAAATAGCACATTGTATGTTAATAATAAAAAAATTTTTAATTTAAAAAATAAAATAAAAATCAGAGAAGGATCAAAATCTCATTTTCCCATGTGCCCTGGGCCTCACCGGCCATGGCCCTCACCAGTGTCAGAGCCTCTTGGAGTGCAGACTCTAATCTTAGTACAATGGGCTTCCTCAGATCAAGGTGGCTTCCCTCCCACAGTGTTTTCCTGGTCTGCGTGCTCCCTGGCTCTCTAGCCCTCTGGCCTTATGCAACTTCTCTTATCTGTGCTCAAGCAATTGGTAAACCAAGGTCTTTCTGGGCCGGGTTAATCTCTCTATCTGGCCCAGATCTTGAGATAGTGACAGTTAATTGTAATTTGGATTTGGGGAGCTCATTTTCTCCCTGGTGCATTTACGTCTCTGATTTCCCCTTCCTGAACCTCCTTTGTCTGAGACTTTTGTCTAAGGGTCACTTAACCAGTTGGCCCCGTGTCCATTTTCTGGTGCTTAGAATGAGACAGCTTGACTAGATGAGCTTTCTGTGTATCAGCCCAAGGAGATACAGCCGGTCAGGGGCAGGACTGGGACAAGTGATCAGACGGCAGCCCTTGTTTGGATTGAAAGTTGTGCAGCCGACCCACCTTCCAGAATGATGCTGAACTCACGTCAGCTCCCTGAGTTACCCTAGGAACTTACTCCACACTCCTGCTTTCCTAAGCAGGGGCAGGCTTCCCACTCAGAATCCCTTCCTTGAAGACTCTGCCACTCCCCCCCCCTTAACCCACGGCTCCCAGGACCTCCTTCCTGCAGCTCAAGGCCTTGCCCTCCAGATACACTTGACTGGTGATGGGCCACCCCCTGGTCCTGCCCCTCCCAGACCTGTTCTGGGCTGGATAGGGGCTTCCTTTGGCTTACAATCTACAACCAAGTCTTGATCTTCTGGTTCCAGAATAGGCTTTGGCCGGGAGCCTAGGACAACAGGTCACACGTCTCCCAGGAGTACAAGCCAATGGGCCCTTCCCATGTGAGGCATGAAAACTCAATTACAAAAGCAATCCTATTTTGCAATGTTGATCAGCAAGGACAAGCCCATCAGAGGCAGGGAGGGCCAGCCCAGGCCCAGAGAGCCTAACTGTCTAGGGAGCAGTTCAACCTAGACCCTCCCACGGCCCTGCGTTTTCCCATGGGTCTTCCAAACCAGAGCCTATGTCTTCTCCTTCCTTCTAACTAATCCATAACACACACATGCACACACGCATGCACACACACATACACATGCACATCCAAGCAAGTACACACAAGCATATGCACACATATACACACACGGACACATTCTCATACACTCAGTTTATTCATCATATTCTCTCCACAATGGGGCGCACATTTTATTGACTTTAGAATTTTGGAGTTCTAGGAAATGGTATTGTGTCAGGGGCCCCTGGATGACTCAGTCGGTTAAGCATATGCCTTTGGCTCAGGTCATGATCCGGGGATCAAGCCCCACATCGGGCTCCCTGCTCAGTGGGGACTCTGCTTCTCTCTCTGCTTCTACTCTTCCCCCTGCTCATGCTCTCTCTCTCTTTCTCTCAAATAAATAAATAAAATCTTAAAAAAAAAAAAAATGCTATGTCAGTGTCTGGGTCTGCCTAACATCAGACATCTCCCTAGTGACTGGGAAGTCCGCCTCTTTCCATGTACTACCAGTTAGGGTGTCTGAAATTCTACCAGTAAAGATTTGTTCCTTTGGGCCTCAAAGGTCTTTCTGTCTTCAACAACCCCTTCTCACCCTATAAATGAGAAGTAGCTGGGGAAAGACTGGTATGGGCCCTTTAATGCATTCTTGGTCTGGATCAATCCTTCAGATGCTTTGTAGGGTGGGAGCAAGACCCTGGGAAGGGAAGCAGAAAAAACCTGCGAGGGGACAGCACAGCCGAGGCAAACAAGCACCCCGCCGACAATGCCTTATGCCCAACCTTCCTGGGTCGGGGAAAGGATGAGAAGTTTCCCTCATTCCTTGAATAAGTACAGACTGAACACTTACTATGTACTAGGAGCCGTGTCAAGCACTGGCAGATACTGTGGCAAGCCAAACCAGAGATGGTCCCTGCCTTGGTGGAGCTTCTGGTCCACTTGCAGTAGGGTAGGGAAAAAGTAATCCCTGAAAATCACACTAATGACCATTTCATTGAAACCAGGATGAGTGTACTCAAAAAGGGCTCTATCAGAAGAGCAGCAAGGACCCAGCCTAGACTGGGGGAAGGGAGGACAGGTAGGAAGATTTTCTGAGGACATGACCCTCGAGGTAATCGTAAAGAAGTAGAATTAACTAGAAAAACAAAGGAGAGCGAGCCTCGGAGGCAAAGGGAACTGTAAGTGCAAAGGCCCTGTGGTGGAAGGAAGCCAACTAACACTGTCATTGTGTATAATCCTTAACCTTTAATAAACTCTGAACTTCAAGGAAAATGTTCTTTTCTAAAAATATGTTTCCCTTTCCCTTTCCCCTTCCACTTAGCCCCGCATTTAAATCAATACCAAGCAACACAGAGAAGGTGAGCTATGCAGGAGAAAGCCTAAAAAAAAAAAAAAAACAGAGTTGCAGACAGCAGCTATGACAGCCATTTCCTGTTTGGTGTCTGTCACCACAAACCTTCTTAGCCAAATAAATTAGCAAAAGGAAAACATTTTGGAGAAGAAGGGTGTGGAGGAAACACATACTAAAAAAAACAAGAAAAATACCCCATCTGCCTCTCAGAGAAGAGCTGCCAGTCTGAGGTCGGGCCAGAGCCCACTCGATTATAAGGGCTGAACCTGGAGGAAACTGAGGCACAGAGAGAGGCCCAAATCCGGTACGTTGCAAGGCAGCGGCTTGAAGCCTCTCTCCCTTCCCTCTGTCCTGTGTTCTCTCCTGCCTCGCTCCCGCTGGCCCCATGAGACCAGAGCATCTGGCTTTCTTCGATCAGATGAGGAACAGTGGGGTTGAACTGCCCTCTGTGACCACTGGAGGTGGAGCTTCATTTTGCCCTCAGTACAGGAGCCCAATATCTTTGTGGTATCAGGAGGAGGGGTAGGAAGACTGCCAGAGGCTTTTACATCTTCTGTATTTGTTCTTCACAATGACCCCAGGGAGACACGACTCACACCGCCATTTTATAAATAAGGAAACAGAGCCTCTGAAAGGAGGATACACTTGCCCGAGGTTGCCCAGATGCAACATGGCACCAAGAGATTTTAACCTGGTCTAGTCTGAAACCCCATAGCTTCTCTTTTTCCCCATCCATACCCAAAAGGATATTTCTGCGGCAACATGTCAGCATCCCCAGTCTTGGCTGATTGCCAGTAGGCCACCCATCACCACCAACCTCTCCCCATATCCCTCACCCTGGCTCAGATGTGCCGTCTCACACCATAGACGGATGTGCTATGTGGCCAGCCTCCATCATAATTCCCCAAGAAGAGGTGTCTATTGGTTCCTCTGTCCCATCCCAGAGGCTGGCTGGTGTGTGAGTATTTGGGCTGGCACGCTGTGCTCTTACTTCGGTGTCACATTTTTTGTTTTGTTTTGCTTTAGCTGTTCCTCCCAGAAGTTAGAGCACAAATTTCCCAAGCTCAAAAACAGACTATTCACTTCCTACGAGCTCTGCATGCTCAGTATCTGGTCTTGGTCTGTTCAGAAAAGTCCACGGCTGACACTTATTCTGCATAACAATTCTGCAGTTTGCAAGGGCCACGCTGTTGGCTCTCTGGTCTTGGTGGTGGTGGGCTGCAATAGATTCACTGAAGCAAGATCAAGTACAATGGCATTTCCCTTATATGCTATGGATTATTGGTAGGTTTTTTTATTTAAAAATGTCTTTTGGCTATAGGATTTCTCAAAACCTTTGACATTCTGTGGCAGACATGACCAGCTGTCCTCTAGCACCATCCACTTGGTCTTTATTTAAATATAGAACTCTCAAATTTTAGCCCAGTTAGAGACTTTTTTCCCCAGCCTCCCTTATAACTGGGAATGACTATATAATTAAGATCTGGACAAAGTTATATGAGCTGAGGAATCTGCATCCCCTCTAGCCGTGTCATTGAAAGAAATAAGCCTGTACTTGTCTAGCTTTTTCTCCTTTGTGCTGGACAGAATGTAAATGTGATGACAAGAGCAGGAGCAGCCACTTTGGACCAGTGAGGCACTCAACCCTGTACTGCTCACTTGTTAGTGAGAAAAAAACTTGTATATTGTTTAAGCCACTGTATTTGGGTTCTCTGAGAAAAAAAACTTGTATATTGTTTAAGCTACTGTATTTGGGTTCTCTGACCCATCAATTTAGACTGAACCCTAAACATTTTATGTACTAATGTGCATGAGAAATCTCAAAGTGGATCATAGATTTTTCAAGTACCTATGATCTTATACCTATTTTTCAAAACAGGTTAGGAATGTGCTCCTCAAAATGCATCTTGGGAAATACAGAAAACACTCTTTTTAACATACCCAGAACCTCAACCTATGGCCTCAACCTATATGGCCCACAGCCTTCTTGTCCCCAATTATGCATCTAACAGATTGTTTCTAAAATACAAATACAATTGTTTATAAAATACAAACTACCCTCACCCCAACAATGCCCTAAAGAAATGCACTTCTTTTCCCCAAACCACTGACCTTCTCCTCACAACAGTCCACAAAGCCACATATGCTATAATTCTAACTTTGGGAATTCCAGTTCCAGGAGACCATAGAGAAACAGCCTGATATGGGACGGGGCTCGATCTCACAACCCCAGGATCATAACTTCAGCCAAAACCAAGACTTTGTTGCCCAACCAACTGAGCCATTCAGGCACCCCTACTTCAGGGTTTTAAAGATAGAAAAACACAGATTTAAAAAAATCGGGAACTTTCCTGATTTTGTGCTCTCTCCATCCTCCCCAAAAGGCAGGTGGCAGGGAGTGCAGGTGGTAACTGTCTTCCACATGCAAAGCCCATGACTGTGGAGGACCTTTCATCAGAACCCTCTGGCTCCACAGAAGACACCTGAACACAAGCATCAAGGCCAACACCATCAAATCTTCCTCAGCACACAGATCTGATAAGAGCACCATCATTTTCAAGTCCTCCAGCTGCCCCAAAGTTCCTTCATATTACAGTCCTGGATTTTGAGTGCAACAACTGTTTCCCTTAATTGAAGGAAAGAGCCCACGGCCCCTGAAAAGGTGGTAAGATATGAGGAGAATAGAGATGGAGGTAAAACCCAACTTCCATTAAAACCACCACCCTCAGTCAAAGATGAAAAGTGTAGTGTAGGGAATATAGCCAATAATATCCTACTACTTCCTACGGTGACAGACTTATCACCATGAGCATCCAGTAATGCATAGAATTGTCAGATCACTATGTTGGATACCTGGAACTAATGTAACATTGTATGTCAACTATACCTCAATAAAAAAGCCCCCAATCCTCAAATTAAAATTTCCCACGAATCATATGTTAGCATTTCCCTCTGGAGTACTGAAGGAGCTCCAAAGAGATCCCTAAGTTCCCCAGCCTATTGTCTAGAGCAACCTGGCAGCACCCAAAGCCCTTGTTTGACATCAAGAGGTGTGTTATTCCCACCAGAATATTATTTAAATGAAAATATATTGAAAGAAAGAAAGAAAAAGCTTACAAAATACAGACTCTAGTTCAAATTTTATTTGCATACAAAAATATATTATACTGGGAAAAGCATATTACTGTTTCCAACTATATATAATTAATTACAAATATGTTCATAAAAGCACTTTAAATTACGGGAAAGCTAAGTTCCGAGAGAAAACAGAATATTAGCGTGGATCATCCGTTCTAATACGCTGCAAGCTGGTAAACCAAGTCAGTGTCACTGTCTAATTTGCCCAGAGATGATCTTAAAGGCTGGTGTTAGGACAAGCCGGAGCATGGCCCGGGGGTAGGTGAGCGCTCATCTCCGCTTTGGCAGCAAATTCCGTCGCTGATTTTACCAGGTCCTTGGAGCTTTCCAAAGCTTCTCCTTATGATGGAAGGACCCAGACCTTCTCCCGGTTTCACATGCCTGTGAAGAGGGAAGAAATAAGTTAGCCACTCACAAAGGTTTCCGATTCCTACGCTTAACCAGATCACACCACCACAGACAGGCATAAAGGCACCACACGTCATGGCGGGCTTCCCACGTGATGTACGTCGGATTAACTGGTACAGCTAGGCAGCCGGCTGCAGTTTCCATGAAGAGGCAGGCTTGGTACCTGGGTCTCACCTGAACTGCGCTGTAATTACTATAATCTCTGTCAAAACAGGCCTTAGTCTTCTGATGTGGGCTGGATGGTACGGCATGGAAGAGAATGAGCCATAAAATTCTCCAATGAATAGGAAAAACACCAGGACTTTCCTACTCACAGTTAGGTCTTGGTGTCAGAAACAGAGTCATTTTTAATTAACAAACTTCGGATCTAATTTTTCAGGTTTGACCTGGCCGTTTAGCAGAGTACAGCAAAAAAATATTTCTTAGGGAAAATCAACACTTTCATTGAAAAATTAAGAGGCTGGGACAAAATTCTTCTGCTCTATGACTGCCTAAGGCCCGCCAAGAGTACAGCTGGTCAGATTTTTATCCCAGAAGCTCTAGTTGATCCTTCTGGCTCTTAAGATCCTTTCTTTTTAACCCACCATGGGTTTTTTTGTTTTTTGTTTTTTTTAAGATTTTATATATTTACTTGACAGACAGAGATCCTAAGTAGGCAGAGAGGCAGGCAGAGAGGAAGGGAAGCAGGCTCCCCGCTGAGCAGAAAGCCCGATGCGGGGCTCGATCCCAGGACCCTGGGATCACAACCTGAGCCGAAGGCAGAGGCTTTAACCCACTGAGCCACCCAGGCGCCCCACGATCCTTTCTTTTTAAAACTGAGTGGGTAGATGAATTCTGAGGGCTCCATCTTCTGCCCCCATCGTAGTTATTGTCTGTATCTTCAGTTCCCCACATTTTCAATCACACAAAAGGGGTACCATTACTGTAACCGCCAAATGGGAAACAAGGTAGTGTGTACTTCAGTCTTTCACCAGTTGTCATGGGCCTTTGGTTACGGGGTCTTCCCAGGCCAATTCTTTCCTTTGGGACCCAACCCTGTAGAAGTCAGACCTCTCCAAGTTCCTGGATCTAACCTGAGAGGACCTCCCCGGTCCGTGGGATGGAACCACCTGTCGTGTTAGCACATTGCTTTTGCAGTCAGTCGGCTCATTTCTCCCCTGAAAAGCCTGCCAGGCTCTCGTGGTGGTAAGGCTCCCATCTTCCTCTCACCCCTACTCTGCATTTCTCAAACAAAATGTCATTGTTTGCCGGTGGCCTGTTCTCTGCCTTTGGAAAGGGCCAAGATCCACATGAACGCAGGCTTATCCTCAGAACTTCTTTCTGAACCACTAGAGTTCTTGGGTTTCAGAACCTAAAGAAGCCTGATGATGTAACTTCCTGCCCCAGGCAAGCTGGTAAATATTATGGCACTTTATCAGCAGGGGTGGTTGGTTTTCCGTTTGATTTTTTTTTTTTTTTTTTTTTTAAATACCAGGCATGTACTCACTTGCTAATGTTCTATCCAGATCAGCAATAAAGTCTTCTAGCTCTTTCGTGTCTCCTAGTTTGGCTGAAAAACAAGAGTCGACCTTCAGTTTCCATTATCAACAACAGCTCAGGGCGCCCTCGGTTCCCAGGGTAGTGTGGCCCCTTTTGCCTCACTCATCTTCAGGGACCTGATTTTCAAGCGTCCTGTACCAACCCTCAGTGCTCGGTGTCTGCTCCACGTTTACTTACAGTCAACTCAGACGCTGACTCTGAAGACCTGCCAAAATGTCTCCTCCTTGTGTTTTTCTGTTCATCAGCCCTCACGCCTCCCCCACCCCAACAACCTGGAAGGAAAATCTCCCTTCACTGCCTTAAAAGGGCAGGAGGAGTAAGGGGCTGCAGGGGAAGAAAAGAAGTTCTGATTTGGCTCAGTAGATTAAGCGTCTGTCATCCGCTCAGGTCGTGATCCCAAGGTCCTGGTATCGAGTCCCACATCAGGCTCCGTGCTTAGCGGGAGTCTGGTTTTCCCTCTCTCTCTCTGCCCCTCCCACCCACTTGCGCTTGCTCGCTCTCTCTCTCTCTCAAATAAATAAAAAAATTTTTAAAGATCTTTAAAAAAATAGTTTTCTTAAAAACGTTTTGATTTTTTGACTATGTAGGATTAATCTGTCAAAAAATACTCGGTAAGCATGGCACTGTGCAGAGCAGACACCCGGAGTCAGTGTTCCCGCTCCGCCTCACCTCTGCCCCATTATTGTTCCTGCTGCCACCCCAGGGCCACGGTGCAGCGCTCAGAGTCCCTCCAGTAGCAACGGAACGGAAAGACACCGAGCTTTGTCAAAACGGTGCGGGGAAGGTGCCGGGAGGCTTCCGGGTCCGGGACAGCCTGGTCCCATCCTGGTGGCCGCACAAGGCAACAGGTTCTTATCTCTGGATCCAGAGATATATAGGCTTTCCTGTAGAGCTCATTATTCATGCCTTCTCCAAAATGCATTCCTGGAGAGCTTTATTAATTAACCCTTGCTGGCTACAAACAGCTCATTGTTCTTAGCTTTTAAAGTCAATCCGCCACTAGAGCTTTCTCTCCCTCTAGAGCTTTCTCTCCCTCTTTAATTCCTATCTCCGGAGCATCAGGTGGCAATCTGGGCACTTGCTGAAGCCACTTCCTAGACTGCTCCGTTGCTCTGAATTCAATAGCTCTGTTTTACCCTCAGGGAGCTGGACAATTGCAGAGTCCCCGGGGGCTGATGCTAACACTGCTCCGTTGAGAGGAGAATTTAAAAATCATTTTTTTGAAAAAGAGGGAAATTCCTCCTTAATGCCAAGAGTGAGAACATTAATAGGATCTTCATATTTCTTTTTTTAACTCTGCTCCATTTTTATAGCATTCTGCAACTATTTTCAGTAAGTATAATGTTTCTTGAGGAAAAAACTCCTTTTGTTTTCAAAAGGGCACTTGTCCAGTATAACAGAACATTCAGCTCTCTAGCTGGAGACACTTGACAAGTGCCAAAAAATAAGAAACTGCTCATGCATCTTTAAAAACTTTTTTAGGTCTATTAATATCACAGGAGAGCCGGGCTGGGGCCTGCTATTTTAAATCATGTCAGATCATCGCTTGTCTCATGAGGATGACCCTAATTTACTGACTTGTTAAATTACTAATCTGAAAGCGTTGATCAACTAGTTAATGCCAATGGAAAGAAACCCACTTTCTGCAAACCCCAACTGCTGCTAAGTTTTCAATTCTAGAACCAACCAGTCGGGGAGAGAGCTCTGTCATTTGGCAGCCTTGATCACACCACGTGAGAGAGAAAGCAGAATCTGGGGAATACAGGTTTTCTCTCTCCCTGCGAATTTGGCTTCTTCCATTTATCTGATTCATTTTCACACTGATCAGAATCCTGAGAAAGAACGAACTGCCCTTCACACCGTCCCCTAGGAGGATGTTAGTTCTATTTGTTTTGCACATTTGGGGAAGATTGATCAGGGCTGAGGGGGAGGAGAGAAGACTGAAGGAGGGGACAGCAGTAAGAAGCTAAAACACACTCACACCGCAGCTAACCAGCTCACCTTTCCGAGGACTGCCAGCCGGGGAGAGCAGAGCCGGAGCGGAGTCTGTAGGAGAATTCAGTTTCTCATCACTGAAGCTGAAGCTGTTCCTATAGAGCGAATCTGCACCTTTCAGGAAAGAAAACATAACTCACTCAAGGTGGTTTTCAGCCCACAGTCTATTGGTAACCAAGAGCTCCTCTCCAAAAAGAGCGAATTGGTAAAGAAAACAAGCTGATTTCCAGATTTTATATTTATGCCCCCAAAATGATCTGAGACAGGGACTGTGCCTGTGTGTGTGTGTGTGTGAATGTGTGTGAATGTGTCATGCACACCAAGGTCCTTGCCTCCCTGAAGAATGCAGAGTAGGCTAGCATTATCATGACCGGACCAGACTCCTTTGCAGCACATAGGAGCCCACTGCCCAGGTGTCTGACAATCCAGCCAATGCTTGGCTGACGGGGTGGGGGGTAGGGCGGCAGGGTTGGGATTTTAGACCTAATGGATCATCTTTCCTAAAAAAGGTTCCTTCTGCCCTCTGTATTTCCTACAATACAAATACAAGGTTGGATCCCATTACCTAATAACCTCCCTCCTGGGAGTGCCTGGGTGGCTCAGTCGGTTAAGAGTCTGATTCTTGATTTCAGCTCAGGTCACTATCTCACAACTGTGAGATCCAACCCCTGTGCCGGCTCCATGCTCAGCGGGGAACCTGCTTGAGATTTTCTCTCCCTCTTCTTTTGCCCCTCCCCTCTTCTCCCCCCGTCTCTCAAATAAATAAATAAATCTTTTGAAGAAATGTTTAAATAATAATAATAATAATTCTCCCTGCCTGTTCAAGAGTCTCTGCCATGGTTCTCCTGAGAACCTACACTCTGAGAGAAGCTAGAGGGTCAGATAAATAGTTCTTCTAGAGATTGTCAATTATAGACAGTTTGAGTGATTTGGTGGCTCCCTCTGTTGTCAGACCCCTAAAGACCAGAGCAAGAGCCAGTCAAGGTCCCAGAAGCAGGGTTGTGCTAGGAGTCAAGGGAATCTGCTCAGCTACTTCGGGACTTGCCCTTGAGCAAGAGAGTATCTCTGAGTCTCAGCTTAGCCACCAAGAAAATGGGAAGGCTTCCTAACCCTTCCAGTCCCTTCCAGCTCTTAAGTTCTGAGAGTCCGCTTCTCTAGGCCCTACCAAGAAGAGGGAAACGAACCCACAGCCAGCCCAGCCACGCGGCTGTGACACGAGAAGGGAGCTAGTGGCTGAGCTGCACCCACTTGAAGGGCTCAAAGGCAGAGCAGCCAACGAACGGAAGCAGGATGTGGCCTCTGAGGTCACAAAGTAACAACCTTCCTGGTTAAAACCAAACACAGAACCAGCCATGGTTGTAGCAGAGATGAGCCCCGGGGAAGGCTCTTCAGGTGAGAGAAGGCACTACACCGGGCTCCCTTTCTCCCCAGCCTCCTCTGACCCAGTGGTCCCAGCACCATCTGTCTTCCTAACCTACACACCCATCTTGTCCACTCTTCCGAATATGCCCAACCTTCCCAATTTTTCTGCCTTCAGAGGTCCAGCTCACATTACCTAAAAGGACCATAGTCACTGCAGGGCTTGATGAGGAACACCTACTGAGATCCAAAATACCAAATCTCACACTTATTATTTCCCCAAAAATATATTCCTCAGAACATTGGTCCTTTGGAAAGAAGAACCATACGATCAACTAAGTCTGAGAGACACGGAGCACCCCTGGAGATTCCTACTGTGTCCTCCCACTTTAACGTCCCTAAAAGGTCTCAGGACAAACCAGCTTATCCTTACTTCTCAAATTGAACTACAGGGTGCATTTTTCATGGCAGCGCCTTAATATTTCTCAGGACACTTGCACTCCATGGAACTCAACTGTAGTAACACTGAGCCCAGCTCTAGAGCAGTCTGGATTTTCCCAAGGGAAAGGCTTTCCCTTACATACAAGAAAGTGGTCATGTCTGATCGACAGCAGAGCATTACTATGTGACACCCCGCAGCAGGGAGGGGAACTACCACAGGCAGAACCTGAGAAACTTGTAGGGAAAAGATGACGTTAAGACATAGGGTCAGGAAAACCACAGAGGGCCTGGGGAGCCCAGCCTCATGCCCAGGCCCCTGAGCCAGAAGAAGGAATATGAGGCATCTGGCACATAATCTGTGGTTCTGAGGGACACAACGAGCATCGCCCCCATCCCTGGCCCAGAGGCCCAGCCCAGAGACTTGGGGCCCAGACTTCAGTGGCCACACCTCTGGCCTCTATCTTCCAGAAGCAGCTGGTCTTTGAGAGCCAGTTTCACCACACCTCACTCCACCCGACCCTGACCACCTGCCCTTGCCCTGCTTTGGACTTCAACTCTTTTCTGCTCCAACTCAACAATTTTCCAGCCACATATACTCATTCTTGGGGGGAAATGGGGGTGAGGGAGGGGGAGACACACACACACACACACACACACACACACACACACACAATTTGTTTTTCCTCATAGCAAGTAGACCCGTGTCATTGCGTTTTCGGGGAAGGAATGATCTCAACATGGAAAAGGCCATTGCAAAATGGTAGGGAAAAAAAAGAATCCAGTGAAGATTCAGGGAAAATTCTGGGTCACTCGGGTGATTTTGAGACTCTGTAGAGAATGAGTCATAGTACCAGGACCTTGCCACAGTGGACCTCTTGGCCTTTTAAAGTCCGGTGTGAAAATGTCTTTTTGAGCCAAATATTTTCCTCAAACTTAGAAAATATATAGACAGGGGGGTGCCTGGGTGGCTCAGTGGGTTAAGCCGCTGCCTTTCTCTCGGGTCATGATCTCAGGGTCCTGGGATCGAGTCCCACATCGGGCTCTCTGCTCAGCGGGGAGCCTGCTTTCTCCTCTCTCTCTGCCTGCTTCTCTGCCTATGTGTAATCTCTGTCAAATAAATAAATAAATAAATAAAAAGAAAAAAAAAGAAAATATATAGACAAAGTGGCTGTTACTTGCCTAATAAAGTCAGTTGCAAACCAAACTTAAAATAATCAGAAATTCCTTTTACTGCTAATGAACTCAAGTTATTCATTCCCCCAATGAGGGAGAGAAAAAAATACGAGGTTCCCGTATCTATATATAAATACACACACACACACACACACACACACACACACACACGCAGGCATGTGCTCACTTCCCTCCCCCCTCCCCCCCCCCCCCTACCCCCCCCCACCCCCCCCCCCCCCCCCCACCACCACACACACACAGGCTCACACACCAGCACATTGCCACACCTTGATTCCTCTCTCTTTCCATGAGTTTCAGGGCACAATCTGAGCCAGACTTGATTCCAGGCTCCAAAATATTCAACCATCAACAGGAAATGGCCCCCAGCTTCCTTGAGCCAAACCTGCCCACAGTTTAGTTCCACCCTGTGGTAATACTGTACGCACGTCATTCACGAAAACAGCAACTTCCAAGAAGCCCAAAGCTGCTAAGAAGCCCAGCAGAAGCTGCCACAGTAGAGACAGCTGGGATTGGAGGCCATGACAGCTGTGAGACCCTGTGCAGATCACTTCACATCTGAGTTTCAGTTTCTTCTTCAGCAAAAGGGGAAAGATAACTAGGCATTCCAGGTATGATTCCTATGGTGTTCTTGTTATTTTTTTCTAAAGTTCCCGGCAAAATGGAGGATGACATGTTCAGGAGAGGAGAGGTCACCACAGAGAACAGTAACCCTCAAGACTACGGCCCAGCTTCCTCCTCCTCTTCAGAGAGTAACAAAATTCTTCTTCTTTTTTAAAAGATTTTATTTATTTATTTGACAGAGAGACACAGTGAGAGAGGGAACACAAGCAGGGGGAGAGGGAGTCGGAAAAGCAGGCTTCCCGCTGAGCAGGGAGCCCAATGCAGAGCTGTATCCCAGGACCCAGGGATCATGACCTGAGTCTACGGGAGATGCTTAACAACTGAGCCACCCAGGCATCCCAAGAGTGACAAAATTCTTAAGAGAAGCTTATCTTCGGAGGCACTCGAGAATAAACCTCCGTAAAACAAACCATCAACACAGAAGGAGCCTAACCTCTAGACCTTGCTTCCTTTTATCCAATAAAATTTTACTCCACAGACTTTTTGAAGCACCCTCCATGAAGAAGATCTCATGGAAGGCATTGTGGTCGATGAAAAGGTAAGGAAAGCCTGACTTCCTGATCATTTCACTCCTCTGGAACTTCATCCTGCGCAAACAGCCAGTCTGATAAAATGATACCAACATGTTGCTCACGGACAGCATATTAACATGTGACCGCCCCACCCCAGTGTCAGATGCTGCTATTAACAGGGGTCTGAGAGGCACACACAGTGGTGATTTGGGGAACACTGGTAGGTGATAAGACTAGATATTTCAAGGCTCCACAGCATCGACTTCAATCAGCTCTAAAGCCCCATCTCACAAGCATCTCCAAGTCCCACTAGAAATGACCTTGGCAAGGCAACTTTGGCGAGCTGAAGCCAGGCACCTCACACTCAGGGACCAAGTTTTCCAAGACCCCAGCTGAAGAAATGTCAGCATATTCGATATACAAACAGCCTGCTTTAGTGCTCACCAACAGAGCTTTAGAAACTCTGTCAAAACAGACGCTTGTTTAAAATGTAGTTGAGCTTTTGGAGCATGGGGGCAGGGGAGAAAGGTAATTTAGGGTTAGTGCCGACATGTGCTACTCCAGAGGGAAGGAAAGCCACAGACAGTAAACCTTGCCCAGAGCTCCTGTAAATATAGAACAATCCCACACGTTGAAGACAAGCAAACTATAGTAATTAACTGGGAAAAAGAAAGCCTTGGACCTGTTTCCCTTTTGCCACAGGGAATGGGGGTGAATCTCCCTTCAACACTATAGCCCCAGCTTCCCTCTCGACACCTCTCCAGGTCTCTGCCAAAGTGAGCCCCGTTCCCCCACCTGGAACCCCTACCATCATGCCAGGGCCACCTGAGGGCTCCTAAGCTTCCATTCTCTCCTGGCTTCAACAAGTTCAGATTCTAGCCTCTGGAGCTCCTATCCTGGATCTGCCAATACACTATCAAGCTGGCACCCAGCGTCCAGCAGGTGCACACGCTGAAAGAGTCTAGGCAAAGATATACAAATGCTCTGGTCTTGCGCATGCTAAAGGAGCCAGTTCCTCATTCCCTAAGACGGTTCTACAATATCACAATAGCCCTTGCATACACAGGAGACTTTGGATCCTTCCTGTTAAGTAGCAAAATACTTCCCCACCCCCCTTCAAAGGAAAAAGGTGTGTGAAACCCCAACACGGCAAAGACGGAAGTTCCTACCACCTTTTAAAGTTCATATAAAATCATTCGATGAAAATATAAATTAACACATTGGTTAAAACTTGGTAATCCTGAGTGAAAATTTCTTTGAACATATTTGAGGAATCATGGTGTGCATGTACAGTTTTGAAAATATGGAAAAAATCGGAGCACCTGGGTGGCTCAGTGGTTAGGAGTCTGCCCTCTCCCAGGGTCCTGGGATCAAGCCCCACCCCCACAGCAGACAGCGGCAGGCGGCAGGCACCCGCTTGGGCTCCCTGCTCGCCAGGAAGCCTGCTTCTCCCTCTCCCACTCTCCCTGCTCCTCCTCCTGCTCTCACTGTTTCTCTGTCCCAGAAATAAATAATATTTTGTTTAAAAAATACTAAAAAGCAGTATATTTTTTAAAATAAGTTTAAACCCAAGAAATTTATAGCCTCTGGGGCAAACCTCTAAGGATCAAGTTTGAACAACATTGCCCGAGCTCCTAATTACACCGCCCTTTTACTGCTGACATTAAGACAGCTCCCACCAAAGTGTCTGTTGGACCCAAGTCTAGGGGAAAGGAACCAGCCTGTTTTGATCAAGCCCCATTTGAATGCCATCCGAATGTGGCGTGATCTTGCAATTTTCATTTTGGTCCTCTTCATGTCTCTAAAGGACCCCCTGTAAGTGGGAACAGGGAGTACTTATTAAACGAACATTCTTCTATCTAAGTAATTTGCTTCTTTGGATGGAAGGAATAGTCTGTTTCTTCTTTGGATGCAAGCAACCCTTTTTTTATTTTAGTAAGAAAAGGAAGGGTTCTTTTCTTTATTTCCTTTTCTTTTTTGGGGGGTAGGGGCAGAGGGAGACAGAGGAGAAAGAGAATCTTATGCAGGTTCTGCATGGTGCCCACACACGGAGCTCAATCTCACGACCCTGAGATCATGACCTAAGCTACAATCAGGCTGATGCTTAACGAACTGAACCACCCAGGCGCCCCTAAGGAAGGGTTCTTCAAAAATAAGAATTGCTGCTTTGAGGTACTGAGTAAGGTGGCTACCTTTCTTGAGTGATAGAGCCCTAGATGAGGCTGAGTGAGAATCAAGGACCACTGGCTGATAGCTCATTTGTAACATTTCCATTTAAGACACTTGAACAATTGTATCTGATCTATAGAACAGAGCCTGGTGCATGCATTTTAATGTTTTCCTGAAAGCATGAAACAGAGCAAATTTTTTCTCCTAAATCGTTGAGCCTATGGATGTTTCCCACTAGCACTACTAAGCAGCATCCTTTCAATTTCGCAGCTAGAGAAACTGAGGCCCACCTACTGCCCAGGGCCCCCAAAGAACTCAGCCTGGGCCCCACTGACCCAGGCAGATGACCACTGCCTTGAAGAGACACCTTCAGGCACAACCACAATAAAGAGGCACAAGTGACCCAGGTCCAGTAGGACCGGCTAACCATCCATGGTGACCAGAGCAGTCTTTAGGACTGTGGTAGAGATCCTATGAGATAACACATGTAAAGCACAGCAAATGGACCACTACTAGTAAGAGCTAATAAATAATAATAATAATCCTAATAAAGAGTAGCTCGTAAAAGTGAGCTACTTTTATGATCATTATCCTGGTATGTCCTCCTTTGGTAGCCTAAATCTCAGTAGGATCTACCTCTTTCATTGTCCTCCTCAGAAAAGCAGTGAACAGGTAAACACATCGAATAAGTAAATGTCTGTGCTCAGTTCTTGGTGGTAGTTAAGAGACAAACATTATGCTTCCTCAAGAAATTATTATTTGACACTGCTTCTGCCAACACTATTTCTAACCAGTCTTATGGGGGACAAACTACACATTTATAAGGAAGACAAGTGTCATTGGAGCCTTCTTTAGACTGTCCCTACTATGCCTCTAGCCACCAAACTAAAGGTCAGCAAAACAGTTAACAACAAAAACAGAAAACAAAATACACACGTGCGTGCAAGGGCATGTCCCCCCTCAAGAGAAACTGTAGACAACTCCAAATGTCTCCCCCCAAATCGTTAAGAATGTGTTTCTGAGTGCCTGGTCTTTGAGGCCCCTGAAAACCAACACTGAAATCCTACTCCCAGGGAGTTGCAATCACCCCTGATGGGCCAGCTCAGACCATATCCCAGCCAAACGCTGCTGTGGTTTAGAAAGGAGTTGTTCTTTGCAAGAGCACAGCACTGGACAGACTGTCCCAGCTTTCTTTCCTGTGGGGGAGAGAATTGGTACTTGATGAGTAACTCGCTCCATGCCCCAGGAGACATAATAAGTTTGGCCCCAGATAGTGAGACAAATTTCAAAAGTTTTTAGATTTCCCTTTGAAATTCAAAAATAATTGATCCCATCATTACCCATAAAGTCCAGAAATACAAAACAGAAAATTAACAGCACACTATTCCATTCCCGTTCACCTCAAAAGCTGCAATTAAATCTAACCCTTGGGCGGGGCTGCCAAGGAGAGTCAAGAGGGACCTCAGGTTTCTGACTCAAACCCTGGACAGGGTGATGAGTGCCTTTATTCCTTTTCAGGAAGACAGCTCATGTTGAGGTCTGGGACTGTGTCTTTGCCCTGGAACAAGGAAGAGCTTCAGATTTCAAAAGAAGAGAATCACAAGGAAAGGTCACTGTGTCATGTTTTCACTTCCAGAGTCAAGGGCAGCAAAGGGAGTGATATTCATGATGGTAACAGGTCTAGGGAATGAAATCTCAAGAATTATTCAGAAAAGTTCACTTTGAGAAATAATAAGTCATCCAAAATTTGAAAACTAACAATTAGATAATACTGAAAAGTCACCAAATTCGTTGGTTAGTGTTTTTGTTTTTTTTGTTTGTTTCTTTGTTTGTTTTGTTTTTAAGATTTTATTTATTTGGGGCGCCTGGGTGGCTCAGTGGGTTAAAGCCTCTGCCTTCAGCTCAGGTCAGGTTCCCAGGGTCCTGGGATCGAGCCCCGCATCGGGCTCTCTGCTCAGCTGGGAGCCTGCTTCCTCCTCTCTCTGCCTACTTGTGATCTCGATCTGTCAAATAAATAAAAAAAATCTTTTAAAAAAAACTTTAAGATTTTATTTATTTGACAGAGAGAGAAAGAGCACAAGCAGTGGGGAGCAGCAGACGGAGAGGGAGAAGCCATCACAGGGCTCCATTCCAGGACCCTGAGATCATGCATGACCTGAACAGAGAGCAGACCCTTAACCAACTGAGCCACCAGGGGTTCCACCAAATTTGCTGTTTGAGACCGAAACAGGTATCTATATAATCCTTACAGACCACTTGGTCCTCGGAAAAAAGCTGTCTCACTCCTTGTAAGGTTGTTTAAGACAAAGAGACCCAGGGGTAGTCTTGCTTATGAGAAAAGCTGCCAGGAGGCACCTCTATGCCCATGTGCTCTGGCTCCCTCTCCAGCCTGAGTGGGTGGGGGGAGATGTGCAAGCCTGCAGTCCCCGCGGTGGGCCCGCCTGAAGGAAAAGGGATACTTGAACTCTGTAGCGCCAGAGAGTCTTTCAAAACTGCGGGCAGTACAGCAGCAAGTCTGGGAGCTCAGAGCCAGAAGAAAACGCAAGAAGTTATTTCAAAAATCCCAAGAACAGCAGCTTATGAAATCTTTCCTGGTGTCACAAATTTTTTCAGTATTGTGCCCTGCCCTATCTTCCTCCACCCCCATTCCTGTGGCACTTGACCCACACACTCTGAAAAAAAAAAAAAAAAAAAAAAAATGACTGCAGAAAGAGAGAAAGGCAGGGGAAGGCAGCAGAGGTAGCTGAAAACAAGCCTGGCTGGGGTCCCAAGAGTCCCGTCTGGCTAGAAAGGACAAGCTGCTTTATTAAAACCCTCAGGCCTCCGGACACCTGCAGGTGGCAGGTAGCCCAGCTGGCCCTCCGAGATCTTCCTAGTGACAGCCCCCGGGGTCTTGCCCTCGCTGCGGGCGTCCTAGGACCGCGCGGTGTCGTGGGCTCACTGCGCTGGGCGCCATCCCTCGGTCTACAGATCGGCAAACTGAGACCCGAGCCCCCCCCCCCCCCGCTCCCCTCCTTACAGGGACTTCCCCCGGCTCCCGCTCCTTCCCGACTGCCACACTTACTCTCGGAGTCGCTGAAGCCGCTGCTGTCGCTCACGCTGGCGCTGCTCCGCCGCTTCATGCGCTCCAGGTGCTCCTCGTAGTGGAAGTGGCGCTCGTGGAAGGGCGACGCGAAGTCGGCCAGCACCGCGTCAAACTCGCACAGCGCATCCGTCAGGTCCCCGGCGGCCGCCGAGTCCAAGGCCGGGGCTGGGGACGGGGAGGGCGGGCTCAGGTGCTGGCGCGGCGCGGCCGTCCCGTCCCGGGGCCCGGACGGGGCCGCCACCATTCCCGAGGAGAGCCGGCATTCACGGCGCGCGTGCCGAGTGACAGCCACGCTGGCGCTGCCCGTCGCTCATCTTCGCTGCTCTCAACCAGCCCCTGAAGCGGTGCTACTACCCTGCCCATTCCACCGACGCGGAAACTGAGCCTCCGCCGCGTGGGGGTGCCGACCAAAGGTCACCCAGCTAATCGACGCAGCGGAACTCTTCCCACGCGCGGTCGGGGACTCGCCGCCACTCGCGTCCCCCGGGGGCGCGCGCGAACCGGAGGCGGTGGGAAGATTGGGTGGGGATGCGTCCGTCATGGGTCCCCCAGCCCGGCGCCGGAGGACGGCCGAACCCGCCCGCAGCAGGGTCCCGCGGGTGAGGATGGAGACGGACGCCGTGGGACGCCCTTTCTCTCGAAGGGCCGGGGCTTTAGGGGTCCCACACTCACCTGCCGCCGCGGCGGCCGCGGGGCTGCTCTGCGCGGCGGGCGGCTTCATGGGCGGGCTCGGCCCCGCGCGCGCGGCGGAGGGTCCTGCGGGATGCTGAGCCCGGAGACTGTGCGACCGCTCGCGCCGAGGCCTGCGCCGCTACCCGGGTTTATGTCCGCGCTCGCGCCCCGCGGGTCTGGCTCGCCTGGCCGCGCTCCTGCCGCGTCTCCCCTGGGTCCGCGCACACTCCCGCTCTTTCTCCCGCCGCCGCCACCCTCCTGCCCCGGTCTTATAGCCGCGGGCGGAGGCGGGCCGGGGCGGGGCCGGCGGGTGTGTCCCAGCAGCCGCGCCGGGGACGCCCCTGTCCCCCAGGCACCGCCCTCGCCACGCGCCCACCGCGGAACCGCAGTGACGGCGAGTTGCCGGAGCCCGGGTTACAGCCCCAAATATTTACTCGCCACTTCGCCCGCGCGCCCTGACAACCTGCCTAGCTGAAGTGTCTCTGTCGCCACCGGAGCCCCAAAGAGTGTACGGCTGGGCTGGAGCACCCCCCCCCCCCCCCGCTTCCTGCCGCGTGCCCTTTACCTCCTCCAGTCTTAGTTTCCTCATCTGTGAAATGGATGTGCTGAGCCGCTGGGGTTTGCTGCGAAGAATAAAGTAGCCCTAGGAGGCCCAGACGGGGGTCACACACGCTGAGGGAGGCTCCCGCGTCCTCACCCCATTTCCCCAGGGGACTTAAGCGTTGTGGGCAAACCGAGTGCAGAGATAGAAGACCAGAGGGGCAGAAGGCGTGGAGTGCACGCGGTTACAAGCCTTAATTGCTCCCATCTGAGAGCCCGGAGTCTGACCTTGTCCTGGCCTTTCACCCCAGCCCTGACTTTATTCAGGAGGAGTTTTTGTCAGGGAAAGAAATTACTGCTTAGATGTAGCCCATACCCGGTGCCTTTCAGCGTCTGCTCCAATGGGCAACCTACCCAGCCATCTTGCTGGGGACCAGTCATGGTCAAGAATAACTCTCCCTGCACTGCCCCAGGAGGCAGCCACTAGCCACAGGTGGCTATGTAAATGTAAGGCAGCTAAAACAGACTACAATAAATACCTCGTCTCTCAGGCTCACCAGACACATATTAAGCGCTCAACGGCCACCATTGCAGAAAGTCCTATTGGACAAGGCTGCCAGGGTCTCTGACCCACAAAACTGGCCTGGGAGGGTAGAGAGGCCTCTTACCCGGTTATCAAGAGCCTCCTGGGTCAGATTCTGTTATGCACCATTTCCAGCCCATACAGCAATCCTGAGAAGTGGAATTATTGCTAGTTTCACAGGTGAGGAAACTGAGGCGCCAGAGATTAAGTAGGTTGCCAGTCAGGTAGTGATGGAAAGGCAGGTCTCCCTGGTTTCGGAGCCACTTTGGGTTTCACCACACTTTCCCTTCCTCCATGTGCACAGTGAAGAACGGGCCCCCAGGAGGAAAAGGCTCCGAGTGACAGAGCGGATCCCAGGCCCTTAAAGCGACAAGGCATTTTTCATTTTACCTCCTTTTCTTATTTTTCCCACCTCCTTTTTAAATTCTTTTTTTCCTTCCTTTCCTCCCTCATGCTCTTTAACTTGCGTGGCACCCAGTGATGATACCCGGGGCTAACTGAGCAGCGTCCGATCTGGAAACTGAGGCCAGGGAGCTGCTTTCCAAACGAAGTTCTGCCTTCTCATCTGGGGCTGGGGTGCAGGGTGGTGGACACGCCCGCCCGCCTCCTGCAGGAAAACTCTGAGTCCCCGTCAGCCAAAGAATCAGCCAAGTTGATCTTCCGAAGAGCCTAGAAACAGCCCTACTTTTTAGCAGCTGTTGTCAGTTTCCTGAGTGACAAAGAAGATAACCTTGTCTCTTCTAGCAGAGATTGGTTGGCTGTTGTCATCTCTACCCCTTTGTAAAAGAACTCACCCAGACATCGGGGAGATGGCTGGGCAAAAGGCCCTTCCAGGATGGGTGTCCCTTAGGCTATGGAAGACTACTGCTCTCTCTTTTTACTAATTATAAATTTTAAGAGAAAATTAGGTAATAGTACTCTGTATCCACACTGAGAATTAACACATGTTAATATCGTTATTTTTGCCTTGGATATTTTTTGAGACAAAGCTAGCATATGATAAAGTACACAAATCTTGAATGTACAGTTTGATAAATTTTTACCTATGTATACACCTGGGTGACCAACCCGATCAAGATGCAGTATTTTGACTTCATCCCAGAAGGATCCCTATGCCGTGTTCTAGTCAATAACACCCCATTAGCAACCGTAATGGTAACCCCTATTCTGAATTCTGTCGCAAGGAAATAGCTTTGCCAATTTGAAGCTCCTTAACAAAATCACACTGTATGTATTCTTTTTATATCTGGCTTCTTTTGTTTGACATAATGTCTTCGAGATTCAACTTTATTGCTGCAGTATTAAGCCATCTTCCTGCTGGTGGACATTTGGACTGTTATTTTGCTCTTGTCACTGTTGCTATGGTAAGTGGCTCTGTAATGCGTATTCGTGGGCCTGTCCCCTTGTGTACATGATAGTCTCTAGGATATGTATCTAGAAGTAGAGTAACAATATGGGTTTGATTATCTCTAGTCATTGCCTAATACAAACAGAGCCACTATGAACAGCCTTGTATGTTTCTTTTGGGGCACAAAATCACTTCTCTTGGGTTTATACCTAGGAGTGGCATTTCAGAATCATAGGATAGACATATTCCGCTTAGCTTTCAAAGATACTGCCAAACCGTTTTCAAGCCAACGGTGGTTGGATAAATCTACGTTCCCAGCAATGTATAAGCATTCCAGTTGCTCCATATTTGTGTCAACATATGATATTGTTAGACTTGTTAAGTTTAGCCACTCTGGTGACTGAGTCTGGTACCTGACTGCAATTCTTCTTCGTCTTCTCTTTCTCCCCCACTTCCCCCTTTACCTTCCTCTCTCCCACCTCTCTTCCCTCCTCCTCCTCTTTCTCTTCCTTCTTCTTCTGGCTTTAATTTACATTTTCCTAATAAGTAATTAAATGACCACCTTTTCATGTGCTTCAAATTTTTTTTTTTTTTAAGATTTATTTATTTATTTATTTGACAGACAGAGATCACACTTAGGCAGAGAGGCAGGCAAAGAGAGAGAGAGGGAAGCAGGTTCCCTGCTGAACAGAAAGCCCGATGCGGGGCTCAATCCCAGGACCCTGGGATCATGACCTGAGCCCAAGGCAGAGGCTTTAACCCACTGAGCCACCCAGGCACTTCTCAAATACTTTTAATAAGAGAAATAGAACAATACAGACCAGGTCGAGATCCTCTTGGTTTTCCTTCCCAGCCCTAGCCCCCTCCCTCCCCAGAATCAGCCACTACCAGGAATTGGTAAGTACCCTCCCAGTCTGTGTTTTTGTACTGAAACTATATGTGTATGTTTATGTAAAAAAAATGTATAGTAATACTTTATGTGGTTTTAAAATTTACATAACTTGTGCTGCAACATGTTTTGTTTTCACTAAACATTGTCTTTACATATGCTGATACACACAGATCTAGTTTATTCACTGAATCGGCCCAATTGAATTCCATTGAGTGACTACAGAAGGCTTTATTAAGCCACTTTCCAGTTGATGGACACTCCAGTTGATGGACATTTGGACACTTGGATTGTTCTCAGTCTCTGTCACAAACAATGCTTCAGTTAACATGCTCCTACCTACCTCTTATTGCTTACATGAGTCCACTGTAGTGTGTTTCCTACTGTAGAACCAGACAAAAGGCAAAGGTTAATCCTATAATCCATTGAGCTTTTGACTTGTTCCATTTTCTATTCCAGGGGCCTCTATGGTCCCAGCCACATGGCCATACTGACAAAGATGATAAGTGACCTCACAGTTCAAGTGTGACCTTGTCCTTTACTGAGGAGGGGTGGGGAACCCTGTGTTTCACCAGCCTTGAACCTGAATTTAGCCTCACGATGGGATTTACACAAATTTCTGCTTCCAGAAGGTCACTTGGTCCTTCTGTGAAGGAGACCTGTGTGGTCTCCTTCCAGAAAAAGACTGGAGGCAGCTTATGATTTTGAAACAGGGCGACTTCTCACTTTTTCTTTCTTTCTTTCTTTCTTTCTTTTTTTTTTATTTTTTTTTAGATTTTATTTATTTATTTGACAGTCAGAGAGATCACAAGTAGGCAGAGAGGCAGGCAGAGAGAGAGAGAGAGGGAAGGAAGCAGACTCCTTGCTGAGCAGAGAGCCCGATGCAGGGCTCCATCTCAGGACCCTGAGACCATAGCCTGAGCTGAAGGCAGAGGCTTTAACCCATTGAGCCACCCAGGCACCCCAACTTCTCACATTTTTAACACTAGTTCTTTATCTTAATTGGCATCTCTTCTGCATTCCTTTGACCACTTTCTCCTGAAGATTTGTTCTGAATATCTACCTAACCACCTCACCATTTCTCCTCAGGGTCCTATGGAATCCTCCTCTGTGAAATTAAATTCTGACCTCCCTACAAGGCTCTCCTTGACCTTCTTTTGAGAAACCAGACTTCATCAAAATATAAAACTTTTGTTCATCAGAGAGATCATTATGAAAAGAAAAAAACAAGACACAGACTGAAAGAAAATATTGCAATACATATATTTGACAAAGGATTTGTTTTTAGAACATGAAAAGCCATCTACAAATTAATAATAAAAAGGCAAAACCTGGGCAAAACACTTGAACCGACACCTGACAGAAGTTCTATGAATGACCTGTTAACATGTGAAAAGTCAAATACAGTATTACCCTGCAATCTAGCAATTTTCCTACATCTTTACCCAAAAGAAATAGAAAACACTCTAAAAATACTCTGAAAATGCATTTTTATTCATAGTAGCCAAACACTGGTAATAACGCAAAGATCCATCAACAGGATAGATGTACAACTGTGATGTGCTTATACAACAGAATACTGCTCAACAGTAGAAAGAACTACTGACCCACAGCAACAACATAGAGGAATCTTGGAAATACTGTGCTTACAAGGGTCCTGCAGTTGGCAAAATAACAGCCCCTCAAAGATGTCCAGATCCAAATACACATAATCACGTGGCAAAATGACCATCATGTGATGAAGGTTGAGGACCTTGAAATGGGGAGAGAACTCTGGATCACTCGAGTCCTAAAAAGCAGAGAAGCCCTCCTTGCTGTGGTCAGAGGAAGATGTTACAATGGATTAACGGTCAAAGACACAACATTGTTGACTTTGAAGATGGTGGAAGGGACAACCAAGCCAAGGAATATGGGTGGTCTCTAGAGGCTAAAAGAAGGCAAGGAAAGAGACTTCTCTAGGGAAAGGAACAAAGTTTGGCCAACACCTTGACTTTGACCCACTGAGAACACTTACTGATAATAAACTTCTGTGGTCTTAGGCAGTTAAGTTTGTGGTAATCTGTTACACCAGCAACTAGACACAATCTTCAATGGTTTTCTTATTTTGAGAGTTGATTCAAGCATATGTTTGTTTGTTTTTTTTTAATTCCTTCAAATAAATATTTTCCTATTTTTTTTGTTTATTTCTGTGTTTGTGTTTTTACTCCTAGCCTTTCTATTTCTGCTCATCTGTCTGTGCTCTGTGGCTGTCCAGTGGCCCTCTATTCATTTGTACTGCCTTTTCTCTTCTGCTTGGTGTCTAACTCTCCAGTATGTTTTCTTTAGGCACACATTGGTGTATATGCTTTGAGTAGAATTATGCCTCATGATCATAATCTGGGTTGATAACCTGGGACCAGAAGATCAGTTTCTATGTCTTTGAATATTGCTTTTCATCATTTTAATGGCTAATGCATAGATTAAAAATTTAATCAGTTCCCCACTTTCCACATTTAGATTGTTCTCAGTTTTTCACTTTTATAGATGACACTTTGAACAACACTTTAGTAACTATATACTTAGGCTCATTCATTATTTTTTCCTTAGACTAAATTCATAAATTGCTGGGTCAAAGAAAATACAAAATGCTAAGTCTTTCAGTATGTAATTTCCAACCAACCAACCAATCAACACAAAGATTATATTAATTAAGACATAGCTTCTGCAGAAAATACAAGACAATATTAGCACATCAATCAGGTTTTTTTTCTGATACTCTCCTACCAACCAATCGTCGGGAATGGAAACATTCTGAACTGTTTTCCTAAATAAAAAATTGGAAATAAAATAGAATGAGCTCACATGTTAACAATCAGATACAAAACAAGTACCTACTTTCTGAAATGTCACCTTTATCAAACCAGTGCTCTTTGAGGCCCCCTTACAATGTAGTGCCTGTTTTGTAAAAGCACACTTGTTTGGTTTTGAGGTCTGACTGTGCAGGGGGCCGGGGGCATTCTCATCCTCTTTTGTGCTCTGATTCTCCCTAACAATGCCGACTAAGCACTTTGTTTTCAACCACAGGGTCTGGGCTCTGCATAGTTATACCATGCCTTTTAGATTAAATCTGATTTCTTCCTTCAAGTGGATACTTTATTCTTATAGCAAGCAGGGTGTAGAGTTCAGAGAAAGGAGATCCTGTTTTATAATGTTTATTAATGTCTTAAAACTTGTGCCCATCTGTTCTGAGTCTGAAAGAAATCAAAGTTAGGCTTACAGAAATCAGGCACAGTGAATCAATCAATTAATTAACCTTTGTTGACTGCCAACAATGCGTAAGGCAACAGGAATAACAAAATCAGAGAGTAAACTTAAAATACATTGGTAAATATTCTACTTTCCTTTAGTTTTAGTTGCTTTTCCTGGAATATTAGAGGAATGTTTAAGTTTGCATTGTGTTCTTCTAGATGCTTCTTTTTTTCTTAGCCTGGAGGAAAACCATGGTAGCTTTTAAACTTTCTTGTTTTTAGTCAAAAGATGCTTTCCAAAATTAAGGAAAATGGAGTTTGCCATATGGGTGTCGCCTTTATATGTCTCCTCTTTTGCCTATTTTTCTATTCAGGTGTTGTCCTTTCCTTACTGATTTGTAGGAATTCTTAAAGTATTTTTGATATAGATTCTTCTTTGATGTGAGACATCTTCTCTCAGTTTGCAGTTCATCTTTTTATTTTCTTTAACATGTCTTTTGATGAATACAGGTTTTTAATTTCATTATAGTTAAATCCATCACATTTCCATTTTATAGTGAGCTTTTTTGTGTCCGGTGTTTAGGAAATCCTTCCCTACCCTCAAGACCTAAAGGTATTTTCCCATGTTTTCTTCTAAAATTTTTAAAGTTTTTCTTTTGACATTTGAACCCTTAATCCATCTGTAGTTGATTTGCGTGTCTGATGTGAGATAGGAATCTGATTTGCTTTTCGTATGGATAATCATGTTTCCCTGTCCCATTTCTTGAATCCCTCATAAATAATCAAAAAATGCAAATGAAGACCATAAAGAGATACGAATTTATGTCCATTCGATGGGGAATAATTAAGACATCTGGTGATACCAAGTTCTGAAGAGGACAGATCAATAGGATGTCTTAACGTGTCGCTGGTGAGAGCATAAGCTGCCACGACTGCTTTGGAAACGGGTATGGCATTGTCTTGCAATGTTGAACGTTCCCACACCCTATCACCAACCCACATTCCATTTCTGGTTCTAAACCAAAGACGGTTCCAGGTATGCACCAGGAGAGAGAACCACCTATGAAAATCTCCAATGCAGCTCTCTTTATCACAGCGAGAAATGTGAAAGCCTGAACTCCAGTATCCGGCAGGCCAGATAAAGGCTGGTATATTCATCGCATGAAACACTACAGGGCGCTGAAGATGAATGAATCACAGTAGCCACAACAGTAGGAATGACTCTTGGTAATAGAAAACTAAATGGAAACAACGTCCCAGAAGATTAAATAGGGCATGATATCTTCTCCAAAAGAGTTACAATTAAAACTAATCATTATATGGTTTGCACACATGTATATGTGACTTAAAAATATTTTTTAAATCAAGAATGAATAAAAATAAAAATACAAAGTTTTGAATTGTGGTTACATCTAGTGGGAGTGGATAAGGTAAGTGGGTGAGGTCAGGTGCACTCAAAAGATGGAAGATGATGGTCGGTGTGTTTCTTCTCTAATTGGATAGTGAGCTCATGGGTGTTCATTATATGATCAATGAATAAACATCCAAGTAGATACAATAAAAGAGGGCTGAGCATGGACCAGAGATGAGTGGGAGGTAAACCAAGGGTAATGAGTTCAACTTAGTGCCTGAGATCCATTGAAAATACAGTCGGGGGAGAAAATTCGCACAGACCCTTTGTGAAAGGAGCTGGCGTAAGGTTTGAGGTCATGGTGCTTAAACACAACGATCAAAAGTGTTAGGGATGAGGAACAGGTATGAACAGATTGAAATTCCTCACCCTAGTAATTTTTTCCACCAGATCCTGATTAGCTGCTAGTTAATAAATATGCAGTCTGGCTAAATTCTATGTGTTTGGGGGCCTATTCAGACCAGAGTGGGGAAAAAAAAAAAAAGTCTATAAATCAATTCTCCAAGTAGCTGCTGGATTGAAAGAGAAGCAAGCTGACTAAGAACACTCCAGATTCTTTATGGACTGCCATTAGAGCACAAGAATAAGTTAAAGATTGAGTTTCCAAACTTTAAATCATAAAAGCGGCTTACATTTTCCCATGATTTTACAGTTTACGTAGTGTTCTCATATAATGCTTCATTTGATCATGGGGCAAGAAGCCTGAGAACTTATAAAAAATCGAGGCTGTCAGATGTTTGTGACAAAAAAGTAACAATAAAAGTAAAACTGACTTCTGATGTTACTTCAAAACCGAGTCTCTGGATAAAAGTTAACTAAAGGCATCCCAAAAAGTGGGATGTAAATTTCAGTGTGATCTTCTTGTGCTTCGACTTCTTTAAGTCTTCATCTCAACAGGAGGTTATCTTACTGCTGTTCTAAAATTCCAATTCAACAAATATTTGTTGAGTGGCTAAAATATGCAGGGACTGTGCTTGGATCCAGGAATAAAAAATGAACAAGGAGGACAGTAACCATGGAGCTGTAGAGAAACATGTTGAATATAATTAATATATTTCTATTTTAATTTTTTAAAAATGTATCATGTGTGGGGGCACCTGGGTGGCTCAGTGGGTTAAGCCTCTGCCTTCAGCTCAGGTCATGATCTCAGGGTCCTGGGATCAAGTCCCACATCGGGCTCTCTGCTCAGCAGAGAGCCTGCTTCCCTTCTTCTCTCTCTGCCTGCCTCTCTGCCTACTTGTAATCTCTCTCTGTCAAATAAATAAATAAAATCTTAAAAAAAAAAAATGTATCATGTGTGGTATCTTCTACAAAGCTTTATTTGGTGTTACCTGGAACACATCCAGTGAAGTCAATAAGCGCTTCTATGTCCCCAGTGGACCTTGCCATGTTTCCTTTAGAGTATCCATCCTGCTGACGTGCAGTTATTTGTAGATGTGTCTATAGCAGACACTTGTTACCTTTGTTCTGGCCAGGATTTTTTCTTCTCAGAAACTCCTTTCTCCACTTTTTAGGGCTGTCAGTTACCTGGCCCCCACCTCTCCCACACACAGGGGAGGCAACCCACACAGACTGACCACACATCGGGGTGGATCTGTGGCCCACGCCTCTCTCTGGAAGCTTGATTTGGACCCTGGAAGAGAAAGAATTCATCTCTCTTCCTCAAGTTACTAGTACTAACATCACAGACACCTAGAACTTTGGCTCTATAGGAGAATCTAAGAACCCATTGGAGAGCAGAGTTACAGGATGAACAAAGACTTAATTCTGATGCTACACTTGAAGCCTGAATCCAGTGGTGTCTGAAGCCCACATCCTGGAAATTTCCAATTAAAAGAACCAAATAGGGCGCCTGAGTGGCTCAGTGGATTAAGCCGCTGCCTTCAGCTCAGGTCATGATCTCAGGGTCCTGGGATCGAGTCCTGCTCGGCAGGGAGCCTGCTTCTCTCTCTCTCTCTCTGCCTGCCTCTCTGTCTACTTGCGATCTCTCTCTGTCAAATAAATAAAATCTTTAAAAATAAATAAATAAATAAATAAAAGAACCAAATATATTGACTTCTAACTTCAGCTTGTTAGATGATGGAGGAGCTATGGGTAAGGCTTAATGGGCGCCACGTTGACCCTGCTCACACAGCATGCATAATACCTGGATGAAGGTGCTCAGCTTCTAGAACAGGTGCATGTAACCCTAGGTTCACAAACTCCCAGGAAGTTCCATGAGAGGACATGTATATGCAGATTTTGGGGGTGAAAAAGTAATACCTGTCATCGGAGTATTGCTTTGAGTATCAAAGATGCTCAAAGGAATCGCAAACCAAAAAAATTCAAGAACTCCCCCTGGTGTAAAGGCTCTGACTAGCAAACTCAGCCTGGTTTCACTGACAGCAGTCATCACATCTAGAGGCATAGAGCCAGAGGAGAAAGAGCTTTGCAAAAGCTTTCCAAGCCGAGAGGATGCAAAAGCTTGCTATATTCCAGATAAAAGCATGCCATGTTCATTTGGTTGGTTGATTTTTGTATGGAAGGATGCCTTCTGGTTTGTTTTTCCAAGCCCACTGAGGGATACAGCCTGGCAATGTGAGATAAGACAAGAAATTCAACTCCTCCGGACCCCACCCCGCACCCCGTATCACATGACAGAATGCCTCCTGGGCTCCCTCGCAGTCCATGCGATCCCTTGAGCACTGACCAAACCAAATCTAATTCTCTTATTAATCTCTAACTGCCATTATTTTTTATTTCTTTTTTGTCATGATAGTGGTGGCAGTAAAACACACATAATATAACATCTTGACCATTTTCAAGGGCCCGGTTCAGTGGCGGTTAAGTACATTCACGTTGTTGCGCAACCCTCCATTCCCAGAACTCGGTTTCCTATGACTGCTATAACAAACATTACCACAAATGTGGTGGCTTGCAACAACAGAAGTTTATTTGCTCACAGTTCCAGGGGCCAGGAGTCCAAAATCAGGGTGTCAGCAGAACATGCTACCTTCAAAGACTGTAGAGGAACATCCTTCCTGTCTCTGCCTGCTTTCGGTGGCCCCAGACCTTCATTGGCTCATGGCTTTATCATTCCTGTTTCTGCCTCTGTCCTCCTACGATCTTCTCTGATCACGGGCCTTCTTTTCTTTCTCTTACAAGGACATCTAGTCTTTGGATTTAGGGACCCTCCTCTGGGTAATCCAGGATAATCTCCTCCTCTGGGTAGTCCAGGTTAATCTCATCTTGATATTTTTAATTAATTTTGCAAAGACTCTTTCTCCAAATAGGTCATATTCCCAGGTTCTGAGGGTTGGGACATGGACCTGTCTTTCTGGGGGTCACAATTCAACCCACTGCTGCTGGGTTACCCTAGAAGCAAATGCCGTATGAGGAAACTGATCTCAGGAAGCACCAACAGGAGAGCAGGAAGTGACAGGGAAGAGAAGAAAGCCAATATGGAATGCCCTAATACGTCAGTACTGAGAAACGAGTAGCACTCACTTCCATAGGGAACCCTGGGGAGATGGCATTGAACACACCTCAGGACTACCCCACCTACAAAACAAAGATGCTCAGAATCTCTCGTCACTGACTGAAGGCTGTCCCCAGGGACATCAACTCCCTGACACTTGTCTCCCTCACACTCAGGCTAAGGGAAAGCTCTTGGAGACAGTGATATATATTTGCAATAGGACACCATTGTCACATCCTAAAATGCTAGTGCCTCCCAGGAGTGGGTGGGGCATGGATAGTATCTGCCAGGAAGCAAGTCAGGAAGTTTCCACTTTATTGCTTATAACAAGATGAAGAAGGAGCTACTAGAGTTGTCCACTGATAGATCATTAAAAGAATATTTGATAGAATATCACTAAAGGTAAGGGGTGCCTGGATGCCTCAGTCATTAATTGTCTGCTTTGGGCTCAGGGGTCCTGGTATGGAGCCCCACATCAGGCTCCCTGTTCAGCAGGAAGCCTGCTTCTTCCTCTCCCATTCCCCCTGTTTGTGTTCCCTCTCTCACGGTCTCTCTCTGTCAAATAAATAAATTAAATCTTTTTTTTTTTTTTTTTTTTTTTAAGAAGACTATCACTAAGGCATTTGGGGCACAAAGCTGAGAAGAATGTCAAAGAATTGAGTGACATTAGCATACAAACTACTTCCATTCTCCTTCGCACATTTATTTGGACAAAACCAATCATTATATATATCGATTATAGATACGTAGAGTTAAAGATACGATCTTGAAAAATGGGGATAAGTAGGGATATTCGATATTTATCAGTATGGAGTGTTTATCACTGAATACATGAGCCAAGATTTTAAAAGACCAATAATATTTTACTTTACATTGAATACTTCTGAAAATATGTAGCATATTTACTTGTTTTTAACACAGAGCCTTAGGGTCACTGCAGATTTTTAAATTTCTAATTTGAATTTATGTAAGTATTTTTGTTCTGGAGATTGAAGATACTGTGATAAAAAAAATATTAATTTGGAAAGCAAACATAGGTTTAAAGAGGAAAAAATGATGTATAATGTCTTGCTCTTAATAAAGTACTTTTTCTTTTTTTATGGATGAATTTAGATTTCACTGGATAAGGGTAAAAGAGTGATATTGTTGTTTTATTTTAAAATATAAGAATTTATAAAACCCAGGAAATACTCTCCTTTGCAATTCCATATAGACACAATGAAAACTTTTACAAACCCCTCTAAAATTCTTTTTGGAAACATATAAACTAACCTCTATATCCAAATCCCTAACTTCCAGGAAAGAGATGACCCCGTGTGGGGCAAATAACTTCCCCTGGTGGAATCCACTGTGGCCAGTGACGTGGGATCACAACCCTTGCTGGGCACTCGCCACCATCAATAGTTTTCAGAGAAGAGGGTGGTATGTTAGAAAAGCTTGCCTACCTAAGGAAGGTTTTTATTTAATATGAAAGTGGTTTTTTATACACAGACCCTAGTGAGCTGAATTTTCTGCTTAATCCATTCTTTTTTTTTTTTTTTAAGATTTTATTTATTTATTTGACAGAGAGAGAGATCACAAGTAGGCAGAGAGGCAGGCAGAGAGAGGGGAAGTAGACTCCTCGCTGAGCAGAGAGCCCCATGAGGGATTCGATTTCAGGACCCTAAAATCATGAGCTAAGCCAAAGACAGTGGCTTAACCTACTGAGCCACTCTTTTAAACCAATTTTTTTGAGGGAGTGGACTGCAGCCACTCAGAAATATATCAGGACCAACTCTCCCCCCAAATCTCTGAGGCATGCTGATTTTCAGAGACAACGGAGGACGCTGGATATGCGGCCCGCCCCCATTACCTCCGTCTCCGCTTAGGCTGAGAAGCAGGTCAGCTCTTTGTTAGTGGAGGGAAATGCTCAGCACATGAAGTATCACATAAACCTCCCTCATGTAATAAATTTCCATCCTTCTTCCAGGCAGCAGGCCAATGTGTATTTTAGATTCCTTCTTGAGCGTCTGTCCCCGTCTCCACCTCTTATTTCATAAGCCAACCTATATTCTGCTCTTATATTTTTAATCAGGTTGAGTAATGCAGCTACCATTCTAGGACAAAACTGGATTGATTTGCTGTGACTATGAATAACGCAAGAGGGAAGAAAAAGGAAAGGTGTACAGACAGTGTGTCTCCGGAGAGGTTCACGAGATTGTCTGAGGCACATCGGGCTCCAGTGCGGTGTTTCCCAGAATTGCAGACATTTTTGTACTCTCTTCATGAATTTTATTATATCCACTTACTACCTGTGCTTTAAAATAAAAAAAGAAAGAAAGAAAGAAAAAAACCCACCTCTTTAAAGTGTACAATTCCATATTTTTAGTATATGCAGAGTTGTGCAACCATCACCATAATCTAATTTTAGAACATTTTCATCCCCTACAGAAGAAAGCCCATATCCATTAGCAGTAGCTCCCCCATTCCTCCCACACACCTACTCCCCAGCCCTAAAGAACCATTAATCTATTTTATGCCTCTGTGGATTTGCCTGTTCTGACTTTTCATAATTCGTAAAATTTGTGACTGGCTGATCTCAAGGTTCATCCATGTCATAGCATGAATTAGTACTTCAACCCTTTTTATGGCCAAATAATATCTCATTATTTGGAACCGACAGAATATATATATAGAGAGAGAGAGAACCCAAGATTTATTCTTAAGGAATTGGCTCATGTTTGTGGAGGATTGATGAGTCCAAAATCTGATGGAGTAGGCTGACAGTCTGGAGATCCAGGGAAGAGTTGGAGTTGGAGTCCAAAGGCAGTATGCTGGCAGTATTCCTTCTTGCTCAGGGTAAGTCAATCTTTGGTCTTATTTAGACCTTCAACTGATTGGATGAGGCCCACCAACATTTGGGGGTAACCTGCTTTACTCAGAATCCACCATTTATGTATGTATTTATTTATTTGTCAGAGAGAGAAGGAGCAAGAGGGGGTGGCAGGCAGAGGGACCAATTTAAATGTTATTGCATCCAGGGGCACCTGGGTGGCTTAGTCATTTGAGTGCCTGACTCTTGGTTTCAGTTTAGATTATGATCTCAGGATTGTGGGATCAAGCTCCGCATCAAGTTCCAGCTGAGCATCGAGTCTGCTTGTCACTCTCCCTCTGCTCTTTCCCCTGCTCTTTCTGTCTCTCTAAAATAAAAAATAAAATCTTTTAAAATTTAAAAATAAAGAAGCAAAAAATAAATGTTAATCACATCCAAAAAATACCTACACAGAAACATCCCTAATAAAGTTTGACCAAATATCTAGGCACCACATCCCAGCCATGTTGACACATGTTGACACTGCAACCACATTTTATTTATCTATGCAGCAGGTGATGGGAAATTTGTGTTGTTTCTTTTTGTCAGGTACAGATGTTTGTGTGGACATATGTTTTCATTTATCTAGCATTGAAATTGCTAGATCAAGTGGCAACTTCATGCTTTACGTTTTGAGGACCTGCCAAACTCTTTCCCAAAATAGTTGTGTCATTTTGCATTACCCCCAGCACTGTGTGAGGGTTCCAATTTCTCCATAAGTTTGCTAATACTTGTCATTATCTTTTTTATTATAACCATTCTAATAGGTGTGAAGTGGTATCTCATTTCCATTTCCCTTATGACTGATGATATCAAGTGTCTTTTCATTTATTGATTGATTGGCCTTTTGAATATCTTCTTCAGAGAAACGACCATTCAGATTCTTTGCCCATTTGTTAATTGGGTTATTTCTCTTTTTATTATTAAGTTGTAAGAGTTCTTTATAGATTCAGAATACAGGTCCTAGGGTCACCTGGGTGGCTCAGTGGGTTAAGCCTCTGCCCTCGGCTCAGGTCATGATCTCAGGGTCCTGGGATCGAGCCCTATATAGGGCTGTCTGCTCAGCAGGGAGCCTGCTTCCTCCTCTTTCTCTGCCTGCCTCTCTGACTACTTGTGATCTTTCTCTCTCTGTCAAGTAAATAAATAAAATCTTTTAAAAAAATAAACCAACCCCTCCCTACTTAAAAAAAAAAAAAGAATACAGGTCCTATATCTGATAGCTAATTTGCAAATATGTTCTACCATTCTGTGGGTTATTTTTTTCATTTTCTTAATAGTATAGTTTGGAGCACTGAAGTTTTTACTTTTGATGAAATCCCATTTATTCATTTTTCTCTTTGTTGCTTATTCTCTTGGCTTCATATCTGAGAAGTGACTGCCTAACTGAAGGTCTCAAAATCTACTTTTATGTTTTCTTCCAAGAGTTTTATAGTTTCAGCTCATATACCTGTGTTTAATTTTGAGTTAACTTTAATTTTTACATGTGGTGTAAGGAAGGGATCCAACTTCATTCTTTTGCATGTGGCTGTCGGGTCAACCCAAAACCTGAACTTACACATTTATTTACTTAATTTTGCCTAAAATCCCCTAAAATTTTTATGTAAACAAATTATTTTAAAAAGAACATGCAATAGCACTAGCGTAAGTGAAAAACAATTGTAATTCGCCATAAAAAGAAGAGAACATAAGAATAAATATTCAGGGGGAAAAAAAGTACAAAAATACTAAGAAAAAAATAATAAAGTTTTTTGAAAACCTTTAAAATTTTAGAGACACAGGTGACTAATGTTAAAAATGGGGACCAGCAAGTGTTAGGGAAGTAGTAGAAATACCCTAACACCAAACCGAGATGTTCCCTGTAAGAAGGACTAATGAACAGAATTAAAAAGGAAACACTCGTCTCACTGAGTGATTTGAGGTGAATTAGTGCCTCCCTGTGAATGAACAGGTGAGTAGTTATTCCTGAGCACCCTCAGCTTGGATCCTATCCTAGGGGAAGCACTTCTCTGCACCACTAGCATCAACAGGAATGGAAAGAACCTGTGTTGGGGAGAGAGCTGGGATTTGATCCCAGGGATTTGACCCGAGTCTCAGCCAGGTACTCAGCCTGTCGTATTTCGTTGCTAAGGTATAGATAATCTCTTCCCCAGTGGTGGTGTGAGGATTCAGTACTACAGTATATGGAAGGCAGTCCAACACAGAGTGGGCATACCTCTTGGGAGCGTCCTCTTGGCATTCTTGCCACTTCCAGAAACACAGAGAATCCAGTACCCATGCAGTGTGTCCCAAAATGTGGCCCGAATCCCCCGGAAGAGGAGCCACCCCCAAACTCAGTGACTCCACTGCGCACAGTTTGGGGATCTCTCCCACAGACCTGCCTTGGGTCTGGACACTTCTGCTCTGACAGACTGGCCTTAGTGAATTTTCCCAGCTGAATCTGAATCCAACCCATACCTGAAAGACACAGCCTCTGACAACCATTCCCAAGGTCATTGTAAGATTCGGGGAATTTGGTTTAATGAATGACAGGGGAAAAAAGCTTAAAGACCAGAGAATCCAAACACACTGCCCAAGTTCAACTTTTCCTCTACCCCATTCTCCTCCCCTTCCCAACATCTGGTGGCAGATACTAAGAAGCAGAAATGAGATGCAAAGACCGTTGGTGGGTTGCAGAAAGGTGACGAGGAAAGCCGGGATGGAAAATCCCAATTAAGACTAATCAGCCTCTGAAAACCACAAGCTGATTCATGCTCGGAAGGCTGCTGAGCCCCTTCTGAGACCGAGACTGTGACCATGGCAGGCACTGTGGGGTACAGATGCATGAGGCGAGGCAGGAACCCCACGTGAGAAACCTCTCTGCCCCTGTGGGGACACGAACTGCCTGTCATATCTGCACAGAAGAGGTCCCAAGATGCGACCTCTGGTCTGAGTTCAGGGGAAGGGTAAGGAGGGGAAGAGTGACTGGTGCGCTAATGAGGGAGAAGAGGGAGCAGACAAGGAATGGGTGGGGAGGCTGGACAACTAAGGGTCACGGCAGGATGGAGGGGGGCACTGGGAGGGAGAAGGCAGAACGGAAGCAGAGCATTATAAACTTGGTGTTTCCTAAAAAAAAAAAAAAAAAGAAAAATCAGCTAATTCCTTTGTCCTCCTTTGGGCCCTGTATTTTGGATTCTGGTTGGCAGATGGAATCCTGACAGCAATCCTGAGCCTACATGGTCTCCTGGTTGGCATTTGTTAATTAAGAAATCTACTGAAGGGGGCGCCTGGGTGCCTCAGTTGGTTAAGAGGCTGCCGTCAGCTTGGGTCATGATCCCAGGGTCTTAGGATCAAATCCCGCCTCTGGCTCCCTTCTCATTGGGAAACCTGCTTCTCCCTCCGCCTCTGCTCCCCCTGCTTGTGCTCTCTCTGTGAAGTAAATTATATATATATTAGAAGCTACTGACAGAAGAGAAACAGGTGACGGAGGCAGGAGGAATAGACAAAATTCTAATCAGAGCCATTTAAAACTGACCACACAAAGCTGGGGACTGAAAATATTTGGAAGAAAAACTCCTACCAGCTTGTCCTCCTGCAGCAGCTTGCCTGAAAAATGCATACTCAGACCTGCCCTGGTGTGTATTTTGC